>NW_028185594.1:6101552-6149038 GCF_003343005.1 Rhea americana
TGAGAAAAAATATCATTGGAGACTACCCAACCCCCATTTATTTAAATCACAAGTCTTGGTCACTACTGGAAGCTGTATCTATTTTCTTTGAAATGGTAAACTAGGATTGTAGCCAACACCTATAAAAGTGGCATTAGTAGAGTTGTAAGAATCTAATGGCTGTGAATTTAAACTCTGTGTATAATGTAGTAATTTTACAGTCCACATTTTCAATGTAAAAATGGAAATGAGATGCAATAAGCAGCTCCCCCAGGGTAGCAGTATAAAATCTACAGTAAATTCTTACTGCATAAAAGGAAAAATCACGCCTAGTTGCTAGCTACTGTAATCAGGAGGAGTTTCCTGGTTACCTTACTCCAGGTATGCAGAATTTTGCATAAAAATGCAAAATMTAGAAATACTGCTACTCTGAAGAGCTGGAGTCATCTTGACCGAGAAGAGGGGAGGTGCTGCCCAACAGACCATAGCAGGGAATCACCTCTCAGCTTATCTGCCAGGAGAAGTGAAGCGACTCCGTGCTCGAGCAATGACCCGCAGCAGTAGCTTGGGGAAGCTGCAATACTCCAGGGGAGGAAGAAACCAAGCGCTCTAAAAGCGGTACCAGGAGATCCTGCTCTAGCTTGTCCTTAGCAGAGCTACCCTTGCTCCAGGGGCCAGGGAGGGTTTATTTTGCCCTGTATCTCCTAGGGCCTTGGGGAGTTGCTTGTAGGTACCTTACTGCAAGAGTTCTCCTCTGGTCAGTCCTTGCCTTCCAAGAAGCAGGATAYGGAGGCAGCCGACACCGTTACGTGGCCAACTTTGCCTTCGCTATGCGGCTGCCCTTTCTGCCACGACCGCAGCCTGCTTTTCCCTCTTGCTGCCCTATGCTGCCCAGGGTATATTGGCACGAGGGAGAGCATCTTCCATACTGTCAGCAGAGAAGCCCATGCTTGGCACGAGGCATCTTCCATACTGTCAGCAGAGAAGCCCGTGCTTTGCAAGTCCCAATCATGCACGGACATGACAGACAGTGCAACATCTACTCCTAAATATCTAGATGAATGGTTATAAAAAGTGCTATTTTTGAAGACATAGCAGTCGATTATGCATTTGACAGAAGGTTTTAGGAAGTAGGCAATGTGGGATGTACTGGGAGGAAAAAAAAATCAATCTGTGTATTTGTCTTTTAACTAGTTGGAGACACATTGGCACATATTTTTGGCACATTAATGAATTCTGCCTTATTTAATCTCTGCTACTCTTATAATATGAATTTGTGTTCCATTTGGGTGTTAAAAATCAGAAAGTCAGCGAGTTAAGTTTCTAGAGGAAGTTATAATCACTTCAGGCTCATGCGCCGGAATAACAAGGAAGCAGTCGTTGCTCCGAAGGGGAGCAGCCAGACAAAAGAGTGGGTAAGGGCCCTGCTAGCACCTCCGCGGCCGGCCCGCGCAGCGCTCCGCGGCTGCCCCGCAACGCGCGCTCGGCCAGCGGCCTGAGCRCGAGCTTACAGCTGCGCCGAAGCGCCAAGGGCCTCCGGGGAGCCGGAGCTCGGCACGTGTCGTGGCGGCTGCAGTCTGCCCTGCGGAGAACGGTTAACCCTGTTTCGCCAGTTTATTCACGTGCCAGCTCTGTGCTGATTTAATGGTGCAAGTGCTCGTTACTTTTTATTTTATCGTGGGCTTCTTTGCAGTAAATTAAATGCATTTCTTTGTCCTTCCTTACTTGTATGTTCCTTTCAGATACCTGGGTGGGACGAAAGACACTGGGTACAGGGGACATTTTTCTTTCTTTTTTTTTTTTTCTTGAATGTTGACCAGAGACCTACTAAGTACAACCAATCTTACAGTTTAGCAAAAACTTAAATTAGGGAAGATTKTGATATTCTGTGAAATAAGTCTCAACTGCATTGCCTCCCCCACACGCCGGGGTGAGTGTTCAGGAAGGCAGAAGAGGAAGAGCTGCAGAAAGCGGTCCAGATTCGAGCATGAGTAACRGAGCTGCAGCTGGCAGCAAGAGCGGTGGTGGGAGCAGCAGCAAAGGAGCTGGAGAACCAGCTTATTTTTATCACRTCAAGCTTGCTTCGGTAGTGTGTTATCTAGGACAGCTGGGGTTAAAGTTGGCACTACTGGATTAGTCGGGGAGCCAGRGCTTAGTGGTACGTTATATGTAACTAGTTGTAACTTGGAGGGGGCGTCGCAGCTAGAGGTGGCCTGAGTTTTTCAATGGAGCAGTTTCACTGAAATCAAAACATTTCAGTAGTGCAGGTAAATTGTTGATATTTACAAGGGGAAAAATGGTGAAATTTGTTTATTTTTTTCCTCCCTGTGGTTGACAAAACAAATTTATTTTGACAGTGTCAAAATAACAGGCTTTCAGAGAATTGTTTAGAAAACTCAAAAATGTGGTTTTGTCAAAACCATTTTTTTCTGGTGAAATTGTCACTTTTGATTAAATGTTTGATCTAGAATTTCTAGAAAAAATAGAAAAAATCAGGATGTTTCATTCTGCATAATTTTGTGTAATTTTCAGTATTTTCGTACAATGCCTCATATTGTCTTTTCTTCTCACAACTGCCTCTGCCTCTTTGTTCTGACTAAGATTGGATCAAAAAAACATAGTTTAAATAAACTTACTGCATAGGAAATACTGAAAATTTGGGTTTTATTTTGTTACTTTTAAGACAAAATATTTTGAACATGTTATCAATAGCTGTATAGTCACTATGTTTTTTTTTGTATTTTATCTCCACCTGACGACAATGCCAAGTTCCAAAACTAAATCAAATTTTTCATGAAGTGTAAATGTTGAGGTCTGCCTTAGAGTTTAATATTTCTGAGAGAAAAGGGTTTGGAAATACAGGTATAAATGATATCATTAGTGCTAAACTGAAGTAAAAATACTACTTCATCTAGGGAGAGTCACATTTTCCTGGGGCTTGGCGGGGCGTAGAGGAAGGTGTGTATTCCACTTTCCAGCTAAATGCAGTGTCATGTATAAAAATTCCGCTGATCACAGGCTGCACAGTTGGTTGCAAATAAGGAGGAAAGAGAGGAGGAGACCGAGTTTATGCTACAGCAAGTGGAAGCCGGCGGTGAATTTAAACGCCGCGTAGGGCGGCTGCCTGTGCCTGCTCGCCTGGGGGGCCTGGAGGCGCTCCCGCGGGCACGGCGGAGCTCCTGCCCGCTGGCAGGCTGGAGCGGGGCCGGCTCGCGCCCTTCTCCCTCCGCGGCGACCTTGCCCGCCGTGGGGGATCCCTTTCTGGTGCAGCTCCCTGTAGCCCGTGTGCCCACTTGCAGCCTCACGAATAAGCACTTAGCGATCTCATTTTATGGGAAGTCCAGCTGTCCTCGTTCTTTGAAGTGCCTTCTCTAGCATTAACAGATGTTCAGTAGCACTTTGCTGCTGCCATCAGGATGTCCTTGAGCGTCATTAGGATGCACCGTACCTCTGTGTGTGGGGATGAATGTGCACACGCGCGCGCGTTTTCTCCCTGACACGTTGGAAGACTGCAGGTATGGAAGAAGCTGACTCCAGTGCCTGGGTGGACATGAAAGTCTCACCAAATATGGCAGATAGCTGGGGCAGAGTGCTGGGAGAGGCTGCTCAAGTTGATCTCTGCAGTATCCTAGACAAAAGTTAATTTTATTTGCAGAGCTATTTGGAAAAGTCTGGATGTCTGTATGGCTGCTTTCCATCTGATGTCTGACTCGCTGTGCTTTTGGTTTCTCACTGTTATGTCATTTAAATTCCTCTTTATTTAGCAATTTCTTTTTAAAGGAGAATTAATATACTTCTGGAGATTGGTGAAGTGGCACAAATACTRTTTCCAAGACACAAGTTTTAATCCAGTGTAGGTCACCAGATAATTGTGCCATTCAGTAACTGTTCAGTGCATTTCTCGGCGGAAAGGCGTTTGTATCCAAGCTCCACTCTGAACAGTGTCCACCGACAGTGGGAGTAGCGCACTCTCAGCAGTGTTGTTGCACCTTACTGACAGTCCAGTCTCTTTATACCTTAAATGCCCTATTCCTCYACAGCAACAGTCTTCCCATGAAATGGGAGATGCATCTTTTGGCTTTTGTTTGCCTTTTCACTGAGGTAGATGCTGCTACTAGTAAATAACGATAGACATCCTGCCACTGATAATGACAGAGGGTAATGTTTTAATGCAAACCTGGTAATAATAAAACTATATATTTAATTTACTGTAGTTTATTACCTATTAAATTAATGTCCCATGCATGAGGAATGTGGCAAGAGTTTGTCCGAGTTGCTTGGTAGGCAGGTTTTCCTGAGTTCACCCCCGATATTGCATTAGTTTAATATGGATAATAGATACTCTCTTTCCAAAGTCAGTGGAAGCTGTCCTTGTCTTCCTTCATTATTTCTCACAGCTGCACCCTTTCCTGTTTGACGTTTGGCATGATGGCTGCTGGGCAGACTGTGGTGACTCTAGGCCCATCTCCCAGCACAGACTTAGCCCTTTCTTTGCATCAAACCAAGATGCTAAGTATTTGTTTTTTCTATGAAAAGATAGAGTTCTGAATATGCCCCTTTTCCTCTAAGGACGTAGGATGAATTCTGGGAGAATTTACAAGTGAATACACTCGTTAAAACCAGTCAAAAAAGTCTTCCTGTGCTAAATTGGTCTGTCCTTCTGTTCTGGGTGATGTTAGTGGAACAGAGCAAAGACCTCAAACTGGCTGTATCATCAAGCGATTTGTGTTAGCTGTATTTGAAGAAACTGTGATGAAGGCGATGTATTAACGATTGCTATCTAATTGATCCTGTGGATTTGCAGGTGAGAAGAGTTATGTTGGCACCCAGTCAGAGGTACCAAGGGGACAACGTACCTCTGCYAAAGCTCTTGTTGGGTGATTGTACCCAACTCTTGCTGTTCTTGAAGGGCCAGTAGTGCTTGGAAAGGTTGAGGTGATGCTGTTTGCTTCCTTGGGACAGAGTAAGGTGAAGTATTGTGGGAAGAAGTGAGGTCACCTTAACGCTAAGGGATACTGAGATTTTGGCTGATCTTCCCAACTTGGATCATGCCAGCCTCACTCATACAGACCAGTARTACAGTAGGTCAACAACAAGAAACGAAGGGCAGATCTGCTACTAGAAAGACCACTTTTTTTGGTATATTTTCCCCCAATTAACGAATCATAGCCAGCCTRACAAAAGAGACAGCAATTGATTGCTCATTTGTGAGATATATATATATATWTWTTTTTGGAGCACTAACTAAGCCTATGACCCAGCTTATGTCATTTAAATGAGGTCTCGCCCACAACAACAAACAGGGACCTGGTTGCTCCATTTGAAAGTCTGGTTAGGTTGATATTACCTTTTTGACTAACTGGGTCTGTGATGAAGCTCTCAACTCCAAGGTAATTATGAAGGAAGGGCTGTCCAGTCACTAAGGTCCTCAGATAATTTATCTGGAGATTAATTGTGCTATGTAGAATATTCCAAGCCCTTGGGCATGTGTTGAGACTCCTGCAGGTGTGTGGTTATCCTAAGGCCTATCCATGTTGTTTAAGTGGCATGTGGCTTGCTGCCTTCCCTTTGGGGTTTTCTTCCACTCCTTAAAACCTTGGCCATCTTTCCAGTGTAGAGTGCAAAAAGATTTCCTGAGACAGAAAGGAGCATGGAAGTGAAACAACACTGGTTGCTTCAGGGGAAAAAAATGAAGGGAATATATGATCAAGCAACCCCCCCGTTAAAGAAACCTACCTAATAATGTCTTTAAAAACAAAGTTAGTCTACTCAGAGATTATAAATATTAATYGTATGTTTATTGCCTAGTATGAGGACTAGATATCTTTACTGTTCCATGTTTTAGCTGGGTATCTCTGGAGCTAGATGCCCAGTTAGAGACCTCTGCATGCACATTCATAACACTAAAATAATTGCTGAGTTTGAACTAGGAGAGGATGTTTCACCTGGGTCAGATCATCTTGTTGCTGTACAGAGGACCTAAGGTGATCCAGGAAGTTCCCTTATAGGGAATGTCTTTAACACCTTTTTTCTGTGCCTTGTTACAGTTAGGGGGTTTTGTCCTTTTGCGACATGATTTTAAGTTTATTGCAGATGTTTTTCTACCCACAGCAGGTGGAGGTGTTCTGGAGACTCTCTTATACTTGTTATATGGAGAGTACTTGACTCCAAGGTGACTGTAGATGCTGAACTCCCTCATCCTATCTGGGATGAGACTTTTAACATCTCTGTAAAGAGTTTTTTCCCCTAAATTACTATCATATACTTTCTTTCTGCTTTCTTTTTATATGAAATATACACACAAACATACATACATGCATTTTTAAATATATATATATATTTATACACACGTGTGTGTGTGTATGTATGTCTTGAAGCATTTTGCTTGTTGATCAGGCATCAGAGATTTCCTTGCACCAAGGAAATACATCCAAAATAAAATGTGGCTTTAAAAATACTTCCTCTGGGGATTACTTAATCAGTTTCCATGCATGGTTTGCGCTAATGTCAGTGGGAACTGCTATCACAAAATAACGAAAACCAAAGCCATGGACCCTGAAGCAGGAAAATGTTTTGTCCCATGCAATGCATTAGTCAAGAGGGCCGTTCTCGCCTGCCTTGTGTTGTGGTGGTCAAAACAAAAGCATCAGACATTTAATATGGGCTGTAAAAAATTGTTAGTTGCTCAAATGCAAGTCCAGCTTATCCCAGTGGCTGAGTCTAGATGTGCTCCTTGCACATTACTGCTCTAACTCATCACACTGAAGAGCCCCACTGGTGAGAGAGCCAGAGACCAGCTTCTAAGAGAACCCAGGAACAGTGACCTCTTGGCAAGATGCATCCCCAGATGTTTTGGTTCTCTGTATTTTAGCAACACCACCCCGAGAGCTGATTCAGAGAGTTGCTATATGTGTATGTCTGTATTTGTTTGTGGAGAGAGTGGATTTCAAACTAGGCAGCTTGGCCTGGGAGGCAGAGGGCAGCGTCCGTAGCTCCAAAGCTGCACTGATAACGCAGCTTGCGCCCTGAGTGGCGTTATTCATTCTTTACAGGAAAACTCACACAAGCAYGTGTCATGCGAGTTCCGGACTGTAACAGCAGCTAGCGGCTCTGGGGCATGCCCCACGCGGCAGTGAGAAGCCAGCATTTAGGGCTGGGGACGTATTTAGGCTCATCTCAAATAGACCCGTTGTGTCAGTTCAGGCTACAGAAATCTTTCAAACAGTTGTTACATATTATTTATTATCCATATTGAATTAGATGCAGTACAAGCACAGAACATAAAGATGGGCCCAGCCCAGAAAAACTTAATAAGGATGTGAGTGCTTATGGCCTTTTTTTTAAAAAAAAAAAAAAGAAAATACATAACAGCTGCTGCCATTCCAAAAGGAAGGCTGAGCCTGTGAAATATCTGGCTTATATAAAAGTTAACAGTTCTTTTAAGTTAGACTGCAGTGATGGAGTGGGTGTGAAGGGGTGGGAAAGTACTCAAATTACCCGCAAGCCCGGGCGAGTCGGGTTTTCTGCTAATCAGATCAGCAGTGAAACTGTTAACAATGTTGACATTCACATTGTCATCATTAAACTGCAGCCTAAACACTCCCTTCTGATTAGAGGCAGCATCTGAAATCTCTCCCCGCTGTTCCGCCGTTCGAGCGGACTCGGCCGAGTCTGGCGTTGCGTCCCGCCTGGATGGCTTCCCCGCAACCAGAGGGCGGAGGAAGCGCGGCCGCCGCGCACGGCTGGGAACTCGCGTTGCTTTGTGCGGGACAGCCTGCAGCCTGCCAGCTCTACCTGCAGCGTTTTGTCCTTCCGTTGAGTAAACGATGAGTATGTGGTTGCCTGTGCTGTAACTGCGCCGCCTGACTGAACCTCGCGTGAAGGTAGTGAGCCACAGAGGATACCTGACTTTTGTCCGCAGTATAAACATGGGTTGAAATTACAGGTGCAGGTTTTATGGCTATAAATTACCCTTTCAAAAAGAGGAGGGAGGTGTGCCTGGAGTAAACTCTGCTATCAGCTTTAGCGATGGGAAACTTAACGTGCCTGAGCGATAGTGTTGGAGAGTAGTTAGCATCTTGTAACCACCTGCCCTACTGCAGTGAGACCCCTGGATATAATTAAGGATAAACTCGTGCTCAAACAAGAGGAACAGATTCTCCCACTTCACTCCTCTCTCTCCATCTAATTAAAATAAGACAATATGCTTTATTAAATAGTGTGAGAGGAGAGAGTGGAAGGGAAGTGAATCTGCTCCAGCGTGTATAACAAGTTTTACCCCAGCTAGATTCAAAGCCGCGTCCTGGGACAGCCACGTGAGGGGGTTTGAACGGGACCRCAGACAGAAGCTGACCTGCGGCAGCAGTGCTGCCTTCCAGGAACAGCAGGACGGCTGAGAAGCTGGAGCGAAGCCCTGGGTGCGGTGCAGCAGTGGCAGGTTTTACAGGGTGCCATGTGTATTGGAAACATGGTCATAAATGTGCATAAAAATATTGTCTTCAACATATTTAATAAAAAAAAATGAGTCAGAGTAAACAGGGAAATGTGAAAATGCATTCTCTGCTCATTTTATTGAATAGGGGTTTGGCTCTAGATCTATGGTCATTCTTTTAGTGGAAGGCTTTTTCTTTCTTTTTCTGACAGGATGCATGTGTGTGAGAGAGGACACACTTTTTTCTTTTTTAAAAAAATACATATATATATATATATATCTCCTTCCTAAATGGCTCAGCTTCCTTGGTGTAAGGAGTCCTACCCCACCTCTCTTCACTGGGCAGGATTTTGCGAATGTTTTTTTTCCCTGTTGTAGGTGGGACTGCTCACTGCRAGCCAGCCCGTGCAGGGCCGCTCTTCAGGGGTGGCGGGTGCAAGTGCACTGAGTCGCGACTACCTGCCGAACAYGGTGCCGACACCTGATGACATTGGGGACGATTTCTCTCTCCCCTTAACGCTGTGATAAACGCAAGTGGCAGAATGAAGGAAAATAAGAACGATTGGAGAAAGTTAGAAAATCTTCATAGCAAATTGCTGGGTCCCCTTGTCACAGGATATCCTACTTGATTGCATGCAACTTTTGGGGGCCTGTTGGCTGCTGAAAGTCCCCAGAAGTTGTATGTGAACGTCTTACGCAGAGTAGTGCTCTGCAGGAGGAAAACGCCTAGGGTCAGATCTGTCCTCCGCAACCTGTCGGCAGGCAGTGCAGGGGCTGGGCAGGAGCTGCGGCAGTGGCAGCAGCGCCGGAGCGTGCCCGGCGGCCGCAGGCTCCCGGCCTCGGCTCCTTGCTGGCGCGCCCCGCGGCGCCGGCTGGAGCCCTGGCACGGTGACCCGCGTTGCTCCTGTGCTGCTTGCACTCCCYGCTGCTCCTTCTAGAATGAATGAAGTCCAAAGCAGCGCCTTCCTGTAAGGGAAAGGGCTAGGGAAACTTTTTTTTATTTTATTTTCCCCCACTTTGTTCAAACTGAGCGTGGTGCCTGTAGTGTCCTGGGGGTGTTTGATGCTCCATATGCCATTCCTGTGTTCTGTGGCGTGACAGATGCAAAAAGGCCCATTCATATATACTGTGGTGGCATGACAAAAATGCCTGTCCCTGCTCACAGGCAGCACGTCACTCCCAAGGTCGCAGGGTGCAAATGATTCTGTAGCCATAAAAAATTAATCTCAATGTTCTCTGGTTTGTTGGTTTATGTATAATTGGCCACATTCAGATCTCCATCAGGCCAGTGAAAATTAAGAATAATCCAGCTGAGTTTATAATTGCTTGATCTGGTATAAAGGTTGTGCAAATATGGTATCTCTCTCTCTCTCTCTCTCTCTGTGTGTGTTTTTATGTAAATATATATGTCTGTGTATAAATATATATATATATATACACACACACACACACACATACATATATGTAAATGATTCCTACCTCAAAATACCTTTTGAAAAGATGGAAAGATGCCAAGAGGGTCATATTGTAGTGGAAGTGTTAAGGCAGTGACGGTAACCACAGTGGGAGTGCAGGTGGGAGAGAAGGGGGTTCCRAAGAATGGTATGCAAGGAAAGGGACTCTAAGATAAAGTTTTCTCTTTGCATCCTGGTTTTTGTGTGTGCCTGCAATATTTAATTGGGAGTATATTATCATGGTAGAGATGAAAGAAAAGTTTGTTTACTCAGAGGAAATTCAGCAAAACTATGAAGGCTTAAACCAGTGAAATGTAAAACATGCTGGTGGCATTGACCTCATCCTGTTTTACCTTGACAAAATAAATAAATAAAGGTAAAGTTCCTGGAAGGTAGCTAGTGCTGTGACCCGTACTAATTAATCTGCCCATCAGATCCTATTAAGAACTTCAAATCTGGCAAATTGCCACTTTTCTTGAGCCACAAACATAGATAAATACGAAGGTGGTAAATCACAGCTCTCCAGTGATGCCTCTGTCAGCAGCTGCAAGCAAAGAACATCAAATATCGAGTCTCCACACACTCTGTGCTTGATAATAAAAATGTTCTTGTAAACAGGGGCTGTGCAGAGAGCATTGCCATCTGCTTGGGTCTCTGTTGGGCAGCACTGACACCTGCTGAAGGTCCTTCTCTCCCTGACATGGCCCAAGTCAAGTAACAAGTCTAGTGGGCAAGAGCCTGTCCTGCCAGGCAGGGCAGCGTGTGCTGGGGGTGCAGCTTGTCCCCTATGTATTGGTCTGGGTGCTACCAGGACAGTCCAAACAAGTGGTCACGGCTTGGACTCGGCCTCAGCTGGGAGAGCGGATGAGCTGCGAAGCTGCCTGGAGGGGCTGCGCTTCTCCCGGGAGGTGGTTTGCAGGCAGTTCCCCCTGCTACTTTTGCAGTTGTCCGTCCCTTCCTTTGCACTGTTTGAGGACTGAGAGCAAATGGTGATGTGGGCAGACYGCGGAGCTTGTTCCCTGTGCGTGCGGGAAGGTGCTTCTGCTCTCTGAGCCAAGCGGTTGTCCTTGTCCTTAAGGACCCTGGACAACCCCGAGCTGGAGCTAAGCTTTAGGAGAAAGTAGCTACAAAGGCGCTAGTGTTGCCACTCTTTGTAACCACCTCCTTGCTTTGAAGACTCTCTTGTGGCAGAAACTTCTGAACAACGTGCATTTAAATTGGTGAAAAGCCTTAGTTTGATCCTTTGGTTTGAACCATAAAATTATTTGCCTGGATTGTTGGACTTGGTATATCATTAAGCATTTAAGGGTTTGAACGCCCTTGTGGGAAAGGACTGAAATTATTCCAGGTAAGGCAGTATTTTCTCCAGTTGCCTATGGTGGACTGCAGGAGTTGCTGAATTGGTGCCGCCTACTCTGCTTGTGTACATACAATAAAAAACAACAAAATATAGATGAAAGTGGGRTCTGTCTGATTGTTCAGGAGCTATGATCATGCCTATAAAAAGGTGTAGTCCTAAAAGTTTATAAATAACTTAAACTATCTTTACCTTAGATCACTTTGTTGTAGACAGCTAATTGTAACAAAGATCTTTAAAGTATGTATATAAAAAWAATTTATGAAACTGTAAGGTGGGGGGCAGTAAGTCAAGGGCCATCTTTTGGATTCCCAAACACCTCAGCTTCCAGTGTCTGAAGTGTAAGGTGGCTGTCAAGTAGCAAGAACCGCTGTAGCCCCCGGGGTAGTTTGTAYGGTGAAAGCTGGCCGCGTGGTGCGAGGATGGTGCGAGTTCTCTGTTCAGGAGAGAMTTTGAAAGAAAAAGTGGGCTGGAAACGCTGCGGAGCAGTAGCCTGGGCCCCGGGGCGCCTGGTGTTGAAAGGCAAGCTCTTTCAAGGCATTTAGGGCACAATTTTTCAAGACGTGAAGTGAGATTTGTGAGGGATGGTTTAAAATTGTAGATCTCATGTCTTTATGTACCTGAGAAATGGCCTGGTTTTCAGAGGTGCTGAAGAATGATTGATTGATTTCTTTACAGAAATCCTTTTCTCTTTGTAACTGCATGTGAAGTTTAATCCTGTGTTGTAGGTGGTGCGAAAGCCTGTTTAGTGGAAAAGAAAATGTTGTTTTCTCCCTCTGTATTATACAATAGCTCTGAAATTGCTTGGAGAAGAAAATTGATTTGCGGTTTTAAAGGGCTCTGCCAGTGTGGAGTACCTTTCTTTCCCTGCCATCTGCATGGCGGTATGGGGACAGGGGGCCCCTCCGCTCGGGGGGGGGGGGCACTGCAGGCAGCTGGGCTCTGGCCTTTCCCTGTGCACAGCCTGGCTCGAGGGCTGCGCCTCCTCTCCGAAACACRTCACCTAGCRCCACGCGGCTGTGGGCAGGGGTCTYCTCGCTGACACCCGCGGTCCTCCTCGCAGGCAGGCTGTGCCTGTCACCATTCCCTTAGGCCTGTGCTTTCTGCACCCCTGTCACCAGAGTGGGGATCACACAGCCTGGCTCTTCCTTCCATGCCCCCCCCCGAGCCAACAGCCCAAGGCGCCAACAGGGCCCTGCTGAAACAGCAGAGCAGAGCAGCTTACAGCAAGCCCGGCCGGGTGAGTCTGCCGCAGTCTCTCCTGCACGCCTCTGATTCCAGCCGACACAGTCCCTTGCCCTTTTCATGGGAGCATCTAGGTCTGCCGGAAGGAGACGGGGCAAAGTGCTGCTGGGCAGCAGCTGGGTGAGTAGGTAGGGGTGTCTACTTCAGAAACGAGGCTGGATTGTGGAAATGCGCTACTGTCTCATCCCCGTGTAGCTGCTGCGATCCATTCCCCTCGGTGACAGCCAGCTGCAGGGTGAATGGAGCGCACAGTCACAGGCGATACACACACCTGGCAGATGTCAAACTCATTTGTGGAAACAAGTCGGTTGTGATGATCTGCTTGGGGGCGTACAGATCAGGTTTGGATAAAAGCTCTGCAAGGTGTTTGCTCCTGGACATTGCTAGCTCACCTGCAGGCTGCTGGGTTTTCCGGGAGTCAGCCCTGCTGAGCAGCTCCAAGCACAACCCTGTACCCTGGGGGCTTCCAGTATCCGTGCCATGGTACTGGAAGCACTGGTGCAATCTCTAGTTCAGCTTTTATTTGTAGAGAGCTGAGGCTTGACACCAGCCTTGCGGTAGGGGTTTCRGGTGAGAGCCACAGGCCCCATCTTCAGGTCTCCTTACTTATCTAAGGCAAGTACAGCATGATGCGGTCATTAAGCAGTATTAATTCAAGATATAGGCTGAATTTGATCTGCTGATGTAAAAAAGGGCTCCATCCTTTAAACAACACTGATCTTTGAAAATCCTTCTGCTCTGCATCATGTTCTGCTCGGGAGTTGACTTGAAGTGCCCTGCAGACGTCAAACAAGTAACTCGTTAACTTGTTCGTACCACGGCGAGTCTTTGGTCTTCTGAYAGTCTGTTTTCTTGAATCATCACAACAGGATCCCTCGGCTACAGCACCTCCTCCTCGTGTACCCTCACAATGTTCTCTTGCGAATAATCTTTCCTTAAATACAACAAAACAATAGCATCTTACCTACTAGGAAGGCGGTTGATTCATGGGGAAAGCAAGCCATGAATATATTGTACAATTTCTTTAGAAAATATGTGCTATGGAACGCAGTCTCTGGCAAAATGTATTTTAATCCATTAGCCTTGCAGGCATAATTAAAAAAAAAAAAATCCACACCAATCTCAGCCATACCACATAAAACTGACACCTCATGTTTCACAAATGAATTAAGCGTAGTAGAGCAATTGTCCTTGGCTGTAGGTCCATGTTCTTATGTGACGGTGCCTTCCACACAATTATTTCATTATAAAAATGTTTACTAACATTATTTTCCTTGCACTAGTTTTGGGAACAGTTCCACTTAAGAATTGTAAATTACTATCTTTTTTTCAGACACATATGTATCAGCACTTGTGTTTATGAATGTATTTTACTCTTTCTTTGTGTCTGATATGTTGCGGCTTAGTAGATTATGTGAGACTCAAAAGAGAATAATTACGGCTTTTTCACCTGCAGCTGATAGTAAATAAATCTATTCCATGAACATCTACATGTTTTTGATGTTTTTCTATGAAAGTGGAAAATGAATCAAATCTTTGTCTGTTCACTCCCTTTTGTTTTGAAAAGTGATATCAATATGGCCCTCAGTTTTTGTTGGAAATTTTTCTTTACTGCTCCCCAGTTTAACAAGTACTAGTACAGTGATAATTTAAATAGCATTTTTTGATTTACAAAAGGAAATATTTTTTTTTCTTCCCACAAAACCCACATTTTGGTGAAGTGCATCGACTTCTTTTATAAAAGCTCTCTTTTCATAGGCTCTATTTAGTGATGAGAAATGCAGCATTCAATTTGTTAAAGGAAAAGAAAAAACAACTATAAATATGAAGAATTCCACAGATTTCAAGGAAAGGAATGAGGAAGAGCTGAYAGGAGACCAGAGACCTCTTAACCTCTTGCTGCCAGATCTAAGTGTTCCTTGAATGCAACATGRAAGGGGAGGACAGAGGTGCTGTTACTAGGTTAGCTTTTGCCCAGTACCTATAAACTATAAGTTTTTGCAAGTTCCTAGGTGAGAAGTTTGTTTTTTCCTCTCCTGCTGCTCTCTCCATCGAGCTCTGCTTGTTCAGGGCTGGCAAGAGGGCTAGCACTGTAACTCGCTCCACGCGCTGTGTAACGTGATTTATTGCACTGACTCTCTCCTGAACCTAGCTCTTCCGAGACACAGAGAGCAGTAGCTCAGCTGCAGTGGGGACAAACTCAAACTCTCACTGGCCCCTGAGAACAAATTTATCTTGTCTCAGGGCTAAGAAGAAACTTAACAAGTGCCATTCATGCATTTGCCCAAGCTGTCTTCCTCAAATTGCCCACCTCCTGGGCTCACTTCTCTAGAGAGAGCTCATCATAAGCACAGAATTTCATTTTCAAGTGAACAGACAGTGGGGCATTTCATTCTTGGTCAGAGTTGTCAGTTACCATTAAAATGGAAACTTATTTCTTATGTTTTTTTTTCTTCTCCTCCTTTTGTATCATCTTCACAAATTCAAATTATACTTAATGTTATGGAAAAAATGTCATGAGGAAACAAATACTCAGWCTCAGTGCCAGTGATCCCAAGGTTAAAAAGGTATTTAAAAACAAAACAAAATATAACAAGTGGATACAAGTATTGTGTGGCAGGCACAAAAAGCCACACTAAAGACCAATTGTTAATTGCAAAAGTTTCAGCTTATTATTTACTTAGGCCATTTGCAAAGCAGTTGAAAATAGAGAAAAAAGATGTCAAAGATTTTTCTSCCCTCTCTAAATGTTTATGCTTTCCTTGGTCTAAAACAAAAAAGCTTCAGGATCTCAAGAAATAAAGAGCAAGAGCTAAACTCTGTTCTTGTTTGCACCTGCCAAGCCACACTGAAGTCAGCAAGCTGGTATGGGTGTAAACTGGGAGAAAATGTCAATCTTTGCATTTTGTGCTGGAGAGATCGCACTTGCTGTTTGAGAGGCGGATGATGGATCTCAAGCAGCAAACATCTAAATCCAGATTTCCAGATCTAGATGCTCTGGACTGTCGGATGGGGGGAGCACTTACCAAGTCTGAGCTCAGTGAGAGCTTCAGAAAATTTTGGAATTCAGACAAAGACTTGGGTGATTAAATATGAATTTTGAGCCAGAAGTGATTTTCGACTTCTGACAATCTTGATCATAATCTCTGTGTGTTTAGATATCCATCTCTGTTTTTTTAGACCCCTTACATCATAGGAGTTGCTTGCAACTTTTAATCTGGTTAGCAGAGCAGATTCTAGCTGCCCTCCAAAACGTAGAGTCAGTTACATTACGTTTCTAGGAATCAGGACACTTCTAGCTAATGAGAAAAACTTCCTTCTCTCCTGAAATGCAGATGCAAATTAAAATTAGAGTTCATGTATGGGTACAGGCACCATTTTGTGCAGTGCTTGAAAGGTCTATGGTCCATGATAGATTGTGAGAATGAAGGGAAAAAGACATGAAAATTTTAATGCAAAACAGTTCTTCCTCTCCTCTAAGTACTGTCTTTTTCTCTTTTGTAATGTTTGCATTCCTGTGATGGTTGTGTGCATTTGTGGATGAGCTAACGTGAGGATCCCATGTTCAGTTGCTCATTTCTGTTTCTGCCTCCTGGACAGCCTGGAGTCCAATAACCCTGCTAACTCAGTTCAGTCACACTGAGTTCCAGCAGCCAAGATAATTTCAGAAATCCTAGGAGGAATGAAATAATGGTAGGCTTCCTTTCCTGCAATGCCCCTCTTTGCCTGAATAATGTTTCTGARATTAAGCCTGTTTTTTTCTTCAGTAGTGTCTGTATAGGTCTTGGAAATATGTAGCACTTGGCACTTCTGTGTAGCAGTTTCTGGACAACTTTTCGTATAAGCATTTCCTTCTTTAAAGCCACGGTAAGAAAACACTTTTCTTATGATCAAGTCATCTCAGTAATGCAAGCCAAGTGGCATTAATGCCAGGTGGAAATAGAAGCAGAGGCAGATCCCCACCCCGCRGGCTGCTGCCCGGGCAGGGGGGATTCTCCTCTCCAAAAGACGCCTCTGTGGTACGCGGGGACGTGCGAGGTGCTGCGGGGTGTGATGTAGGGGCTGTCTGAGAGAGTTAATGGGCTCGAGTGAACTGCTTGGCATGTATTATTCACTGCAGTCTAACATCGAGTTTTGGCACCACAGTACAGTAGCAGCTTTTACACAGCGAACAAGGGAAAGAGCCTCTCTGAATTATTTCATGAACAGTCAAAAGACTTTGTGTCTGATAAATTTGTACAGTGATACTAATTCAGAAGAACTTTGGCATTGATTAAACAGGTCACATCTGATGTATTATGCATAAATGAGCCAAAGAAGTGCCAGTCTTCACAAATGAAGCAAATATGATGAGGCGCTATACATTTCTTTCTGAAAACCAGCAAGTCACTTGGACTCAACAAAAAGTAATTAATACAGTTTTAAAAGTTATGCTATATAATTCCATGAATACTTAAGGCTAGGATGAGATAATACCCTATATTGGTCTTGAACCACAATGAATAATATGATTATTTTTACTTTGCAAGAGGTCACAACAAATGTTTGAGATTTAAGCTGCTATAACTACAAATTTAGCAGAAAGTAGGCATTTAATGATAGATTTCATTGCTGTGGTTTAGGTTTTATTTTGAATGTTTGTTTTGTCTTAAAAACACTAATGCTRAAATGTTGTCTCAAATCTTTATTTTCAAATTACTTATTATATTGCCATAAATTACAGGGTGCCGTTAAAGCCAGATTTAAAAGGAGGCATGCTTTACTTTCTCATCTTTCTAAAAATAGTGTAACACTTACGAAACAAGAATCATCATTAAAAAAAAAAAAAAAGGTTCTTTTTATACAACTGAAGATGCTAGTGCTGAACTACTGGCTTTCCTCCAAGTGGCACAATGGACTGCTCCAAATTTAGGACTGTAATGGTAGAGGTTAACTTTAGGAAGTCCATGTATATCTATAATCTATAATTCTACCACAATTACAATGTTTTCTCTCAAATGATAGTGAAGTCTCTGGGGCAAATGCTAGCAAATACCTTGTAAAGATGTTCTTATGGCTTTCGTTGTTTTGATGCTTTTGCATTTTCAGCACATGTTATTAGCGTCGGCAAAAGACCTAGGCCGTGACCCAGGGCTGTTTAGAGGCTGTGGGTTGCAGCTGGCTGTAAGCGCTCAGCCAAACACGGAGGGTGGAGCACGTAGCTGATAGCAAAGAGTTGGATGTGCCACGTTGACAAGATGATGAATAAACAGAGTTCAGGGGACACTTGTCAGACACATCATAGCCAAAACAGAAGTTTCCCCATCATATTTTTAGAAGGTTGCAGCTTAAGGAAAACATTCACCTAGGTGAACCTRAGGAGGAGTCTAGAGAACAGGCGGCTGTTTAGCCTCAGAAAATGCATGTGCTTTTTTTTCCGATTCCCTCATCAGTTCTTTCCTCCCAGGTAGGTTTCTGGAAGAGCCTAGCATGTTTCTCCCCGCGAATCTCAGTATCCTGCTGATTTGTGAGAGTGCGAGTGGGACSAGCACGCGTCACCCCTGAACCTAAATCGTATCTAGTAGGTGGGATGTGAGGGCTGCCAGCAGCCGTGCTCCTTTAGGTGGCTGCCGGCGGAGCTTTGCATCGCTGCGGAGAGCACTGCCTGTTGTTCCCTCACGCCGTGGTGCAGCCCCGGAAGGGGGGACCCAGAAGACGTGGCTGTTGCAATGGCACCTCTGGTTGGGAGCGAGAAGAGCTGGATGCCTGCCAGCATTTACACAGCGGGCCCCGGTGCGACCTGGGAGCAGGCGGGGGATATGTAGGTAGCAATCTGTGCAGGAAGCAGGCAGCTGGGGAAACTAGCTGGGGGACCATCAGTACTGCAGGAGTTTGGCCTTTAAAATCCGTGGTATTGAAAGCAGCTTTGCTGTGAGCTGAAGCCTGTGTGGTCAGCACGAAGGAAGCGGCAGCCTCGGCCGGAGCGCGAGCTGCAGCTGAACGGGACGCGGGGTCCCTCGTTGGCGCGGGAGCGCAGAGGAGCGGCTCCGAACAAAGTGGGATTTCTGAGCAGGCCTTTAATAACGAGCTCTTTCAAGCACACCCCAAGTAAATAACAGCAGAGCGGAAGTCGATTTTAGCTAGCTTCGCCAAAGCTGCTGGCCTGGCGTGCTGCAGGCTCCAGCTCTAGCCGAGCAAGTAGGTGGCCTGTGCTGCTGCCCGTGCTCTGCCAGGAAGACAAAGACTCGCCGAGAAGCATCAAGCTGTTTCTCTTCACAGGGCTGTCTCTTCCCGCCTTTGTCAGTCAAGGGTGTCAATGTCTCTCCCCTCTCTTCTCCCCCCTCCCCAAGCTGAGTAGTGTCAGTCATTCCTGTTTTTTCTTTTTATTAATGATTTTGCAAGGCTATGTCATTACTGTGCTATACATTTTTATACAGATGGCACGACTGTGCATTTTAATGGCAAATCTGTTTCTCACATAACGCCTGAACTGCAAAAAGACTTTGACAGACTGGTTCAAGGAAAACAAACTGGTTTTAAATGTAGCAAAAACTAAAACAATGCCTTTTGGCTCTCCTAATCATCTGAACTCAAAGGATGATTTTATCTGGAAGTTAGAAATCTTAAGGAGAATGGTGGACTAAACGTGCTTGTTGAGAGGAGGTAAGGGAAAAAGATATAAAGGTTCATCATTTATGGGCTGTACATTTTGTTCAGCTAGATACAGTGGATCTTCCTTTRTCCTCAAACTGAGTGTTTGATCAGAATTGAATTTGGCCTGCTAATCTGTAACTCTGGGGACTTTTGGACTGTGTAGGGCTTTGAATTTCAAAAGGGAATGAGGTGCGAAGTTTGTAAATGTGCAAACTAGAATGCAGAAAAAACATAGAAAATGAAAAATTGTATATATGWTTTTACCACCAGTATCAAAGAGCAGAAGACATACTTGTTCTTTTTTGGAGAAGACTATTTCTTCTCTAATTGTCTCCTTTGTGTGTTATTTTCTTTTAAGCCTACTTAAGTGCAAATAGTTGAACTGGTCGTACCATCGCTGTTTTGTAAAGTCACACATCACTTTATTTATACCACCATCCATTTATCTGTAAAATGTCTTTACCCTGCATTTGATACAGGGACACAGTTCTCTGTAGCCCTGATCTTGTACAGTGTGTGAGTAGGTAGCTCAAATCAGAAATATTAGTGTTCTCTATTTGCTCTGTTCCAATGTGTTCACTTACAAGAATTGGCTGAGATCAGCAGACAGTTGCTGGCATCTTAA
This sequence comes from Rhea americana, assembly GCF_003343005.1. Taxonomy (NCBI): domain Eukaryota; kingdom Metazoa; phylum Chordata; class Aves; order Rheiformes; family Rheidae; genus Rhea; species Rhea americana. The sequence goes on from NW_028185594.1 coordinate 6,121,277, forward strand.
AAATGTTGCATTTCTGAATTTTCATGTGCTTTATGGTATTTATATCCTAAATTCAAAGGACTCGACAGCTCATTCCTTTGGCGCCTCTATTCATAGTGAAAAAGTGCAATGGCTATATTGACAAAGATGACCAGGAGAAAAGGGAGGGAAAATGCATTCTCATTAGTACTGCAAACCAAAATACTGTTTATGAGGGCCTCAAATCACATCAGATTGTCTTTCGTATCACTGGACGTATCTTTGTCTATGCTAGCTGCAGTGAGGTGTAAGAATGGTAATGCACATGTTGGAGCTTCTGCTCCCTCTTTCTTCTTCCAGTCTTAATGCTGAGCTAGTGTCAGACTAAAATCACATGGTCATTGACCACAGCTGCATTTTATATCCACTTCCGCAGCATGTGTGTAGAACTATAAATATAAATCATTGGTGAGTTGTTTCAAGAACAACAGTGTATATAATTAAAAAAGCATCATTTACAGCATTCTTTCATGGCAAAGTGTTATGTCATTTTTGTTTCATCATAAATAAAARGGGCGTTGGATAAATTCTTGGCATGATGGGAAAGCTGCCAAAAATGAATGTGGCTTGAATTTATCGGAAATGATTATTATTTTTATTCACTAYGTTATATAGAAGGCATCCTTTTGTGTGGCAAATAACTTCCTCTCTCAGCCCTAAATGTATGGCAGGTGAAAACTATTGTACGGTGACATCATACTGGCAATCTTTTAAAAGTCATTCCAATATTTTTTATTTAAGAGTTTTTCCTTTGTGAAAACTGTCCTCTAATTTTAATGCTAATTTTCCTAACCTGAATGCTCCACCAGACTCTAAGAGCTGTTTCAGGAAGGCTGTGGGGATATAGGTGTCACAACAATACAGAACAGGTGAAAATGCAGCAGAGGTGTAATATAGTAAAGTACTAAAGACTGAGGTCTATATGCCAAAAACTTTACTAGTGGCATGAACTCAGAATACTTCAAGTACAGCTGGTGATGTTACGATCTGGAAGTTCATCTAAGATAAAGTGACTAGGCTGAGTTTATGCTTGTTTTTAACTATGAATATGATTTTGAAAGCATTTAATAAGTTATGATATTTGATATGCATAATCCAGCAAGACTTTGACCAAGAGATTTCAGCTTGCAGTTAGTAAAGAGCATATAAATTGAACCAGGTAGATCCTGTACACTTCATTTTCAATACTGACTTGCATACTCTCAGCTGAGACTAGGTGTTGTTCTGTGCATCTCATCATTAACCTGCATGAAGAAGAGTAAAATTAATGATTTAATGATTGGTGTCTACTTGAGATGATATAAAAACCTAGGAAATGCATCCAGGAATATTTCAGTAACATCTAAATGGAAAATAGCTTCAACCTTGTCTGCAAGCCTTTCAGCTGACTTTTATACAAGCTGAATTTTGCCTACATAAGTGATTGCAGAAAGCAGATTTCAGGAATGTGGCCGTGAGACCTGTTTTAACTGTATCCTGTGAGAACAGAACTGATTTTTTTGAGGAAGGCCAGAATTTTCTTGTAAGTTGGTAGGACAGTTCATGAGAAGGTGGAATATGCAGTGATTTCATCCAAAGCAGCAGCCTGTAGCTGGTTAACTCYGAGTCAAAATATAGGTAATGTAGACACAGGTAAGCTTTTCAAAAGCATCTTTAATGGCTCTTAGAATGGTGTATAGGCTTGCAAGAGTTCAGCTTGTAACTCACTCTTGAAAATTTTACTTCTAGTTGCCTCTTACCCATCACTGCTGTGAGCTGTACTTGTCCAGATGCTCATCCATGTGAATTTGTACTTGATTTAAAAGGATGAGCGCAGGCTAGCACTTTGAACAGTGGCAGCATGCTAATGACTGCCTTCTTGGCAACACAACGGCATAACATCTTTTAAAGAGTTAGATATATAGTACCTGCGGGGGTGGGAGTCAACTGGATAACAGCCACTTAATTCTGTAGTACAGAGAGAGGGCTGAGAGAACGTGGCAAGTGAAGCTCTGATTTGTGGTGGGCGTTTTTACAGGGCTGTTTGATACTAAAATATTTCAGTGTAGGAACTGGAAAATTTTCAAGGGCTCCTATCTTTATGGATCAGGATGGTAAGAGGTCTCAACCCATCCCCAACCTTTGCCCAGAAGTTAGTGGCATCTGAGGTGCTAAAGTTTATTTACTGTCTGGTCACTGTTTCTCTAGTAGAAAGCCTCTTACTCTGTCTGTGAAACATCCCTGAGCAGGTAGATTTTGTTCCAGATTTATCTCTCATTTGATGACATTTTCTACACATTTTGTTGAAACTGTGACTTGCTTTTTGATTCTCAGCAAAAATGGTGGAGGTTTTGCTTAGGTTGGGATTGCTCATAAACCACCTGCTATTGAAAATAAAGATCAGATTTCACCCCAATGATAAATTTTCCAGGGCAAGCAGCTATGAAAGTGTACAATCCAAAGGGAACTATAGTGGGACTTGCCGTAGCGCTCTCCTGCCTGAGTCCTGCTTGTGCCACCTCTGCCAGCTGCCCTGTTTGCTTTGACTCACGTGGTGCACAGCTCCGTGGACACTGCAGCTTGCCTCCCCTTTGGAGACCTACCTAGAGTCCACGAGGGCTCCTTGCTAGCCCCAAGCTTGGAGTCCCTCCGCATGGAAACCAGGCAGAGGGCACTAGTGCATAAGGAAGCCTCACCTCAGTGTGGAGGTCAAACGTGGCCAGGAGCTCAGAAGTGCTTTGAGGTCTCTGTTGCAACTCTCCCATGCCTCTCCCATGAATTTTGCAGTGAGATTCTCCACCTGAAGGCAGACCCCAGTGCCGGAGCAAGCTTAGGCAGTCGCATTCATTCCCTGAGTAACACTTCCAGGACAGCCTAGTTCCTGTTACAAACAGCAACAAACCTGGTGTGTGTGAGAGAAGTTGTGTTTCCCCTTTTTATTAGCAGTGCGTTAGGAGAACTAATTAGCAGCACCTTGGAGATTTCCCTTCTGGGAATCCAGGCTATAAATATCTTCACTGCTCAGCAAGGAGCTCGGCAGGATRGGACTGTGTAAGGGATGCTACAGCTGGTTAAGCAGTGCAGCCTCTATGTGGGCGTCTCCGTTAGATTAAGAGCAGCTATAAAGCCACTTCACTGAAAAATGGTTGTAATTTTTCATCAAAACATTTTTTTAATTGAAAAAAATGGCTTTGACTTGCTGGAAAAATTCATGTGGCAAGCTTATGCTTTGGGTAATTTTTCCATTTTTTCTTCTGTTACAAAACCAAAATCGTTTCACTTTTATCATCAGGAAAAAAAAAAGGATTGGGGAAGATCAGGATAGGAGGAGTATAGAAATTTTCGGTTTTGGGCTTCAGAAAATGAGCCCTTCCCCTTTCTTTGTTTAATTAAGAATACAAATGAGATATTACAAATACAGCTTGTGGAGTAGAGATGGGAATTTCATAGTGAGTCACAGTGACTCACTTCAAACACATGTTRTGAGGCCAAAGCATAAAGCTTCTGCAAAGGTACATTCAGAGTAAGAGCCTGGCTTGGGTTCTGTGCATCCCCATGCAATGGACCTCAGCCTTTCCCTCTGAGTGACGGTAGAGCCTATGCARACTAGAGGCCTAACTTTAGGTATTTAACTTGAGCTGCACAAATGTTGCCAAATGCTCATTTTGTTCAGTATGCGCGTGCAAGCAGGAACACAGGGGTGCTGTGCGGCCATGCAGGTGCTGCACCTTGCCTTGCCTTCGACTGCTTTGAGAACACAGAGGGGAGCTGGTGACTTCTGCTGTTTTTCCTCTCCTTTTTATTTACTTATTTATTTAATTTTCCCAGTGCTGAGTAGTCCTCAGAGCACTGAGGATTGTTTGCGTGCTGTGCAGCTGCCCTGTGAGAGGCAGCTTGAGGCTGGGTATCAGCCGTGCTGGCTGCTGTGGTCAGACAGCTCGTGGTCTAGCCTCTGTGGCAGCTCCTGCCTTTTAATGTCCAGCCTGCCCGTTTATTCAACAGAAGCAGTTTGACTTGTGTCGCAGAAGGCCGGGAGGCTGAGATGTGGGTCGCGTGTTAGCACAGTGGTTGCAGTATCTTGCCTGGTAGGGTTTGGGCTGAAATCAGCACCAGGCATTTTCCCTGAAAGAATTCTATGCTTAGAAAAGATTGCAGTGCAGACACCCCCGCTTTGGTGAGGGAACATCTCTGCCCAGCTGCAGGCCTGCCCCGGGGAACAGGCCCTCTCCTCCTGCCAGCGCGTGCCCCCTCGGGCAGCGTCACCGCATGCACCCTACAAGAAGGCGAGAGGCGTGAGCTCTGAGGAAGTTATGCGGAGCTCAGGCTGAAGGGAGGTGAGAAGAAAGGCTGGCATGAGCAGTGGGGTGGAGGAGAAAGGCCCTTGCCGTTGATGGCAAAGCTTCCACTCACTTCCGTGGAGCCTCAGCTAATCGCTGTAGCCCAGGAAAAAGCTAGAGATGGGAAGAAACCTCCTCACTGAGGCTGCTTGGACAGTCTGTGCTCAGAGAAGAGGCTTGCACTGTCAGCACGGTTTCTCTTAGTGAGCAGAAAGCTCCAGTTTCTAACTCAGACATCACTCACTAGCAGAAATGTACCTCAGTGAGAAGCCAAGGACTTCAAATAWCTTCAACCCCAAAGCTGCTCAGCAGTAGAGATGCAGAGTGTTTTAGAGAAAGATCTAGCCTGTACTTGAATTTCCAAATAAGCAGCATCTGTCTTTTAGTTGCTCTGGTGTTTTGTATCTTTGCACCTAATTAGAAATATGTAACCTCATTACTTTAGAATAACTACTAGAGAGTTTTAGAAACCTTCCTCTTTTGTTCTTTGCAGAAGTACAAACTTCTGGGGTCAGGAGAGCTGCAGAATCCAGAGAGAATAAACTGCATTAACATTTTAGCAGTTGTGTGACCCTCATGCACGCATGTTTGCTATTATTTCTAGGAGCTCCCTTGGATGATAAGCATGATATAAAAAATTTAACCACACACACACACACACACACACACACACACAAAATGTTTAAAGGACTGTTATGGGTCTGACTAATCCCAGAAAAGCAAGGAAGCTCAGGACTGAGCAGACTCCATTTGCAGTGCTGGTAGTGCTGGTTTTCGTTAGTGAAATCAGCATGTTGGATGATGCAATTAAGCATCAGCTCTGTGTTACCCAGAATCAGACCCTTTCTGCCTATGGTTTTAAAATCCAAAAAACGTAGGGCAGGAAGGACCTCGGGAGATCTTCTCATCCAGCTTCAGGCAGGGAGTGAAGTTTCCCAGATRAGCCTTACCCATGCAGGTGCCAAGCCTTGTGCTCTGGAGGTGCTGTCTCACCTCCATCCTTCCTCTCCTCCTCCTCCGCCAGCGCTTGGGACTGAAGAGCAGGGCAGGGGATCAGCTTTGGGATATGCTTCCCTTCTGTGAGGGCAATAAAAAGGAAGGAAACATGATATCAGCTCTGGCTCCCACAGAATAAATGACTTATTTCTTCCACCTTCCTCTGCCTTCTTCATAAATGCAACTTGAAACAAGCATGAAAAAAATCTATATATTGTCGTGGTACTCTAGATGAAAATGTTACATATTTAACCTTAATTAAGAAAATGAGACATTTACTGGGGAGCTAAGCAAATACTTCAACACTGACACTACGTTCAGCTGACCACTACGTTCATCTGAACAAAAAATAGGCTGGATTGGCCAAAGCTGTGATCATACCCCCRTTTGAATTTGCTTCCCACAGCAATTCTGGTGGACCCAGAATTATTCATAGATGTTTCCAAGAATAATGAATAAAACTGAACTGTAAGCTGCTTGCAGGCTTAGTCAGAAGGAGATTCAATTTTCCAGATTACTCAGTGTGAATTATTAATTCTACTTGACTTAATGTAGAGCAATCTCATGGTGTTTAARAGGGGAGACAGTCTGCTTTATCAGATTATTGCTGATACCTCCCTGTATTTTTCACATGTCATCATATATATAACTTTCTGCATTCCTGAATTGAATGTAGCACCATGGGAGTGAGGGGAAGTGCGCTGGYTCAAACAACTCAGAGAGACATTAGTTATTTGATAACTTGACTGCTCCTGAGGGCTCTTCTGTCCTCAGATACGTGTAAACAAATCCCTCCCAAGTCAATCTGAGTTGTGAGCCTGTATCAAAGTAAAAATTGCACTTGTAGCCTGCAATAAAACCAAGATGACAAGAAATCTCTCCCCCCCCCCAGTTTCTTGGCTATAATTGTTTTTTGCCTTTTTGCYGTATTTGTACCTTTATCAAATTGTGCTAGCAGGGCTCAACCCTCCCCTGCCCCTGAGTTGCTGAGTTTACGCCATCTAGATGCAGGTGGCTGCTCTAACTGATGGGCTGAAAAGGGAGCCCTGCTTAGTTTGTCTGTAAGGAAAGCTTGTTGCAATCACAGGGTCAAATCCTACGTGTTGTACAAATTCTGAGTAATTTCTCTGTTTTACTAGAGCTGCTTACTCTGCACCTCCAGATTTACACCAGGGTGAATTGCATCTCACAGATCAAATAAAACTCAGAATGCTTGTGCCAAAACTCAACGAAGTATGTAAACACTTCAGTCACTCGAGGACACTCATCCCGAGGGATGCTTTAAAAAATAAAGGAGCTTTGCATTCTGGCAGGTAACTCAGGAGCTAGTAACCTGAAGGAGATGAGAGCAAAATAACTGCACAGCRGAGCAAGTTATTACAAGTCTTGAGAGCCAGCCCGTGTTAAAAAGCGGGATTAGCAAACTTTGTTTTCCCTGAGACGGAGGAAGCGGGCGAGCTGCGGTGGCGGGTGCGCTCGGTAGGAGCGGAGCGAGGAGCGCGCTCGGGGAGCCGTGACTTCGGCCGCGGCGGCTCGGGAAGGCCGGCGTGCCRGGCCGCTGGGAGCACAGCACGCCGGGCGTTCTCAAATCTGCTCTAATCTAGTTTGTGGCAGGGATGGGAAATGCCGCAAAAATGAAGAGCTTAACAATCATAATGTATAAACGCTYTCCTTTGTATAGTACAAGAGGGATTCTAGCTGAAAGCAGCTTTTCTCCCCCCCGCCCCGGTCAGTGTGTGCTGTAAGCTAGGCTTGCGTGGCTTGAGCTGCCGATGCCCRACCAAGGTAAGGGCTGGGCCCTGCTCCAGGTGAAAGCGTGAATCCAGGGAGGGTGCGTCTGTGTCACGGTGGCAGGTGATACCGCGGGGCTGCCCCTGGTCTCCAAGTCAGTACCAGAGACTGAGACTCTCCCGGGAGGACACGTCAAAAATAAGACACTTTGCCTTAAAAAGCTTGTTACTCATTTCTGCCCTTTCCTAGCCTACTTTTTCTTTTCTGGCTACTTGACATTTAAGTTGCAGTTGCTTAATGACACAAAACATACCTCCTAATGCATTCTTGCTGAGCTGGGCTCAGAACTTCTCTAACTGCTTCTTTTAGAGAGGAAATGTAAATTTTGGAGTAAATGCAGCACTGCATCCACCTTCCATAAAATACACAGATTATTTCGCCGCCTTGAATTTTAGTCAACGTTTTGGATATTCGTTATCAAAAGAACCATTAACGAGACTTTCCGGCTCGCTTTCCCTGGGCGCATAATGTGCTCTATGTCTTTAATTAGCACCTTTGTTCCCCTCCCCTTCCCCCTCTCCCAGGCAAAAGCCAAACCTTCTTCACTACCAAAATGGCCTGTCAAAACCTGACAACTCAAGTTCTGCCTTGTCAATATAAAATTGTCTGTACCACTTGCAAGCTGAGTATTTGGGACTCATGCAAAATAAGGCACCAGCTGCATTGTCTGTTTTCCTCCTTTATTCCATTTCTGCTTAATTCTTTCAGGGCTACTGAAGGATTGCTGGCCTCCCCGGAGCATTCGCTATAGGAAACAGAGCATGTTTCCTTAGGGGCTCTGTGCAGACTTGCTCTAAGAGGATTTTTGTGGATGCACATGGAAACTGTACATGCGTATCCATCTCTATATACTTCTCTGCGTATATTAATATATTCAGAAGCACTGAGAACTTTTCTGTCGAATGATATGTGAATTGAAGCATCATTTTCCACTCAGAAATGGGATTTTACTGGGAATGCTGGCAGGACCCTCACAACAGAAGGATGGGTGGGTGCTGCTACTGTATATATCTGTTGTTGTCACATTGGATTTTGTGCAATAAAAATAAAACCTTTGGTCAGAAGTGTCATAAAAGTTTGATTGACTTTCCTCTTTAATTGCTTATCATTCTTGAAGAGACTTCTTGGCATTTAGAAACCAGTGAATCTGTTTCCCATTTCTTTAGGCTTTATAAATACACCCTGTTTATATTAAAATGATAGACAAATATACATAAAGCTGGAAAACATGACCACAAACTCTTTTCCTCTCTCTATGCATAAAAAAGAAAACCCTAAAGACACTTTTATTGTTGCTAAACTTTTGCCCTTGGCTGGTAGAGCCTTCTTTATGTTTTAACAGATCCAGACATCCTTTTCATGTGGTCCTTGGATGTTCTGTATTTTATATCTCTTGTGGCTTTATAAAAAGGGAAGAATGAGCTTGCAGCACAAACATATCTGACGGTAATTTAGGTTTTTGTTTTTTGTTTGCTTTTTTTGTTTGTTTTGTTTTTTTGCAAGTCAGAAGTATTGTGATGTTTCCATTTTAAAAAGAAAAGTGTTTCTGGGAAACTGTTAAAGGGTTTCAGTAAGTGAGCAAGTGTGAAAACCGAATAGAGAAGGACTAGTTTGGTGGTGGGGACAGGCCGGGAGGACAGGGACCCTGCCTTGCTTGTGCTGTGAGCTCTCTCCGCTGGAAGAGCGGCCGCTGCTCTCTGACGCCTGGTGGGCGAAGGGCCGGGGCCGCGCTTGGGCCTCGAGCGCTAGCGTCCCACGGGCAGCGCGACCCCCCTGCGTTTCCCCGTCACAGCTGGCTTCTTGCTGTGAGGCAGCGTCTCCCTCGGACAGGCTGGCGTCCTGCTGCGGTCGAGCCCCGCGCGCTCTTTCGGAGGCAGCGGGGGGCAGAGGCCCTCTCCAGCCTTTCCCCGGCAGGACAGAGGGCGAGGGAGGCACGGAGGCTCTTTGGCCTCCTTTTCCCCTCTCGCTGCGGCGCTGAAACGTGTGCAGGTGCCTTCAGCTCGCACAAACCGCAAGGCGGGATGCAGAAGGAAACGGAAACGAGGACCTGCTGGGGGGTTCTGCCGGGCACGCGGCCACGGCGAAGCTCTGCTGGAGCCAGTCCTTGCAGAGGGGCACGGGGTGACGGGGACCACGGGAGGTTGGGGCACCTTCTGCTGCTGCGCCCACCCTATGCGCCCCGGCAGCGAGGGGAGGACCCCCACGCGCAGAGGCTCTCCCCAGCCCTGCGGCGAGAAGCTCTTGGCGGGTTGAAAAGTGGCCGATGCGACGGTGCTAATGGGGCAGTTTTGTACCAGAAAGGAACTTGAGCCTAATAACACCAGTGTTTCATGCAGAGGAATAGAGCCTCCAGATGATTCAAGGGCTAAATACATCAAGCCTCAAATATTTCTAGAGTAATAAAATCCTAGCTAGGGAGAGCGAAAGTGCAGTTCAGCCGTGAAAAGATGTGATAGTTGTAAAAACAGACATATTAGAAAAAGGTTGAAGGACAACGTTTTCAGATCTGTTTGCCAACTGTTTCCTTCTCATATAAAACCTCATTTCAGTGGAGCTCTCTTTCAGCATGGGGGCTCTGCTTCTGTGGACTTGGGGACAGGTCTGGAAGGTCTTGGGTAGGCAAGTAAGCAGCTTATTTTTCTTTTTGGGGTGCTGAGTGCTTGTATTACAGGCTCTGAGGGCCTCAGAACTTCAACCCTCAGAATGAAATGCTTAAATGCTGGCAGAAGTTGTCTCSTGTTAGTGGATTTGAAAATTTAGGCTTATTTAAATAGGCAAAGTAACAAACCACAAGCCCCAGAGGGCTAATTTTGATCTTTCTTCTCTGTTCAGGGCTCCTATGCGTGYGTTTGCTGGCCTTGCRGGGAGCGTTGCAGCAGTTCTCGTGRAGYGTTAACTTCATCGTTTGTATAGCTAACTCTTTTCTTACAKAGCTTTATAAAACAGTATATTTTCACGTGACTGCGCTGCTTGCCTAGACATGAAGGCAGTTGTTCTGGATCAGGATTTTTTTTGTCTTGAGTGACAGGCAGTGAAGTTCACAAATTCTGTAATTGATGAAATAAAAGGTTTTGTTTTGGTAACGGAAGGAGGGAGAAGTGTTGCCACAGCTCAGACAGAAGGTGGATCCCTATCTTAAATCAAGTTSTGCACTCAGTGGCTGTTTCTGTTATGCACGTTTTCTGTATCTTTCTATCCAGCCTTAAAGGCAAACTGACCGTTTTGCCCCGGCAGCTCTTTTTGTTGAATAATTAGGCAGCACAACAAATCAACCCGTGCTGAGGGTGCTTGGGGCCAGCACAGAAAGAAGGTAACTGTGCTCATGCTGTACAGGAGGGATGAAAAAGCCAGTGGGTGGCATCTGCAGAGCCTGTCTCAGAGGCCTCATTGCCCTCTCAACATGTAGGTCCACTGAAGGTAGCTAAAGCTATCTGGCAATCTCTGGGCAAACATGTGAAATTGAAAACAGATGAGTTCSCAGGTGAAATCCCTTCTTTCTTTAAGGGAGGCATTTCTTTAAGAAACGCACAGCTCCAGAGAGATGCTTGGGGTACAGGATTCCTGGGGGCAGGAACTGTCCCATGATCATCTCCACTGTGGTCTTCCTGCCTGCACCAGGCCATTCCTGAATCGATGGTAGTCAAAGATATCCACGGCATCTGAATATTCTAAAGAGGTCATTTTATCCCAAATTTCTGCTGTGTTATTTTTCTTCTGTGTTAATGTTTTGTGCAAACTGCAGCCTGATATACGTAGCARGGTATTAAAAGCAGTGAGTGGATAGGTTAAATAGCATTTCCTGGATCAGAAGTATGGGTCGCCCTGCTTCCCCATGGATTGATTAATGGAGTTGCAGCACATCCTGTCCTGTTCGCTTACAGAGACAGCTCACAGCTGCCCGTTTGCAGATGGGGCATGTGTTAGCGGGAGTTACTGTGTGCTGCGTTAGAGCACTGCMGTCTGTGTCGCATCGCAGTGCCTGTAACTGGGTTAGATCTCCACCTGCAACCTGTTCACATAACAACACTTCTGCTCCTTTGCAAGCTCCTCTCGTGACACTGTCATGGCTCCTGTACAAGAAGGTAGTTCCTCAAGATTGAATCAGTGACTTTCTCGCAGTTTGGCACTTGGATTGCAGTCTCATTCTGAGATTAAAGGGATCTGACATCTTTCATCAATCAAATGACTGTAGCAAACCTCAAATCCAAGTTGTGATACCATTCTGAATCCAAGATCAGTGCTCTAAGAAAAACAAAGGTCGATAGCTCTTGCCAGTTACTAAAATTAGCAGCCCGTTCTCACCAAGCTATCTTAGGAGTCTCAAGATTTTGCGGAAACAGGAAAACATGTTTAGAGAGCAGGAGTGTTTTAACTGTAGGCTGGAGCAATGAGATACTCAGGTTTTCCTTCCCTGGAGGATTTAAAAGGTAGGTTAGGAAAAGACTTGAATGTTGTTTAAGGGAGATAGAAGAGAGATACTCTAGACTAGTATAAATGTCCTCACTGGCCCAAGCTTATCCTTAAAGCTTAATGCTGGAAAAGGTTCAGCCCCAGCTTTCTCCTTTCCAAAATATTCCCTTGCCTGCCCAGCTGACCAAGAAGGCATTATTCTCCTGTGCCAACCCTGCTTGAATAGCAGGGATGTCCTGGCAGGGATTTAACCTTGGAAAGTGCCTCTCGTTGCTTTTATGCAGGAAGCACCTGGTGCCTTGTTGGACCCTTGACAGACCTTGCTGTCAAGGGCTGTACTGATAACTAGCAGGCCTAGCTGCTGCGGCTGCAGCTCTTGATATTTAGAAGGTAAAGGCCCATGGGATGTCCACTTGTGCTTTAAAAGGGCCTGTTAAACAACACCTAGGAAGAAGTCATTCAAGCTTCTGTGTTCACCACATGTATGAAGCTAGGTGGATAGGTCATTCAGGAGCATAAAACTGGGTTTTGTGGCTTTTGACAGACCATTATATCTTTTCATCTGTGGATAAAATAAGTGTGATCTGGAGGATTTTATCTGAAGGAAGTTTCTCTTCAGCCAAGGGAATCCTGCCATTGGATAGGAGAAAACCATTCCTTACCCTAGTTCTCTTCCCTGCTGAGAAGGGAAGCCCAGAGGTAGCTCATCGATCTGCAGCCTGAGCCAAGCTTTTGCTGCCACGATTCTCTGGAAATTTGTCATGTGTTGATGTGTGGTATCAAAGGGATTTTTGTCGTGAAGTTTGCGCAGGCTGTGGTGAGCCCTTTAGCATCCCACAGTGAACTCTGAGGAGCAACTCCAGTCCTTCAGACCACGAGACTTGATTACTGTAATTTCCTCAAGCCTGACTTTCAGTGTAGTGCCTCCCTAGCTCACAATAGTTCGTACTGTAGTGACCTAGCTGCTTAGTAGTGAGGGCAGGAGTAATCGCTGTTTGTAACTATACTTCATCATGTTTGAAACTGCCACATCACTCTTTCCTTTGCTTCTGACCTGCTCTCCATTGACTGATTACTTGTTCAAGCCCTAAAGTTGAATAAAACACAATGATACAATATTAATAGTAGGACAGAATTGAAAATCATTTATCATAATGGAAAAAGTATGAAAATAAGTAATGTTGCACTGGAAACATCTTGAGTAGATTTGGGTAGCCATAGGTTCTGTATAGTCTCCCAAATAACATGAATGATGAAGTCTCAAGTTAACATTGGCAGGTCAACACAGTGTAGTTCTGTTACATGTTGGCTAATACTCCCCAGGGCACGTTTTGTTGGCAAGTAAATATTATGAAGAGAAAGATCGAGTCAAATAAAGAAATAATCACTTCCAAGATAATTCTCACAGCATTAGTTTTATTATGTAGAACAGTTTACAGTGAATCTTTGTTGGGGTGTTTTGGGGTAGCTCTGTTGTTTGCCTTTGTATTAGTACTTTTCTTACCCTTCCTTCCTGTGCTAGAGCCATGAGAGGGCTTCAATGTTTYAAGCTATGCCTTGTTTACACTCTCACCATGCTAGAGCTCATTTTAATGGGAACYTTGCTTTTTTCAGTCTGTTGGTGTTTACTGGGGGCATTTCTAAGATAGATAAGGAAATTGAGAAGTGCATATTTTGAAACATATCTTTGTAAAATGACTTAGTCAAGAAGATCCTATTTGATCTTTAAAGCCTGAAAACTAAAGGGAGATGCTCTCAAAACCTTTTAGCACTGGGCTGACACAATGCTCATTGACATTAGCTGGTGCTGAGTCTGACTGGTAACAGATCATGTCGTTAGTTCGTTAAGAAATTTGTAGTTATTCCTTCCTGGTGGACTAGACTGTGCTGTTCAGCCAGATGTACAAGCAGTAGGGTGTGCAGTACAAGCGGCAGGGTGTATAACTGCTCTCTCTCTCCTGATTCAAGCTGTGCTCCTGGTGAAGCTCCCCTGGACAGTGCTGTATCTCTGTATCTCCTTGGTCCTAGCATTGAGGTGGACTAGGATAAGAAAGGACGAAAGGTCTCTGTTCTCTCTGAGCAAYGCCACATCTACCATGCGCAATCCCACATATGCCCTGATGAGACTCCAGGAATGCARGTTTAAGAAAAATGGATGATAGAGTCAAAACCATGGATGAAGTCGGGAGAACTTCCAGCAGTACTTCCAGACTTTCTGCTCTTAAAGATGTGCTGATGCCTGTGCTGCGCTTGGATAAGCGAGGAGAAAGGCAGTGGAAATATTGAGAAATCTGCCCTCCGTGCCCCGGTCAGGTCAAGTGGTGGGCATTAAAGCAGCTGGCATATATGTGGTAATGTCATCTAGCTAACTTTTAAATTAGCTTGATCAAAAACTATGATGAATTCCTCGCAAAAAATGTATCTATTTTTCATTTGATCTTTGGAAACTTAAAACTAAAGCAGTGCTGGCTTGCCACAGATGCCATTATAACTTACATTCTCCTCCTTGTCTCTTTTCTTTCAGTCCAGCTGATCTTTACTCTGTTAAGAGAGACAGATAGTGTCTCTGGGATCCTTGAACCCTGTTAGCAGGCATCAATTAGTTTTACCTGTCTTAAAATATACATATTTAGCACCACAATTTCACTGTGAATGGGGTTTTTTTAAGTTTCTTTAGCAAATGTCTTTCYCATTGTAAATATATTTTTGTGTTTATACATATATATATTTATGAAAATAAAAACTCTGCACAGGAAACAAAGGTTCATTTATGCAGTTCTTTAGCCCTGGTTTTATTAGCAGTGTTAGAGGTATTTTAAAGGTGTTTATTTAATGCAGCTATTCAGTAGTCTCTTGAGTTCAGGCTTCTGCTTTAGTGCTGAATCAATGCTTGGTCAAGCCTTAAACTTTATGGGTTTTGGCACAGTGTTGAAACAGAAGCTTTGATGCTTGAGACCGCTGCCCGCCCAGAGCAAATATAAATGTTGATGAGTACCGTAAGTGTTCACCCGGCAGTGGCCAGCCCCTGGTGACCCTTTGCTGCGGTGCTGCTGGGCTGGGTGGCCCTGCCTGTGTGATGGGCACCCCATAGCTGAAGGTGGCCGTGACACCTTCCCGGGTGCTGCGGCAGGCGCTGCCCAGCTCCCCTGTGCCTGATGGCATTGTTGTCTGGGCCAGTTTGGGGTGAAATTACTGTTTCTGAATTCCTCYTGAACAATTATTCTTGGTCTTGCAGAGAGTGAGGGCTGATTAAGGCAACCTCCTCTCCAGAAGCTGGAGGTCAAAGTCAGGTCTGAGGAACATGGTGCTGTGACCGGTGAATCAGAGCTGTAACTCCTAACATCATTCGTGTGTGCTTAGTCAACTGCAGTAAAACGAAAGCTTTGTCTTTTACAGTCCAGGCCAATTCTAGAGTTTTTCTTTTAACATGTAAGTAGATCTTCTCTGGATAATGTCTTTAGATAAGTCTCTTGTGCAGAAGGGAGCCACAATTTTATCCTTTCAGAGCTCTGTGGCTAAGACATATTTTTCACTTGGCAATCTCCATGCATTCTTCAAAGTAACGTACAGTGGACGAAAGCTTAATTAAAAAGACTACGTTTCAGCAGTTCGCCTCTGGCTCCTCTGCACTGCTCCTAGGGAGGGAGGCAGGCTGCATGCGCCAGCTGTCCTGCTGCCCCGCTCTGAGGCAGCGCTGCCGTCCTCRCTGACTGCTCTGGGTGCCGAGCAGAAGCAGGTCGGGAACACCTACCCACCAGTGCAAACAAGGACTGTGGGATCCTCCCTAAGGGCCTTGGCTTTTCTAACACAAAAATTATTGCAGATGAGAAAGCACACTGTGCCTGGGCAGATCCCCACCAACTAATAAGTATTAGAGCCACCAGTGGCAAGGGTGATCCGCAGATGCACATTGTTCCCTGTGTTTGGCTTTATACGAGTGTAAATTCCTCTTCCTGCTTTCCTTATAATGCTAATTCCTCTTTGTGCRTTTGGCTTGTATCTTCATCCATTCCACTGCAGATGTGATTGCAACCTGGACTGTAAGCCCTGCAGTGCCAATGTGTGTTAACAGCATATGATGGAGCAATATTGTTTTGTTACTTTACTCCGTGACCCAAAGTCTGTTAATTTCCTCCCTTCCGTGTTTGCACGGGGGATATGTAAAACGTATGGTACGATTTGGTGCTGTAGAGATTCCACTGACATACAAACGCATTTTATCTACTCCACATGAGGAGCACATCTCTACCGGRTATCTTCTGTTAAATTGTTGTAGAACGTAGAGCATGCCAGGGACCTGCCTGGGTCCCTGAATGCTCGCGGTCCAGGTCCTGCTCCTTCACCTCCTCCACCTCCTGGCACTTCAGGCCAGCTTCCCATCATGGCAGAGCCTCTGCTTTGCAAGGTTGGCATTGCTTCCTGAGTAATACAGAAATGCCAGGAAGCCACTCTAACTTGCACTCATGGTACATCACAGAGATTTTTGGCACAGGGTCAGCATCTGTGTCATGCTGTGCTTTGACCAGTCATTTACAGAAGGGACAGAAAAGGCTGTCCAGTCAGAGCGGCRTGGAGATCGCCCTCTCTAGCTAGCRACAACTGAATGTGGTTGTGCAGAGCACGCTCTTTCTGCTGTGGTGGTATTGAATRTACAATCACAAAGCCAACTTCTGAGGACTTGATTAGCATGCTTGGCAGATACTGTGAAATCTCAAAATTGACCGCACGGGGAAAGGACCCCGTGCAATTTCACTGGAGTRGAGAGCCAGTTCCCTCAGCAAATCCCACCAGACTGATCCGAGCGTGGAAGTGAAGGAGCAACCAGGATGGAGAATTGCCAGAGGAGCCTATCCTAATATTGCAAATTAAATCATGGTCTTCTCCTGATGTCCTTCCAAGGCTACATTTGAAAGACAGGGAGAAAAAAAAAGATGATGAAATCTGAGTTCTGGGAGTGCCATGAGGCTCCAGATAGCTGCGTTAAGGAGAAGAGAGAGCTTTTCCAACTTGAGTTAGTAACACTAACAGTTCTGGTCTTGTCTGTAAGCCCTTCCCAGAGGTGTGGGGGGAAGGAGGGGGCTCTCCTCCCCACTTGCAGTAAGCAGATCTCAGAAGGGTCAGCCGTGTCCGCTCAGCCGCAGTGCCTCTTTCAAGGAGACGCCGATAGCCGTGGGATGCTCCTGCCTCGCTGCCTGCCGTGTTGATGGCGGCGCTGCGTAGGGTGCGGACCGGTCCGTGCAGTAGCGCAGAGGAGCCCCGATCCTTGCGCGCACCGTTTGGGGCACCGACTGGATCRATACTTGAGGAGAGCTGGAAACTCTCCCCGTTACCCGTTGCGAGTTTTGCGCTCAGGTGCCCTGAAGCATTTTCGCTTGATCGCGCGGGGCGCGCGTCGCCTCTCTGAGGCGCTGGCTATCGTGAGAGTGGTCGCGGGCTTCGAAGTTGCGGCCGGCGGCGGGGGGGAAACCCGGGGTGCGGCGAAGCAGTCGGAGGGGCCGGGCCGCACTGCGCCGCGCGCGGCATTCGCGGCCACGCGTGAACCACCCTCGGGCGGAGGCCGGGCAGGGTGGGCTGCTCCCGTGAGCTCCGGCGCCCCGGCAGGCCTCAGCGCCCGTTGACCTTTGCAGCGCTCCAGTGCTTCATGTCATCTCTCCACCTCCCGGCGGAGGCGGAGGGTGCGGGTCGTAGCGCTCTTTCAATGCCTTGTGGTTCARATTAGGAAAAAAAGGTGTAGGGGTGGGAAGAAATTGCTGTCTCAGTGACGACTTGCATCTGACCTCCTTTTGGCGGAGATAACCCGTGATTGGTGTCGCGTTATGTTGCCTAAATTAGGAGACTTTAATAATGTATGCAATTTATCAGAAGGTTTATGTGATAATGGTGGAAACTGACATAAAATGGAGAATTTATAATGCTGGATTAGTCTTATGAAACAGTGGTGTACCTTCATAAAGAGTCCAAAGAGCAATTATTATGTGTGTTTGACTCGCACTGTAAAGTYGTTAGTTCAATCATCATTGACCAATTACTGCTTTATTATATTTTCTTTTTATTTTTATGGTCAGAGAATGGCATTTTTCCCACAATCAGTCCTTGAGCACAAAGACAATAACAATTAAAAGAAATATTTAAAATCTGGGTTTTATCTGCACAGAGGGACCCATCCATCACTATAAAGATCAGTTTTGCATGCAGCTGTATTTCAATCCAATAGCCCCCAAATATCCAGTTTTCCAGAGTCAGAAGTTTTAATTTTAAAGTGTTCAAAAAATAAATAGTTCATGTCTTACAAACTTGCTCAAAAAATTTGAGTTCCTTATGACCTTACACTTGTTTAAACACTGCGTGTTTACAAAGATGTGTGCGTGATAAGGTTACATATGACACTGATTAGAGTCCAGATAAGAATGATTATTGTGGTCATTAGGGACAGACTTGGGCAGTGTCCAGTATTATCAGCCAAAAGAAATACAGAAATGTAATACTGAGTGAAAATGCTTATTTATCCTGACAGAGTACTGACCCGCAAGTATGGTTTTGGTGTGTAATTAAGCCAAAGGTATTACAGTAGCTTAAGTAATCATACCTGTCCAGAGCCTCGGGTGCCTGATCCGAAACCCGGGAGCAGCCGGGCCGGTGGCTGCGGGTGAAGCGGCACCGCRGCAGGCTGGGGGTGACCTTGACTTCGGCACAGCGGCATCAATACACGCCGCCGCTTTGGATCGCGTTCAGAGCTGTGCGCGCTGCGCGCAGACGTGCTGCTGACGCCTAGCACGGCGCGCGTCCCTTTGAACGTAACTGCGAGGCGCCCGCGGGCCGGCGCCCTTCGGCTCCGCGAGCCGGCGGTGCCTGCTGGGGGCTGCGTAGGCCGGGAGGGAGCCCCTCGCCCTGCTCTCCTGCGGGGCCTGCCGGGCCCCTGCGCCCCCGCGCGAGTGCACCGTGCGGGCAGGCGGCCGGACCACGGGTGTAGCTGCGGCTCCCTCCAAAGTGAGCCGACGGCGCTCGCTGCCGCATGGGGAAACCGCCCGGCCTTGCTGCAAAATGGTGCTCCCCTTCCTGCAGGGCCTCCCTGGGGGAGGCCTTTGGGTATCGGAGGCCAAAAGGACGGAGGAAACGTCTGTGGGACACCCCCCGTCCCAGCTGACGCTGCTTGTGGCGGGCGAGGAACTCGTCTCGTCTGTGACTCGTGTTTTCTCCTTGGCTGCAGTTCTGCTTCTTCTAACCTGAGTAGTCTGACAAAATACCATCATCACCTTCACTCTTTTCCCAGTGATTTTATCYGTGAGCCTGGTTGCGCTAAGTCAGGCCCTCTTTTCCCTCCCCCCTTGCTTTATTTTCTTAAGAGACTTAATCAAAGGTAATTTGAGTTCCTATTTCTCTATCAATGGTCGTATTTAAAAGGGGCTTATCTGATTTCCATCATCAATTATGGGCTCCCATTTCTTGTTTATATCCATCTCAAATCTGACAAGGTCCCTGCTTGATTCTGATAGGAAGTCAGGGCTTCGTACAAAGCTAAGGAGACTCTGAAGCACATTTGTTCGGGTAAAATAATATCTCAGGAATTACTTCTCTTGTACTGCATGAGGACGGGGTGGAATAGGGTGGTCCCTGCCACTTCTGTTGAAAAATAAATTCTGAAGCTAAGATAGTAAATATTTCCCTGAGCCAACACAGTGGGAGGGAAATTACAGTGCCCAGGAATATTGCTATTAAGGAGGCTCGAGGTCAGGGGTTAGTGTAACAGGAGTTGGTCTAGCCAGAAAGGTCAGGAAAGGTTGGCCTCATAAGTACAGAGCTGTTTGATGACTTTTAACTATTTTGGGCAAGAAAAACATCTCTGCCCTTGTCTTTGGGAGACAGGGGACAAATACTGAGGCCCCTTAGGGAACTGGTTGCTAAAAAATAGTGGAGCAAATTCATGCATGAAGTGAGTCGTCCCTGTGCCATGAATGATTTGTCAGCTTTAACGGAGCAGCTTTTAACCTGCTCTGGTAGTTTACTGTGCTTGATTTTTAAAATTTGTTTGTTAGGAGAATATAAATCTGCAGGATGCCACACTAGCTCAGTCAGAGTTTTGATAGCATGAGTTGAAGCATATTGTACCTTTCCCAAAACCAATTCACGTCAGCACACACCCAAAAGAGGCTGAAACCTGGAGCAGTTCCCAAGGGCGACAGAGGGTGGGAAGGCAAGCCTGCCCATCACGTGTTTGGGAGGCAGTTGCCACTACTTCAAGAGCTTTGTCATTGCTGTTTAAAAAAAATAGTAGATACATTTTGTTTTGTTTGTTTGTTTCTTGGYTTCCTTTCTTTCGATTCCCATAAGATAGGGAACGTTCTGGTGGTTGTAAAACCCTAAAAGTAGGCAGGCTCTTCTAATGTTTACCTCTGGGTAGCTTGGCAAGGTGAGTGTGACCGTCCTGCCCCCTTGCTTTGCTTCTCCAAGCCACCAGACACCACCTGGGCCATCTAGACAGGKTGCTGGAGTAGATGCTGGCTCTCTCTGCCCACTCTCTGTGCTAACCAGGACCCCGGGAGGCTCACAGCTGGGTGACCTTTTCTCTCAGCCTGGTGCACAGACTGGGCCTGAGCTCAGCACTAACCACAACAACATGGCTTTGGGTTGGCTTGGAGCAAGGACCGGGTGAGCTTATGCAATCAAAGTCATCCTGTCAGGGGTGCTGCAGGAAAAACGCATCTTTTACTCAGAGAAAATGAGTGTCAGGGTATTCTTTCTCTTTTCCATAGCTCTAGATGTTCCTCAAATCCACAAAACCCCTGGCTGCACTTATTTGTGTGGCGCAACGGGAGGCAGAGTGCTTTTGGAAAGGTGCGTGTTTGCCGTRTACTGAGGAGCACAGTTATGGGGAGCCAGCAGGAGGAGTCTCGGGCACATGGTATCTGGGAGCTTTCAGGGAACTTGCAGTAGGCTCCCGGAAGCCTATAGAGTATGATGGCAACTCTCAGCCAGCCTTATTCATACCTCTCACTACACAGAGCATCAGTGCAAGTAACCATGTGCTGGGATTAACTGATGATARGTAGATTTATGTGGCATCTTGAAATGGCAGTCGCATTGAACTAGCCGAATGTATTCTTTGTCTGTTAGGCTATATCTAGATACTCTGTAGCTCTTCATTGTCGCTTTGGGCTGGTTGAGTATTTCTTGCTCCAAAAAAACAAAAAATCCCACAGTCTGTTTTCTGAATGAAGCAATTTCCTTTCTCAGGCAGAGAACTCTGAACTGAGCCAAAGCTAGTGAGAAAGAAGGTTCATCCCAACAAACACTGYAAAGTCATGCTGTTGTAAGCACCAAAGTATTTCAGAGGCAAGTTCCTCTGAAAGTGGGTGATGTGCATGTTATGACACTCCAGTTAATCCTCTTTTGGGGGCAATGTCATGCCTCTTTCTCAGAGGATATCAGCTTGGAGGTATGTCTAATTGTTTTGACTGGTATAAAATGTGGAAGAGCTGCCCTGGAAGGCCAGTCTGCCCATGCCTTGATGTGWAAGCTTGTAGACCTCACAAAAGTTCAATATTAATCGCAATAACTGATTGCAGACCCTTAATTCCTGTCGGCACCTGTATCTCATTACAAATGAAAAACCCCTCCAGTGGAGCTTTTCAATGCTGCATGTATTGCTGATTGCTTCTCCACAGTGAGACGTACTTTTCCAATGCAGCAGCCACATCACACGTAATGTGGCTTAGCATTATTCCATATTTCTCCTGCTCTTTCTGCAAGTTGCATGTTGGACGGCTTCCATTCTGCCTGCTCTCGAAAGGTCAGCACACTTGAATTGCCGTGCGCAACGCGCGTGCTGGTAGTCTCGTTCTCTTCCTGCAGTGGTATATATGCTTCGGCTTTACAATGAAGGGTCTGTACAACACAGAGCAGGATAATCGGACAGATATTGGCAGGCATCTCATCAGTGCCAAGCCAATTAAACCATTAAACTTGATACAGTAAGCTTGATTACAACTTGCTGTCTGAGGTCCTTACCAAATATGCTTCTTAGAAGGGGGATATGAATAGAATATACAGAAGGGGGCCCTGCAGGAGTAGCTGGGAAGCTTTGACATCCATGCTTCGGAGTAATTGCACTGGTTTGGACCGTAATGCAGAAAACAGCTGAAATTCCTTTTGATAYGAAATTAAATATTTCATCTCAGGTAAAACAGTAAAAATTCTAATGCTTGATTGCTCTTGAGGTAATATTTCAAGACTTGAATCATTCTGTTTTAAAATACCTCAAGTTTACAATGATAAATCTATGAAGCACTAAAAATCCTACTCAATCAACTCTGGTTCTTGAAATGGCATCTGCCTTTGAGCTATAAAAATAACAGATGATTTTTTGATAGCTTATCAGTTAACAGACTGCTTAGTTAGGATAGCACATTTTTATGCTAATCTTAGGGCTGTGATGAGTGAAAGAGAGAAAGAAAATCTATAGTATTATTTTGTATCTACTTTAAGTTCAGCCTAGCTTTTGGAAAAGATCTGTCCTCTTCTAGGAATTGCCAGCCACACGAGGTTTTCAACACTCATCCGAATGGAGGTGGAATTGATTTAAATATGTTAAAGTGGTAATATATGTGGCTGTTTAATGGTGTCTCTTCTGCACCACAGCAGATACATGAGGCGAGCGTGACAGGCACTCAGTGCTTCCCGGCATGGCTGCCATAACGTCTCCAGCAAACCAGGAGAACACGTGGCGTTGCTGCCTCGTGAAGGTTTCAGGTAACTTTCTCTTGGAGAGCTGGTGAAACAGGCATCAGAAGCAGAGATTTGCCAAGCCCTCGTTCTGTTGTCTGCCCTCAGCTCTGTTCTTCTCCGTGTTTTCTGGCAGAGATGGGAGTAGGCATGCAGTCTGCGCTGGTGGGATGCTTTTGGAGAGGGAAACGGAGGGGGCAGCGTAACAGGAAAGTACCTGTGCTTTTGGGTCTAATGCATCAGATGTACACTCTGGTTTTGTGGTGGGCTTGCATTTGAGCAGAGGTTCCTTACGTTTATCTGATTTCTTGATTCCCTGAGATTGGAAGTATAGGGAAAAAATGGCATTGCAACAAATCTAAGGTTAGTTTGGCATTTTACTGGTGTGGGGTAGAAGTGATGGTACCTCAGTACATGATGGCTGAGTGGGGACAGGATTTGAATCTTTTTTTTTTCAGTCCAAGGAATTCTCACAGTGCTTAAACAGAAATGATACTGACTTAGTTTAGCAGCCACTACCAGTCCTTATGGGAGACTAAGTATTGACTTAGATGGACTCTTGATTTGATCTAGAGTGCCATTCTTGTGTCTTTGATCTCTCATTTTTGATGATTTTATTTTTTCAGTGGTGCAATTCATGTTTTCTGAGAAGCTTGAGGTAGAGTTTTCTAATAATAAAAAGAATCCACACCTCCACTTGGTTTGGTGGAATTCAAGGTGGGCAGGAGAAAGGTAATGAGCAGCTTGAATCTGATGCCCCTTCCTGGGATCGTTTTGTATACAATTCCATATCTCTGGAGAATAGAGGACTATTTTAATTGAAAAGCAGCATAAGCATTAAAAAAAAAATGTCTCAGAGGGTCAAATTCCTGTAGGTTTGTTCTCTGCTATGCTGAACATGACTTTTTCCTCTTTTGTTTCTTGATTTTAAAACCTTATGAAAGTGTCTCGTGAAACACGAGACCTGTCCACAGAGATAAAGCTGATTTCTTTCTTCTAACACAAATGCACCAACACCAGTCAGTGTCTTTGCTCTCTCTCTGAAAGGGACAAATGGGAAGATAAGGGTGGAAAGGCACCTGAAATCTGACTGAAATTGGTTCAGCCGGAGATTTGAGCTTTAGAGCTGCAGCTACGAGACTGGCCAGTAGAAACAATTTGTTCCAAATCACTCAATGGCCAAGTTCTCCTGATGAATCTAGAGAGGAATTTTGTCATCTCTGTGATGGAGGGTGGATTCTTCTGCTCTAGATTTGACCCAAAGACAGGACTATAGAGCATACCTTCAAATAAAGATTAAAACGTGAAGATGTGCAAGGCTCTACATTAGTATAGATAGACCATAAAATTAGAGTTTTTTTCTCTCTTAGTGTCAAAACCAAAGAAATGGGGCGCATGCAAGAAGGAAAAATGAACAAGACTTATTGCTGCCTTCCCTACAGTTCGGAGATTTTCTCAGACTCTGAGCTCCCTGCCCAAGAGGAATTCCCATTTCCCTTTCGGACATGTCACTCTGCTCCCACGGGAAGGAGTAGGAACAGCCTTGGTCTGCCACAGATCTCTGCATTCATAAAATCAGCCAAAGTGGCCTGTAGGGGAGCAAACCCAACCCCTTCCTCCTTTGCACCCAGGTAGGTTGGGTTTTGTACGCACAGTGCTGGAAATGCAGAAGAGGTTTGCATCTGTGGTTCCACAGGGGGTGCCTCTTTTAAACTCAGCTATTTCTTTGCAGAGAAGTTTCACTGGAGACTTTGGTACACAAAGAGCGTCCTTACCACTGACACAAAAACGCTTAAAAAGTTCAACAGCGCAAATCAGCAAATAGTGCTGTGTTCTCACAGATCCCCCCAAATCTGGCTAGGCACTGAAAAAGAAAATATCCTTCCTGTAACTTTTCTAGATATTTCTACTCTGAGTCGAGCCAAAAGGTCTGAAGAAATCAACATTTCAGTTGCCTGCATCTTGATCCAGAGATGCTTATCAGAAAAAAAAAATTCTAAGGTTATGAGAAAGAAAGTTAAATGACTTTTCCCCCGTATGGCCAAAGTTCTGGTAAATTTTGAGCTCCTGCCAGGGCAAGGCAGGGAAAAGGCTCCTTCCAGGAGTTCACTCACCATGCTGGCAACTTGCTATTGGAGACCTCTCTGGGCTAATCATATTTCTCCCTATTCTGCACTTACGAAGTGATGCAGCACTGCAAGGGCAGAGTGACTCAGCTGCACGGATCCCCACCCTGACTCCCTGTATGCCTCACGTCCTCCCTGCTTCCCAAACAAGGGTGCTCTCCTACTTACACAAACTGAAATGTGAAATTTTAAAGGAGCCTGCAGTTCCCTTGTGCTGAATGGAGCGTGAGAAAGAGTAATAGAAAATCTTTATTTAAAACTGCAAACAAAGTGTGTTAGTGGATAGAGCTGAAGACAGGAGAGTTTCTTGCTCTTTAGTTGCAGAAAAAAGGAAGTCACTCAGATTTTAAAATAGCTATAATAAGTCTGTGTGGCAGAGGCAGGTGCTCTCCTTAAAATATACTACAGGAATGTTTAGAACTTTATTTTCGTGTAGGTTTCATGAAACGAATGCTGTAAAAATATGGTTGCACAGGTGATAGCAAATAACAAGGCTTTGAGCAGGTTGATAAGAATGAAAAATTTTGGAGAGCTGGGTTAAGACTAAGTTAAAAGTAGCCACACTTGCTGGATCGAGCTGAGATAAATGTCATTATACAGGGCTTGTGATAACTCTATTTGTCACATGTGGCTTGTTGATTACTTGAGACAGGTCAAATAAAATGTGTGTTAATCTTGCCCTCACAAACTTTTCTGGCATGGTCAGACCTAGGTGTTTTGGATGCTCTATGTCATTCTGGTTTATCATTTCCTCCTTTCTAATATTTCTTTGGCTTAATTGCCCCCCTGTACTGAGACATACTGTGCAAAAGAGGTGGTGTGGGCTTGTTTTCTGTGCATGTGTGAGTGAGGGGAGCAAGAAACCTCACAGAGACCCATCCAGGTCCTGGATCTCCTATGAATTAAGCCCTGGTGTTCATATACAGTCTTCCTGGGGAACCACAGGTGTGACCGGAATAACTTCATTGGGGATGTGATCTCCAGCCAGATCATCTTTTAAACYAAGTTCATTTAATAGAGTGCAAATTCCCTGTTGTTGACCGTGCAGTCAGAGCTGATCTCAGGTAGTGTCGCTGCTGTTCGGGAAGCTCTTGCATGCCGTTAGTGTTCAGCGCAAAGGCTAGGCAACTTCTGTTCTTTTCTAGACAAATATTTGATTCGCTGACAAAAGATGTTTCAGCAGACTCAAAGGTGCTCAAAGGTTTTACTTGAATTTCCTAACTGGCTTCAGTTCTGAAAAATGATAGCATAATGTTCCCAAGATCAGACAGAAAATTGAATTCCGGATTCCTACCTCCTTTGCCTGCTTCTTACTTAGGGAGCAGTCCTCAGGTAGGCAAGTTTCCCACTTGTATGGAGGAAGTATGAACACTCAAGCCACCATCCAAATTCCATTTAGGCGTGAATGGCTCTTAGCTTTTTCCTGCTTACCTCTTCCATTGTCTCTGACTCAGATCTTAACCGTGCCAGGCAGATTCATTTCTAAATGTGCAAGACTTGCATTCAAGCCTCCATGCTTCCTTATTAGGGCAGCATCCTCTGCCCTGGCCTCTTCCCTGCCTCGAAAGTGTCCTCTCCTCTGGGATACAGAACACCCAGAGCAGATGTTTCTATCTTTCCTGGGCTGAAGTTGTTCTCTTCATATAAAATATTTATTTTTTGTCTCAAATACATAGCAAGGACTGGGATGTGGTTATTACTGGGTGATCGGTCACTGTCCTCTCTTTCAGTCCAATGAATGTTGAAGTATTTTTTTAGAAAGCAGAACAGATCTGTAAGGATCAAGCACTGCAAACATGCCTGGGATACCCACAACTCTGTAGCTAGGAAACATCTCTGGGAGTTCACCACCTCTTTGGAAGGCAGGCTCCCCTTAGACCCCTTATCCCCACAGCAGTCTGTGAATTGGTACCTTAGAAAAATTAAAAACTAAATGTTTGGGATGGGGTCTTTTTTCAGCACMGTAAGAGAAGCTTGAGAAAATGACTTCTCCATCAATGTGAATCTTTTTTATTTTTCTTCTGCTGTTTTGAGTCGATCTTGAGAGCTGATAAATGTGTTATTCGTGTGGTGCTCTTCAAAGTCTTGTGATATTGGGGCCAGCCTGTGGCCGTGGTATTTAGCCTGGCTGTCAAGGTGTGGATCACACCAAGGTGATTGCCAACTGCTTTGCGCTGAGACATTTTGAGAGCATCGACATTTCTCTCTGCAGAAAGGCAAGAAAACAAGCCATTCTCCTCTCCCCCTGCTGCAATGGTTTTTATTTTACACCACCAGAGATGACATACAATTTGATGAATTTCATCCCTTTTTTTTTCTACCCACTTGAACTACTATATAAATATTAATAGCTAAACACATTGCAAACAGGTGGGACCCGTTCTGCCTCTGGAGAGCTGCCACAGCTAAGTGATATCTCAGATGGGGTGACAGAACTTTCCCATGTGGGCGCTGTCTCTCCCTGCCAGCCCCTCGGACACGCCTGGAGCTGAGAGCTCTTTGTTTTTTGGGTTTTTTTTTTCTTTTTATGGTATCGCTATAACAGTTTTTCTTGGTCTTTTAACAGCTCATTCAGAAGGGGAAGGACAGGGAATTAAAAGGCATTTTTTCATTACCTTTTCTAGTTAGTCTGATTTTTCCAGTGGGGTTTGTTCCCGCTGACAACAGCAAAACCCCCATTTTGTGTCTGAGGGACGTGTCTCCAAAACAGTAAGAAAGAAKTATTCATCTGTGGGCTGTAAGTTAAATTCAGCTTTCTACCACCTTGACTCTTCCTCTAACCCACTTTACAGGTACTGTACAGGGAATAGCTGTGAAGATCTACCTTGTGTGAGTAATTGTGCGAGTAATGTGTAAATCTGTGATTTATTCCAACGCCTGTGTGAGCTGGGCTCTTTTGGGCACCGTCCTGCACGGCAGAGCAAAGGGAAGCGGATGGTTGCAGAAAGCTGCAGCTCTCAAAGGAAGACTGGGAGGTGAAAGGGATGCGGTGTGCTGGGGAAATAACTGGATCGCCCAGTTACTCTGCCTTACCCTRTGACTGTTTGCTCCACCCTTTCCTGATTGTGGCATTCGTCCATCCTTCCCTGTTTCTCAAAAGAGAAACAGTGTATAGAGTTACTCATCACGGCTGCCCACCTGCACACTGTCTCCTCTTCCACCTCTCCTCCCTCCTATCCCCCAGCTGTTTCTGTACAGCCAGGACTTGGCGACCAAGCACACCCGGGAAAACTGAACCTGTCACCTTACGGTGTGCAGGAGTTAAAGTATGTTCAACCCCTTTTGTAGCAGTTCCCGTGTGGGGCTCGTGGAGACTCGTGGAGACGTGCCCGTGCGGGGGGACGGCGTGCTACGGGGCGGCCATCGGCGGCGGCTCTCGGCCCTGC
>NW_028185594.1:6149156-6154992 GCF_003343005.1 Rhea americana
TCCCGGGCCCCGGCGCGCGGCGCTTTCTGGCTGCCGCTGCGGCCTCTTCCCTGAGCGAGGTCRCGCGGGGGCCTCCGGCGGGTTCTTTGGGGGTTGTCGTCTTGTTTCTACAGAAGCCATCACCACAGCGCTATTCAGAATAGCTTCAAATGAGACATTTTAATTATTCTTAATTTCCCTTTTCATAAGAATCTAGAAAAAAAGAGAATTTGTTTTGGTTGGGATTTTTTCCTCCAAATCCCTTACAAAACGAAAGACTCAGATTTTGTCTCTGGGAGCAAGAACACAAATACTAGCGATGTGCCACTAGCTTGGAGGCACCGTGGCGGCACAGCATAGGAATGAAGCGGGGGCTTCTGGCAGAGCCAGTTTCCAACGCCTGCAAATGAAAATGCAGACGGTGTACTACAGCTGGGGTCTGAAGATTTACCAAGCTGACATAAGGCCRTAAGTTTGGTTGTTTGGAGTTTTTGCTTTTTTGAACCATGCAAACAGGCTGCATCAACTCACACCTCGTTTTTTTATTAATACATTTCTAAGGCTGATTCTGGCTGAGGAGACTCAAGCATTCCTATTTAATGTTCTGATTAACGAGCGTAAACAATGCTTTTAAGATATTTTTTACCTGCATATAAGCAAGCCATCTAGCCACCAGTAACTGCAAATGTCACAGATTTCAATGGTCTCTTCGGGACTTTTAATCTGTTTGCTTTTATAAAGGAGGTGATTTTATTTTTACATTAAGGAAGCATTAACATCATTAAATGGGCTCCCACTTTATGATAACTGCAAATGTCACATTGATCCAGAAAGATAAGAAAATGTGCTCGTCTTTGGAACAATATCCAAGGCAAGAGCAGGCAACCCACACTATTTGCATTAAAAAACAAATTGTATAAATGCAGAAGATTGATGTGCCATCTGTTCATGTCCTTCACTTTTCTGGCTCTTCTGTGTTGAGATATTTTTATGGAATAGTTACGTTTATTATTTTGAAAATGACTCACAGGTTAAAAAAGTTTACGATGGGTAATATAAGTTGAAGATACTGGTTTACAGAATTTCAGRTTTAAAAAAGCATTAAAATTAGCTTCTATGACCACGAATAAACTACAGTATTCTGCAGTCTGTATTACCTAGATCCTAGGATCTGAGTAAAAGACTTTACTAGCAACACTAACAGTTCATGAGGTGGATCCAAAATATCTGACTTGTATATTGTATTTCTCAAGTAACAGAGGGGAATTCAAGAAGGTATAGTGTCTGGAAAAAGCTACTGGCCTGGCTTTGCAACAAGAAGAGAAATACTAGGGTGAAACTCATTTAAGATCAGGCTGTACTTTTTCGTTGAAACAGTTGTGTATTCTCAGGTGAATGTGGTGAACAGAGCGCTGAATTGTCAAATATTTTGTCAGAATGCTCAGCAAAAATCCCAGATAGCAACTGCTGAGAAACCTTGCAAACACAGAAGGATGTCTTGAAGGAAACTTCATGTCTCCCCCCGATCCTCCTCTACRCCTTTCATATCGCTCCTGCTTGCCCCACACAGTCCTCCCCGTTGCCTGCAGTAATGCCAATTGCTGCAGTCTTCTGCAGTGTGAGTTTATTCTGCTCTGTACCAAAACTCATTTGGAAATGAACTTTGTGCCAGAGGCCTCCGGAGCGAATGCAGGAGGGCTGACAGGCAGGGGSAGGCCGGAGGAGCCAGCCCCAGCTCCCCCAGCGCCCAGACAGCAGGGCTCTGAGTGTGCCCGGAGGCTATTCGGGATCCAAGGATGAGCATACGGGAGGGAGGAAGAGAGGGAGAGTGCATAGCTGCCGGAAGTGCTAAAAACATCGGGTCTCCGTATTTTCTGATAATAGCGCCCATTCAGACCTTCACAAAGATGAGCAGGAAGAGGTAGCTGGGAAAAACAGTCTGATATTAGTTAGTCCGGGGTAAGAAAACCCACAAGCCCCATGAGATCCTCTGCTTCTAGCAGGAAGAATGTTCATAGGAGACGATTTACCCTCATTCAGCCCAGGCTGTGGCACATCTCAAAATATGAACTTCCTGGGAAAGGGCTTTGCCGTTCCTCACTATTGGYGTACTGTTGTTCTGCTAGCGATCCACTTCTGCTTGGGTAGCTGCCGACCTGAGGCAAGCAGAGCTCACAAGTGACTCAGACCGAATAAAAGATTCCAGTAGTCGTTACAAATGTTCATAGATGTCGAGAGAAGTTCTTGTTTATCTGCATGCAGTCACTGAGGACAACTGAAAGAAGGGAATGTCATGCACAAGCTGAGAGATGAACAATGATTAAAAAGCATCTCAGCTCCTGTAGCAGAATTTCCCAACATGATTTTGTTATGGAAATGAACTTTAAGATACTGTGCTGTAAATCATGTAAAAATGGTTTTCTGAAAGAGGGTGGAAGTGATTACTTCAAATTTAGATACATTTATTTGTTCCAAACTGCTTGTATGTCACATAGGGACAGTGTGCCTTTTGTTTCCTGGTAAGAAATGCTTCCATCCTCGGGGTCCTGCCCTCTGCTACTTTACAGTAGGGAGACAAAACCCTGTGGCACCCTATGCCCTATATGATATCTGCCCTTTGCAGAGATATGATTTGGACAAAACATGACTCAGAATCAGCCTCCACCCTGCAAACCAAGTTAAAAAACATAAGAATTGCCTACCGCAGGTTAGACCAAAGGTGCGTCTAGCCCCGTGCAGTGTATAGCAGGCTTCAGGAAAGGGTAAAAATGGGATAAGGATACATGATACTGGCCCCGTCCAGCAGTTCATGGCTTGGAGACTCCCTGAATGTGCAGGGTCTCATGTCTCTGAGTCAACAAAATTGTCCCGTCGCTTTCGGAACCCATTTAACTTTTAGCACCCCCAACATCCTGCAGCAAGGAGGTCACACCTTCACTATGCCTTGTGTGAAGACATACTACTTTTGCTCACTTGTAAACTCCCACTCATTAGGCTTATTTGATACCCTTCCCCACCTTCAGCTCCTGTTTTGGAAGAAATGGTGGACAATCAGCTCCTCTGAATGATTTATCTTCTCAGTGGTTTTATAAACCTATGAATTGCTGATAATTCATTAGTCATTTACGGGAGAAGATTTAGTATCAGGTAAACCTGTTATGAGTTGGTTTCATGTGTCTTTAAACCCAAATGAAAACATTATATTGACATTGGTGCTATGCTTGATAGCTCCCTCTGAAATGAGGATGCTGTCATATAGCCCACAATGGATGGAGCCTGGAGATATGTGGCCTTTTCTGAGAGGCATGGACGATGTAATTAAGAAGAACAAGTCTATATTTGATTGGCATAAATTTCTAATAAATGAATCTATATCTCCTCTACTAATTTTTTCAGCGTTGGCAAACTGAAAAACTTGAAAATGATTTCAGTGCAATGCCAGAACATCCTAAAAGGTTCTCTGCCCTGAAGTGGGTAGTCAAAACATGGCAAAACAGGAAACGGGCACAGATAAACAAAGTGGCTGGATATGCTCAGAAACAGAGAGCTGCTGACCATATTCGGCATGGTTTTATAACATGTGTCCAGTGCCTGGTCCATTGTGCTGAGGAGTCGTACCTGTGTGATGGGACTTGGCGACCTCCAGTCTTTTGCCTGTTTGTATTGATCATGTATCCATATGTGATGCCATACCTAGAGTTGCAGGAAGCCTATAGATGACTCAGATCCAAGTGAGTACTGGATACCTACTCTTCGGTTCTGTGGTGGAGCTGGAAGTATTGTAAAAGCTAATACTCTGGCCTGCTTCACAAAAATGAACTGCAGAAACTGAAAGTGGAGCAAAAGAAACCAGGCTAATTCAGAACAAAACAAGTTTTAGTTTTGGTGTTGGAATATCTTTTATCTTCTTGGAATCTTTTTTAGGAATGTCCATCTAAAAAATCAAGTAAATACAATGGATATTAAATAAGGGAACATACTGCACACCTTGTATTCAGAACTTCCATATTTTTTTCTTAAGTAAGGCCTTGTCTTTAAAATTTCACTTATTATTCTTTAAAAAAGAAGCTCACTTTTGAATTGAAGAAGGCAGAAGTCCATCTTTCTATTTAGTGTGTCTGATGTTGCTGCTCTCAGGTCTGTTGTCATTAGGATCATATGTATATTTATCAGTGAAGGACCTTTTCCAGTATCTTGTGCGCTAAATAACTTCACTTTGAAAAAGCTTGAAAATTTACCTTTCACTTTAAGAGGGAGAACAGCTTTGATGAAGTCTGTATGTCGCAGACTTTTCAAATAATCTTCATCATGTCTGCAYGAAGCAAATTCCACCTTACAGATCAGTGTGCTGTACAGCTAAAAGGTAGTTTCTATTTTTAGAAAAGAAAATTAAAAAGCTCCAGATGTTTCAACTGATGAAATAAAAGAAAGGGAACAGCTCAGCACTGTACACACCGGTCTTCATTCATCCTTTTTGGTGCTTCCTCTCTCTGGACTTGTTTTTGTCTTTCACTAAAGATTTAGGTTGCAAATAGTCTGAAGCTGCCATGCTGTTTCTTGGTGCAGTGACTGGCAAACTGACCTGACTCTCAACTCACAGCCAAAGCTGCTGGAGCTGCTATTGCTGTTCGAACAAAGACTATTAATTCCAGGTGCTCCAAAAGTAGTTCTGGAGCATTGTAATAAAAAGGGAGTATTTAATTAGGACAAGATTTATTGCTATTATCCCAAATCTAAATTGCCACTGTGTTCCCCACCCTGAATTACTTGAACCTTCTCTGTTTTCATAGAACTGATTACTCAATTTTCATCTGAGCCTTCTGTAAACTTGGGAGTCACCCATGCCAGCAAAACCAAAATACATGTATTTGTTATGAAATGAAACCAGTGACCCAGGTTTTGTGCTAGTTTATCCCAGTTTGAAGGAAACTGCATAGTTGTAGCTGAAGAGCATTGCTCACTGTCAACATCTCTCAGACAGCAATCCACTTGACCTGCTGTAGCTGGCCGGGGCTGGCTGAGATGTCCCAGCACGCTCAAGGCATTTGGCTCTAGTGGGATTAGAGCACCTTACTCTTTTTGTGGATCCCCATTGACATAAATCACACCAGGAAATTACCAAAAACAAAGGAAAGCTCAGATAAACAGCAGAGGCAAATGACCATTCTGGAGACTATTCCCTGCATCCTTGTAAAATGCTGTGTGGTTGACTGTGCATCTTGCCACGTGTTAGATACCAAGCCCATGACAGAGATCACAGGTAATTTTTTCTGAAGATTGTCAGTATAATTTTCACACTTCTTCAGAAGTTTTGGGAGGTGGAGCATCTACTTCTGTATCTGTGGTAGCAGGAAAACAGGCTGGTGTAAGGTAATTTGGGAGGCTGGTTTCATGCAAGGCTGAAGTCCCGGGTGAGTTTGGTCAGCTCACCCTTTTCCCCTCTGCCATACTTTCTGTACCTATAGGAAGGCTGTGCTGATACGGGTCTGCGTATTGAAATGCTTAGCCTTTATATCTCACTTTAACCGGCATCGTTGTTATAACCAGGAGCTCTGCTGTGTGTTTTTCCTTCCCTTTACTCTTAAAAAATGTGCCTGGAAGTTATCCTCAGCTCACCACTGACAGCAGAGCCACAAGGGTAAGGGCATTGTGTCTGAGCGTTTGTCTGCGTGATTCTGCGTACCCTTCTGCACGTGTATGCCCCGCTGCTATCGTGGGTGGGACACCCAGGACTGGGGAGGGAGGACTTGGGCCTCGCTCCTCTATGTGTGAAAAGAAGCAGATAGTACCAAAAAAAAAAAAAAAAAAGGAGGACTTGGGCCTCGCTCCTCTATGTGTGAAAAGAAGCAGATAGTAC
>NW_028185594.1:6155030-6172433 GCF_003343005.1 Rhea americana
AAAGAAAAAAAAAGAAAAAAAAAGCGAGGGAGAGAGAGAGAGAGATTTATATCTCTGTGAAAATGGCTTGAATTGCCACTCAGCAGCTTTGGTGGATGACCTTCACACCAAGGAAGAGGCTAGACTGCAGCGAGTGCATTTTACTCCTGTTCGTAGAAAAACCRCATAATATTTTGACTGTGTTTGTCACAAAAAATAGGTTCCAGAGAGAGAGAGGCCGCTAAGCTAGCTGCCTTAGTGTGGGGGAAGGGAAAGAAATTTAGCRCTGTTTTATATGTTTGTCTGTAGGAAACCTCTAGAGTTTTGCCTTGGAGATGGCCAGGGTGTGGTGGTGCAATTTTTTTGTAATGGAAACCTTTATTTACGCGACACTTAGACCACAATACTCATTTCACTCRTTAACTCAGTAACATTAAGACTGCTCTACAGACAATGGAACTTAGATACTCGGTGTATTGTTATTGCCATTCCTGTGCCATTTATGCAATGGAAGATGTTTGCATATTACATTTGTCACAGACAAGTATGGGGTATCAGATGTAGTGGTATTATTTTAAAATAGAATTGGAAAATGCAACTAAATATGCTGAGCTCCAGAATGCTTTGGATTTTCTAAACTGAAATTCCCACAATCTTGTAAGAATGTGGTGCAATGTGAAAGTTAATGGCTCAGGGGGCTGGCAAAGGGAAACAAGATTTCTTAACCCTTGATAAATAACACAAATCAAACCCAGCTTGATCATGCCTGAAAGTCACTATTATTCTCAGATTTACTTGTATTTTTGTTTTGTTTTGATTGTGGTTGGACTGTATGAATTTATGATCCCGTTCCCCAGATAAAAAGGCGGCTTGTTCCACTTAAGAGAAATCAGAGTTGAAATTGCAGGACAATCCTTTTTTATGTACTAAGGCAAAACCGGGGCACGCTCACGCCCCTCGTAGAAGGAGGGCTCCAAAGGGTTTACTCCCCAGAGGACACCCTCCTGCCCYCCCCGGGAGGTGGGGTTGTGCTGCAAGTAAAGCCGGCATTGATTTGYACCTTGGGTGTGTTTGCAAAACTTTTACTGCACCTTTGGCATGAGGAGTGTGGTTAATCTGTTGGGAATTGCCAAATGGGAACCTAGAGAGTCAGAAGTATGGGGTTAACTGATCCCAGGTTACTCTAAGTCATGGTAATAAAGATTGAGCTACTTTTGCTCTAAGGCCACATTGTATTTCAAGGAGGTGAATTYTGAGAAACTGTATTCTTTATATTTTAATGAAGAGGATAATGAATTTAAAAAATCTGAGAAGGAGCAGGGGAAGGATATGTTAAAATCCAGAAGTCTGGAAGAGGAGCAGGTAATGCTAGAGACAGTGCAGTTGAGGTAAAATATACAGCGATTTGGTTCTGCTATGTAAAATAAGCTTTTGATTTATGGAGTGTCAAAAATGTAGATTTCTACGCCTTTCACAATGAATTTTTTTGGCAAATTTTGGGATGAAAATGATTATGGGAAAAATGTTCAGAATATAATTATGACTTTGCTGAGGAGTTAAGGGCTCTTTAAAGATGCTTTCTGCCATTACTGCTGTCAGAGTGCCTTGCTGAACTACTGGGTGGCCCCAGCTGTTCTGTATATTTTACTCCCACCCCTCCTCCAGGGAGTAAAAGCATAATTTGGCCCAATACTTGCTAGAAATGAATTGATTCGACTGCAGACTCCATGTAGTGCATGCTGAGATGAGTAAATAGGGATTATAAGCTGTTGTAAAAAAAAATACAATGATTTGGAGTAGAGATAATCATCTTCGTCTTGTGGTAGGACAGCTCCAATGGGGTCCTGGCCCTTAAYGCCAATAAAACAGATAATAAAGAAAATCCTTT
Source organism: Rhea americana (assembly GCF_003343005.1). NCBI lineage: Eukaryota > Metazoa > Chordata > Aves > Rheiformes > Rheidae > Rhea > Rhea americana. Next base: position 6,156,898 of record NW_028185594.1, read on the forward strand.
GTGAGCTTCAGCTTCTTTTGGGAAGTGAAGTCCAGCTGAAAGCATTCTGAATGCTGGTAATTTGAATGAAAGTATTTTTATTTCTAGCTTCTGCAATTAGAACAGTGAAATTTGAGTGGGAACATTTTTCTACCACAGAAAAGCTCAGCCGACAACTTAGTTTGAGATTATTTGGTTAGAGGAGCAGAACAGTAAGACTTTGGGGCATCTACTGTTTAGGACCCTTGTGGTGGACCACTGGAGGGGCATCTCTCCTTCAGCACCTGGCATCGCTGTCATAGGTAGCATGGCTCCCCCCGCCCACAAAGGAATTGCCGTTGCTTCCTTTGCTTTGGATGCCGAGGGAGGGGGACCCTCACTCCGCTCTCGGAAACTGGTGCCACCCCCACCCCAATGGCTCGTGCCCTCTGCAGGCCTGGTCTTGGTCTAGGCATCTCTCTGCGCACCGGACCAGACCAGCTGAATTCCTGCTGTTCACGTTGGAGCTTTCCTACTGCTTGAATATTGCATACTCTGATTCTTAATAACAGTGGGTTTGAAACAGTCACTTCTCTGCTGTAAGAAGTTTCTCTGTGGTTTTCAAAGAAGCCAAGAGTGAGTTAATATGATCCATGAACATGTTAAGGTTTGGATGCTTAACTCTTCCTAGAGGCTACCGTGAAAATGCCAGGCTATGCAGGAGCACGTCAGGATCGCCTCCGCGAAGTGCAGGAGCGGGGAGCGGTTGGAACCCAGTCTGTGCGCCATGTCTGGAAAGATTTTCTGTCCAGCATGCCTCTGTTCTTATCTTGCCATAGTATGTAAAGATTAAAGATATTAATTAACACTTCCCTCATCACTACATAAGGTCTGCATTATGGCGTGCGTTTACAGCAGGGGCTTTTATGGGAGAAGACGCTAGAGCAAGGATGCTCCTTGATGACCGACACGGAGCGTCCTGAGCCTTCGCTCTTTGCCAGTGAACGGGCTTTCGGTTCGTACAGCATTTACGGATTTGGGTCGGGTCCTATTTGGTAAAAAATCCAYGTAGCATGACTCCAGTGACCCCAGTCCAGCCGAGGAGCCGGTCCTGGGCGCTCGCTCTGTGCTCTGCCCTAGAAGGGCTCGCTGCCGCTGCAGCCATGTTCCCTTCCTGCCATTAGTGATGCTATAATTAAGCTGCTGCCATGGTTTGCTGCCCTTTTCTACACGTACACCCTCCTACATCTTTCGGAGGAATGTTCCCTTAGCAAAACAGTTTGCAAGTCAATTGCTGATACAACATTGTGTTCCTGATGCCATGAGGTTGTATTAGCACTTAGATTTGTGTTCACGAGGGCTGCTTGCACACAGAAAACGTGCAAGTGTTTCAGAATTGGGGCCCTAGTATGCAGTGTTACTGGGCAATAATCTTATGATGTAACCATAAACCTCGATTGTCTGTTTAATATCTCAGATGTTTCAATTTGCATTTCGTTAAAACTTGGCAAAAGGTTATCAGCTCAGATCCAAAATTCTCACAAAAATTGTTCTAATATGTAAAGTAAGTTTTGATTTATGTAGTGACAAAAATGTAAATTTCCAAGCATTTCAGTTTATTTTTTTTTGCCAAACTTTAGACTAAAATGACTTTTTTAAAGTGAAATGATTCTGGATGTAGTTATTTTCATGGTGGGGGAATAAAAGCTCCCCCATCGTGAAAATTTTTAATTTAACTGGATTTACAAACAATTGTTACAAGAACATTACTTCCCAGGATATGAATAAGATGTCTACTGATTATATTAAGAAGTAGTTCTACAGAAAGAATGTGATATTATTTTTTTCAGAGACTCTGACTGTAAAATACTCTATAAATATATTTAATATTACTAAAAATATATATTTCTCTTGATCTTATCATGAAAGCTGTTTACTCATTTCAGAGTTGTGTATTATAAAACATGACAAATCATTATTGTGTAACACTTTCTATAAAAAAAGCACGGTAAAAATATGTAGTGTTTCGGAGGAGATGGATTTTGCAATAGGAATACTTTTGACCACTGAGAAGAAGGTTCATTTTGTGTTCTGTTTACTGTTGGAATATCTCTGCAATTAACACAGTCATCCAGTGTAGGTACAAAATTACATTTTATAGAAGAAGTACGTAACAGCAGACTGCATTTCATAGCGTAAAGTTTGAACGCTGGGCTGGTGTCAGGTTTGTATTAGTAATTTTGAGAAGGAAGAAGAGCAGAAACAACTCACAAAAAAATCCTCAGTTTAAATACGGTTCTCAGCTTTTCCTTTAAGATATACAGCAACATGATATTTCTTTCATAAATCGCTACTTTGTTGTTGTTTTATACATAAAACGGGCAATGGGGTCTCTTGTGTTTAATCATTTTAATTAAAAGTGTGAATTTTGCCAGTTGCATCAGCTGGTCTCTCTTTTTTGACGGAGGGATTTCTGCTGTGAAACTGGTTTTAAGTCTGGTTACCTTTTGATAGTTAAAATCCCAGAAAAGAGTTTGGGTTTGAGGAGAGAAGCGTAACCCGCTCACTTTGCTTTAGCAGAGGCGGGGTGTTACTTAGAGGCGGTGTTTCAGAGGCCTCCTGAAGGGCCCGCGCGGCGGGGCGGGCGCAGGACCCAGACCCTGCGCGCTGCGCTCGCCGGCCCGGCTTGGTGAAACGTCTCGGGTGGGAAGGCGCCGCACTCCCAAGTTCTTTCTCCCCAGCGGGGCCCATAAAAGCAAACCGGGACAGGAACGGCTTCACGCAGCGGGGAAGGATCCTGAGCAAAAGAGAGAGCGTAACYGTTTGAGTTCTCCGTTTCTGAGGCGCCCGGTCCCCTCCTTGGCCGAGGAGGGGGGCCTTGCCGAAGCTGCCGTCTTCGCCTGAAACCGTTTCGGGTTCTCAAAACCAGCCTTCCGGGGGTTTTCCGCGGGGGCGGATTTTGTTGCCGGCGGGGAAGGCTGCGCCGCGGGGCCGCCCCGCGGCCCGGGCCGGGCAGCCCTTCTGCGCAGAAGCAGCGCTCAGTCTGGAACACTTACCTCCTGTTTCATACATTGGTTATGTTCGCTCTCCAAACCGGCAGTGTCTGAGCAGACGTTTTTGCCTGTTATTCAGCCATGCCTTTAGCAGCCCACGGTGCATGTGGGCACTCTAAATTACTCTTTGCATTAGCACAAACAAAAGAAACAGTTCAAGAAACATCAGTGTGTTTTCCCTATATTTGTGTTAATTATAAGTACACCATACCCAAGTACTGATATAACTTTATTGTATAGAAGGCTTCAAGTAAAACAGTATTTATTGTGAAAGATGATTGCAGTTTCAATAACAACTCCTTCTTATTACTTAAAAAACATGTATTTAGCCAGATACCATGAACACTAAGTTTAGTTCACTTGGCAGCACTTTAACCAGCGCTTTTATAATCTTTGTATTTAAAATCTCAAATAAGCCATAATTCACTGGCCATGCTGAGTAGTGACTGTATGTATCCTATGTTTTAGAATAAGAGTATAAAATTACAGAGATATGATCAATTATTTAAAAAAATGTAAATGTAGTGAAATGGTGTAGAAGAGAACTACATTGGACTTCATTATTCTGAAAACAGAAATTGCTGGGAACCAGGGGAAAAAATGATATGAAGAGAAATGATTCCTGGGGAGAAATGGCTTTTCTACAAATGGCACTGAATGAATGCAGAAGAAAGCGGCTAACAAGGCATTTCCTAATAACAAGCCAAGGGTGTTTCATACCCTTTCATCTTTAAAATTACAAATGTAAAGTAAATGTACTCTGTTTTGTCGCAGGATTACTCACTGGAACCCATGTTTTTCTTTAGGACAGGGTGTAGGAGAGTGCAGTCGGTTGTTTGAGACTCCTGCACTGCTGCAGGAGGTTGTGGAGTCTCCTTCTCTGGAGATCTTCAAGGCCCACCTGGACGCAACCCTGTCTAACATGCTCTAGGTGACCCTGCTGAGCGGGGAGGTYGGACTAGATGATCTCCAGAGGTCCCTTCCAACCYTRCTGATTCTGTGATTCTATGCAAGGGAACGTCTGCTCGGAGCAACGCTGGGAAAGAGGCATCCGCTTGTGGGAGACTTCCTTTCACCTCTGTCTAAACGCTCTCCTTTAGCCAGGAGACGGGAGGCATCAGGGAAAATATGTGGTACTCTTTTGCTAAAATGCAATTTAGAATTTTTATCTTCCTTCCTTCCCAAGGGAAGCCTTTGAAGGAGTCCTTCTTTGGGTTCCTGTAAAAAAAGAGATTTTCTAGTCTCTGATTACAGTGTGGACAGGCCCTTAGAGTAGAGTAGAAAGTGGAGCAGGTTGTTCRGTGCTCCTTGCATGCAGCTGGCCGGAGGATGTGAGGGTGAGGGTGTCTCCCCGCTTCTGCCACCACAGGATTCTTTAAAGGATCTTCTCCAAGATGCCATGCAAAGTACACTTCATTCTGGAGCAGAACTGGGAAGGGCCCTGCCTCTGCTAGGTAGAGCCACACTCTTTCAATTAAACATTTAATTAAGTAGAGGTAACCTCCTCCACGGAGCATTTCATTTGGGTTTGTACGTCCTGACAGCACAGGATGGATGAGTGAAAATTCTCATTGATTACTTTGCTGTGATTTTTTAGCATTGATTCCAGAAATGTGGCTATGTGGACTGAAACAAAGCTTTCCACCAAGAGGGAAGTATTTAACAATAATAAGGTGGGAGGAAACGTGTGTGCAAGTCACTGACAAGACACGGGGCCTCATGAAAGCATAACATTTTGAAATTTTAGTTAGTCTGGTGAGAATTAGGAAAAACTTGGACGATGGTCTACTGAGTCTTGCTTATAGGAATGAGCTAATATTTCAATATTTTGGGTTTGGTGTGTTTTTTTCCCCAAAAATTTTAGGATGCACAATGTAAAAACAAAGCAAAAAGAAGTGGCGCTACCTAGTGGGTGAGGGAGCAAACTGGATAGATGAAAGGAGCAGAATGCAGTTACTGACCTGCAGAGGAGCTGGAGCCTCTCCAGGGAAATGACTGTACAAGAGAGACCTGAAGGCTGCTGCAGGCAAAGGGCGTTATGGAGGGAGTGCCCCAGGGCTGGTCTTGTACATACATCTTCCTCAATCGTGGTGATCGCTTTTGTTGTTGTTGTTGTTTTGATTCTTTTGTTGGCTGATTTCTTTGGTAACCCTGTTTCRTGTACTTTCACCGCATTCAAAAGCAGCCAAAGCTGTTGCCTGTCCTCAACCAAATTGGTCAAAGCAGTTAATACCTCTAGGGTAGTTAAGTCCCTACAAGCTGTAGGGCTTTGCGTGGCTGATTAGAGGAGGAAGGCCCTGTAAGCTTTGGCCGACAGACAGGACGTGGCACGGACGCACGTGGGACTGAGCGTGCCTCGGGAGCTGTACGGCACGTGCCCGGCCGTAGGGAGCCCTTGCCCACCAGCTCGCAGCCCAGGGCCCTACGAGCCCAGGCTGCGTTATTTCCAGTGCCATCGGAAGCATGTGGGTGGCAATTTTACTCAGGTTGCAGGTTCATCGTCGCTTTGGCTGCTGCCTGAGGCCCTGCTGTCTATCCCCGTGCCGCCCCCCTGCTCCCGGTCATCACAGCAGCTCTGCTGTGCACGCTGCGGAGCAGCGGAGAGACCTGCTCTGTCCAGAACCGAGGACTCTTTGGTCAGATTAGTCTTTAGCTTGATCAAGTGCCACAGTCGTGGCAGTGCTGATGCTGGCCCAAGGCATGGGCTGGAGCCTGTGCTGGAGCGGGACTGTCCTTTTAGGTATCTTCAGCTGAGCGTGAAATCAAAGCCTGGGGCTCCCAGGGAACTGTGTAGCGTGGTTCCCCTGGCTCCTTTTCTGTTCGAGTTTCAGGTAAATGATTGCTTTTATCAGGCAAGTCACCCTGCATCTTTGTTGCAAGCCTTTTGGGTGAACAGCAGCAGCTTTGCGCTTGTGATTTTTCTTCTGTTCCTCCTAACCATGTTCTAATTTGGAGTTTTTCATCTTTCTGTTTAAGGGGAAAGATGCCTGCTCTAAAAATATAGAATATGGCTCCAGATCTCTGTTCTGAGAACAGCTGGTCACGTTCAAAATGAATGCCTAAAGAAAATAGCAAATTGGAGAAGAAATGTGAATTCCTGCATGTTGGCAAGGGAAGGGCTGGCCGGAGGTAAGCCAGCCAATTCCTGCATGACTCTGGTGCCAGTAAGAGCAGCAGCACTTTTGCCTTCTCGGTTTCGCTGCAGACCTGGTGCTAAGGTTTCAGCTTCGCGTACAGCCATTCCCCAAATGGTTAGTTCTGGAAATAACAGCCCAGCTCCAATGATGACACAGGTGACATTTTCAAAATCAAAAACTGGGACAGTTCTGTAGTGACATTTTTAGGGTCTCAAAATATCCCTGTAAAAGGCGAACGTGTGCTTAAAAAAAACATGCTGATGTCACTACTGCCAGTGTCTGCTTCGGCAGCCGTACATGCGTACTTCCCCGAGCACAAGGCTCTTCCAGTTGCTTTAATTCTAAGTGAGTTGTGTCATGAAACACCAAAAAAGTGTCGTTAACGTTCGTTCTGGTCTTGTGTGAATCATGAGGCTGAACCGATTTAACTTAARTTAGTTCAGTAAACCAGCGGAACAAGCGTGTAGAGTCTCCTGGATTGCTTGAACTCGTTAGCTTCTAGCCCGGCGTTTGATCAGCGCGCGATGGCTAGGCGCAGCTCGGGTGGGAAATGCCGCCTCGGTGCCGCTCGCTGGGGGCGAGCCCGCGCGCCGTGGCGACGCGCCGTGAGCGCTCACGCGGACGGCTGCGCCCCGGGGCCGGCCCTTCCCGCCCCCGGCTCCCGGCGCCCCCGGCTCTCGGCCCGGCTCCCGGCGCCCCCAGCTCTCGGCTTCCTGCAAGCATCAAGCCGCTTCTGCGCAGTGCAGGGAAATCCTCCAACTGAGTTGTCGTAAGAGCCTGGCAAAAAGGGGAGGTTGGCCTTAATTTAGGGGACACCTCCGAGCTTAGGGTCCTCGGTGCGGCGGTGGCAGGCGGAGGGGCCGGGAGCGAGCCGTGCCGCCCYGCAGCCCGCCGGGGCTCGCTCCGGGCGCCACCGGGCTGTCAGCTCTGTGTGAGCAAACATATAGTGCTAATTTGTCCAGACCCCTTGGCTTAAGGACAACTGCTTAAAGTGCTTTACAATGTTAAGTGTACACAGCAAAGGGTGACAGGTACACAGAAGTAAATTGTAGGCATCTTAAACGTACCGGCTCTACCCCTCATTACAAAATGGCTTTTCTGCTGATGGATATTTCCTACAGTGTTTGTCAAACAGTAGGTTCATGGCTTAGTCAGGGACAAAGTTATTAAGGACATAAAACGCCATCTGGATGATGCTAATAAACATAAAACCTAACCTTCAGATACGCTGCTGCAATGACCAGACTGCGCCAGACCAGATTACCCTTTGTTTGTGTTAAAATCTGAGCCCCGCACTAACCCTCTTGACTGCCCAACCTCATATATTTTATTCAGAGAACCTAAAAATGTGGTTATCCCAATAAGACAATGAAGTGACCTGTCCCTGGCATCTTACTGGAACACTGTCTTAAAAGGGCTGGTTTCCTAGTCGAGTTTCTTTTTTGGTTTCTAAACAGTTGGTGGTTGGTTTCAAACTTTTATTTAGGATTTCTGCTTCTCAGTTTAGTTGGCAGTTCATGTGGCAAGGAAAAAAAATTAAAACCCTCCTGCAAGCTGAAAAAACCCCAAGCCTATCCTATAAATGCATTTTTGGACTTGTTTTTACAAGAAAATGATGGGATTTTCCCTTCAAAATCTATTCTGTGCTCTAGGAATGACCTAGCTAGCGCTTTGCTCCCAGGACCTCTTGCAGAGTACATCGCTATGAGGGAGAAGGTGGCTATGCAAGCCTAACCCTGAGCTATCTAACGTTAACAGRTGACTTGCCTCTGGGAAAAGGGTTTGATTTTCCTTCTATGATAGGACAGGTTTTTTCCACCAGAAAATGCAGTATCATTGCAGTCAAAATGGGTTGTGGTAAATGGCACACATATATCATTTTCAGTAGAAAAATTTTGAAACGAAGAATCTTTTTGATGAGATACAAATTCATTTTCATGATTTTGTTTGAACTTCTATATACATCAAAAAAAGATTTAATTCATGTTATTTTATTATGTGGTTCTTCCAGACTACTGAAAACAAAATTGGGAATTTCTGTTTCTCAGTAAATTTCTAAATATTATTTTGCTGTTATTGAAACTTAACCAAGGTCCAAAATGATTGACTTGCAAGGTAGAATAGAAATCTCTCTCTTTTTAATGATGAAAACCTGTAAATTGCCCTGGCTGGCATGTTTTTTCATATTCGCACAGAACCTTGAACACGGTCCATGCTCRTGCTTGGCCCTACCGCTGGTTTACAACATGATAGCCAGTTTCAGCAGCTCTTCAAATTCTTGCTGGTTCTTTTTAAAAGGAATAAAGCTATGAATCCTTTGCTTCTCTCCCTGCTCCCCAAGTAAAGTAGCCCCTGAATAATCCTTAGTACCCTCTGCAGTATCACAAGTGTGCAGTACCCTCTGCATCACAAGTGCACAATGAATTTTGTGGTGGGCCCCCAAACTCCCGCGTGACCACATGACAGCCTGGGGGAGTGGAGGACATGTCCCACCTGCAGCATAGTGATTCCATGCTGCCTGCTGGCCTAACTGGTTCCCGGAGGACAGAGCAGCTCGTCTAAAACCAGCTTGCCTTGGACTTGCCCCTAGCCCACAGCAGGAGGAGCTCCTAAAATTACCCTGCGGGTCTGTGCGAGCAGAAGAAGATCCTGCCTGCTATGATGGCTGGTTCCTCACATGGCTAAGTGCCTGCAGATCTGTTCCATGCTCTGCTGAGAGCTTTTTATGGAAAATGTCTTCAGGCATCTCCTTAGCTGTTTTGACCCTTTGCTGCTCCAATGAGGCTCCAGGTTTGTATGGACTCTCCCTGGGGAACTGAGGACTCCCTACAGAGGTACTTCTTGGGGAATTTTGTATAACAGACACTCGGATAGGTGGACAGCCCAATTTCATTTGGTCTAAGCACTAACGGAACAGTTTTAAAGTTTCTTGTGTATTCTGAAAAGAGAGAGTGTTATTTCAGTACTGGATTTTTTAAGAGCTTTATCCTCTTGACCTAAAGCTATGTGAATGCAGAACGCTAAGGTGTCTCTCTTCTTTATGAGAAAGCTACTCTGATGAATGTGTTGCTCTCAAAATGCCCAAAAGCTGTAAATARTGCTCAGATTTGGAAACACTGCTTGGTTTCATCTCCAAAATTACGCTAACTCGCTCAGAACGAGCGAAGTGCTGGAGTGTTTCAGGAATCCTTGCTAAGGCGGCCAGGATGGGTTGGGGCCTCTCCACACCCTGAACCCAGCCAACGGGATCGGCCCCCTTGCTGGCAGCTGCAGAAATAAGGGTCTGGCATTTCGCTACCCGAGGCTGAACTGAGCAGACCTCTAGGCAAATGCAGATTCTTGCGTTATTCAGTGGTATGAGGCTCTGAGAAAGATAGACACATTAAGGTGTCCAAATCTGATGCCAGAACTAGTCGGATGCTTCCCAAATGAGCAAGCACATGTATGAGAACAAAAATGTTACATTTAAGAAGGACAGAAAGTGAAGCTTGCTGTCTAATCAGAGGCTTCTCCGGGCTGTCAGGCTGATTTGCAGCTTTGTGTATGGCAGGTTAAAATAGCCTGGACGACTGTAAGGTGCCTGTCAGCCTAGCCTGTTGGGAAAAGCCATGGTTTCCAACACATCGAGCAAGCCGCTCAGCAGTCGTGTGGTTAAAGAGGCTTGTCRCTGTCAAACAGTATCATTTTGGAAAAAACAAATTCAGGAAATGCTACGAGCCGAGCTCTGCAAATTGCTGTGCCAGCAGCAGCAGCAGCAGAGGCTAGACCACTTAGCAGCATCCGTACACATCCTCAGGCCGGAGCAGTTAGCCTCACACGGGCAAACTGCAGCTATAGGCATATATGTGTTTCTTTTTTTCTCTTTTCTCTGTATAGGCTCAATATTAGGAAAACACACTTACTAGAGGAGTGAACATTTGCATTACGCTTAAGTGACAGCTGTAGGAATAGTTGTAGGAGCAAGAACGTGCATAGCTGATACTCATGCTGTAAAATGTTATTAGCATTAAATATTCCTCTGCACTTTTTAYGTGTTTGTTGTGATCAGCATTTAGTGTTTACTGTATATTATACTTTTGTTATATACCTTTAAATGCRCCCCTTCCTTTGCCCCTGGAGAAGTCAACTGCAGGAGGTCTATTCCCCGTCTGATTGTCTCAGATTGCTAATTTAGAGCCCGCTTCAAAACATGCATCTTTGATCTCTGCAGAGCAGCAGAGCACCAACGCAATTCTCGTGACGCCTCGTACAAACCCATGCGAAGGCCTCACAGCTCCCAGAAGTGTCCTGCCCCAAAGGGAGATAAAAAAGGAATGGGGGAGTTTTAAGCATGGCGAGGGAAAGGTGAAGGTGTTTTATTGCAGAACCYGGATTTCATCTTAGTGGCTGGGGACGGGGCTGCTGCTCCAAGGACAGTGACCTGTCCCCAGAGCGCGCTGCGTGCCTCCTGCCCAGGCCCCGCTTCATCCCCTGCACCCTGCGTTTGGCATAGGACTTTTATGCATACTCCTGGTCGGGAGGCGTAAATAACATGGAAGACACTAGCATTTGGTGAACTGAAATATTTTCTGCTCATGCTGAGAAGCTGTTTAATAAAAATTCTCATTTGTTTGAAGCCATTATGGGTGGGTGACGTGAACAAAAGTAGCATCTCTGGTTGTCATTTGCTAATACTTTGTCTCCGACGTTACGTTCCATTTCAAGGAGATATTCCCTCTAGTTGTCTTCATGTGTAGTGCATTTAACTTCAGGTGGAAGAAAGTAGAATWTTTTTGCAAACAAAAAAAATCATCCTTATGAAAATTGGTTGTAATTTAATTATTCATAGAGTAATATTCAGAACAAGAAACATCAGAATAGAACTTAACTAAATATTCACAGTTTGGGAATATCTGTGTTTACTTGCTAACGCTCTTTGCAAAATGTAAGTCCAAATATAGGAAATCTGTGCTATTATTCATTACAATTAAATGGGCTTTGGTTCTCAGAGACTCCCACTAAAATCTGTACTCTGGAGAACAAGTCTGTACTAGATTATTTAGTGTCTGCTATTAATAAATATTTCATCATGATGATGGAAAATATTTCTTTTGCTTTGTGATACAAGCCCATTTTTTCATCCTGAAGAATATTTAAGGCTCTCTTTTTTTTTCTGGGATGGGACTTTCATGCACAGGCAGCTGCTGAACTGATTTAACGGCTTGTTTTCGGGTTAGTTGGCTGGGATGTGATTGAGACCATGTGGTAAGCTGGGAAAGCAAGTGGAAGAATTGATAAGAAGTTGAAATAATCCTTTGGAAACTGCTCTTCAGTGATGCTGAGATGCTGCTGAATGCAGACAAGGCTCCTGACCTTAAACTGGGATTTAAAGTGGAGGCGTCTTTTCAGTCAATGGACCTTTTAAGGCCAGTGAAAACAAACAAGTTTTCCAAGAGTCATTTTTCGATGGAAATGTGCCTTTGCCGTGAACTGTGTTGCTTCTTCGATAGAAAAGTGTTTAGCCTAGATAGAAGTATGGTATTTACCGTGTAGGTTTTACGGTGTATGTTTACGTTGGAGGTTCTCTGTTGGGGGGCTAAGGGGACTTGAGTTATTTCYGTATAGAGGTTTGTCAGCAACGTGGTGGTAGTTTGTACTATCTGCCCCATGCCCTTTAGGCAGTACTCTAATGTTACTACTGCCAGTTACTACTAAGGCTAATAATACTGCTCAGGAATCCAAAACTTAAAGGTTACTGGTGGTTTTCAGTTCTTCTGTTACCTCTGGCAATTGACTCCATTTTTCTAGCTGAAGAAGTTGGCTTTTTATGTTGAATGAACTATATTCGAACACGTTTTCATTATTTACATTCATTAATGAACATCTCCCCCTGTCTTACCACCTCCCACAAGCCCATAATGTAGTGGCCATTATGTCCCTATACCAAAATTGCACACCCTTAACTGTTCTTAATATTCTGCGTGTGGTCTGTCTGGCTGTTCTGTCTGTCTGGCACAAGTTGCCAAAGCTATTAAAAAAGGAAAAATGGCACTGGCTCCTGTCAATGAGACTAGGGAAGATTTTCAAGGTCAAATCCTGCAGCAAACTGCTTTCTTTCATAAATGTGAGAGACTTGCAAGGACCCCATTCATGTGATAAATATTTATGATTTCAGGAGAAGGAATTCAAGAGCAAGTGAAATCTGACATTGACTATCGTGGGAATTTTTTGGAGGAGGGGGAAGGACAGGAAAAAATTAAAGGGAAAACCTGCAGCAATTTTAATCATTTCAGTTGGATGCTCTCAGCAATTTACTTTTCACTTGGGAAAAATCATTTCCCATTTGAAATAGTGAATGGGAGGGGATTTTTTTTTCCTTTCAGTCTAAGTTTCCTATATTAAGCCTGTAAATCCTGAAGTGGGATTCTCCCAGTGCAAAATACATTTGCAGTAATGGATTTGTTGGCATCACTCAAAGCTGAGGGACTGCATGACTTTGCCAATGTATGGATCTGTTTTCCTTCATTCCAAGTTTCTCAGCTGACTTGTAATTACATTGCATGGAAGGCAAATATGTTTTCTTGGGGTAAACTGAGACTTTGAGCCAGGGGAGGAGTAAATTCTTGTTCTTTTTTCCTTCCTTCRTGTAGAAGAAGCCTGAGGAGATGGAGAGCACTCTTTTTAAACTTGGGCGTATTTCTTTGCCAAGAACGTTAGCTTGGTTCAGGGGATGAAGTGTACTGAGTAAATATCCGTTGCCCATTATCCGAGTGTTTAAAYCCTGAATATTGTAGAAGAAGTTGGCCAGATCTTCTCATTGACAGCTGCACATTTCTAGGAAGGTCTGGAAGAAAGAGGCAGCAGGATCCCCTTGCAATATGATTTATCTGTGGGATTCCAATTTCTTTTTCTTTCCATCAAAACTGTTTCAACTTGATGTGTCCTTGTGTAGCTTGGACTTTTTCTTAAAAAATGYAGTTGAATTAAATTTAAATTTAAATATAAATATATGGCTATTCTATAGCTTTCAGTAGAAAACATTTTCTCCCTAACAGAAAAGTCCCTTGGGGGATGCTGAAGCATTCACTCAGCTATTTCTGATAGAAACACAGGGAGATTTCATATTCCCAAATAGCAAGGTTTTCATTCTAGCTGAGTTTGACTTTGTGCTGTGTTTGTGTGTAACCACAATCTTACTCCTGCGTGGACTTAGGTCTTTGCATGGACATAGGTCATTAGTTTGGCTGAATCCTCCAAGATGCACCTTCTACAACATTTTCTGTGCATTATGACAGCACGTATGGGTACTTCTGCCCCTATTGCAGACCAAGCTTTCTTTAACTTTGAACTGATAAGAGAARCAAAGGAAAAAAAGAGTTTTATACACAMATGTATAAAAAAATAAGACTCCCACTTCCCTCCCGAAGAAACCCAGCCAAAACTTCGTATATTAAAGTTCAGAAATTTCAGTTTTAGCATAGCATGTAGAAGAAATATCTTTATGCACAGTTAGAGTAGCCCACCAACCAACATTGATTTTCCAAGTCCAGAGGGGGCTTGGGTGCAGGGTAGGCGGGACATTTACGCCAGCATGAGACGATTCCTTGGGGCTCCGACTTCTTCCCAGCTGCWCTTCTTGTACCTCCACCTCTCCCCTGAGCTCCCTTCTCAGGTCACTTGCTTCTTGCCCCATGCTCCCTCCAAACCTCTACTCTTCATTGCCCCCTCTGGCCTCCCCAAACACCCCTTGTGTCTCAGGATTCAACTGTGGTCTCCAGCACCTGGAGGACTTCTTCTAAGCAAATGGGGCCAAGCAAAGARGCAGCAGATTCCCCAGGAGAAAAGGGTTGTATTCAGCCTGATCCCCTCCAGGTTTGTAATGCTTTCATGTAAACCCCAAACTTTCCAAGTGATGCTCCCACAATGTAGAAAATCTCTTTGCTGAGCACCCGGAGAGTTCACCTTAGCATGGTGCATGGTGTTCTGGAGCCCGAAGGCACCTCACCTCTGGTGAGGACCTCGGCCTGCAAAGCTGACAGATTCTGGGGAAAGCAAAAACACAAGTTACTTGCAACTAAGCTGCAAACAAAAATTCAAACTGCCCAAAATCTTTTAAAAAATTGTAAGATTCTTCTACCTATTTTATTTCATAAATTGTAAACAAATCAAGCGCTGTGTTAAAGATAAAGGCTTATGATCTGGGAATCTGAGAGAAAAGGAATTCAAACGGGGCCCCGTAGTCTACCTTCTGCCCTGGCAAAGTTGCAGCCCTCTCTTCTTGACACCGACTGCGAGAGGGCTGCATAAGCTTTGTTACCTTCGTCCTGAGTGGATGAGAGGGTGTTTTATTAGTTACAAATACTGTTTGATAACCCTAAGTTAAACGCTTTTCAGTTTTGAGTGGAAAGATCTACAGTGTGACAAGGTCGATGATGTTACTTTACATTAACATCTACTTAATACTTGATTAGTGCTTGCTCTGTGTTTAGTGGGTAGCGGAAAAATATTAAGTACCTGCCAACAATAGGTAGATGTTAAGTGAGAGAGCGGGGGAGAGAGGAAGCGGTGAGCCAACACTCAGGCGCTGCCCCATCGCTCCAGCCTCCTTTGTGTTGGTCACCTAGTTCACGGCTCCTTCAAAAGTGCCGAACAATGGGGAGAACAACAGATTGCGGCGCTGCCCATTTAGCCCTGCTTTCTAGCCAAGCAGGAAAAGAATAAGAGGAATGATTTGTGAATGAGATGCACATTTTTGTAATATTTAGTCATTTRTTAGTAGTATTTTTTTACTTTTTTGGTTTATTACAGATTTTACTTCTTCTAGGCTTGAGGAAAAGCAAACTTGTAGATGGCAAAGACTTCACAGTGCTTCCTATTTTCAAACAATTCAGTAAAGTCCGGGGAAAACCACAGGGATGAAAACACTGTGCAGTAGTGCTCCTYGGAGTTGCTCTTTTCCTCTTCCTCTTCTCCTGGGTCAGTTTGGGAAGTGAGCTCAGCTAAATGACTTTGAAGGCAAAGCGAGAGCGTTCCCTGCCCGTGGCGGCTGCGAGCAGTCCTGGCCGGGCGTTTGCTCCCGAGGCGGCGGTGTGGCCGTGGGAAGCAGCTGCCGCCCGCGCGGCTGCCGCAGAGAGCAGTGACCGCTGCGGTGCCCGCCGCCCCTCCGCCGCCGCGTGCTGCCGGCCGCCCGTGCGCAGGGCGGGAGCAGGACCAGCACCCCAGCCAAGCCAACGCGGGATCGGCAAGCCGCGCTCCGCTGCGCCGCGCTGCGGAGCCGAGCGGCACGGCCTGCCGGCGCGCGGCGCTCGGCGCGTTGTCCTTTGCGCGCAGCAGTGCTCGGCACCCGCCTCTGAACGCGCGCGCGTGTTGGGTGCGCGGTGCTCGGCACCCGCCTCTGAACGCGCGCGCG
>NW_028185594.1:6172818-6209728 GCF_003343005.1 Rhea americana
GTTGGGTGCGCGGTGCTCGGCACCCGCCTCTGAAAGTGAGTGGACTTAGTCAATGTTTTCTGCAAATACCCGGAGAAAATCAGCCGCTGAAACACACCATATAGCCACCAGCATAGCGCAGAACAGCAGAATATAGCTTAGAATTAAATATACATTGTTTTACCAGTATCRAGTTTTTCCCCGTTCCTGTGACTGCCAGACTTTCTAGCATGTCTCCTTTGGCTGAGATCAAGACCTAATTCACTTCTGGCTTAAATCCAGTCTTGCTATAAACATAATGAAAATTATTTTTTCTATTGTCTGCAAGTGAACCAAAATGCCCATGCATGCATGGACACACACTGGTCAAGGTGGGAATGCRGAGTCCTGGCGTGGATCCTGTTTTCTCGTAATGGTACACATTAAAGGTATTTTAAGTGCTGTTGTGG
The DNA here is from genome assembly GCF_003343005.1 of Rhea americana. NCBI lineage: Eukaryota > Metazoa > Chordata > Aves > Rheiformes > Rheidae > Rhea > Rhea americana. The sequence goes on from NW_028185594.1 coordinate 6,173,247, forward strand.
CCCCTGCTGCCTGTCAGCCCGTTCGCACTGCTCGCCGTGGACGCGCGTGCTTAGCCACRCGTTACACTCCAGCCACAGCCCAGCAGTCCTGGTCTTGCCTAAGTCCGGACTCCTCTGTCAGTGGAAGCGTGTGGGCTTGGGCTTTGGGTCYTCCAACACCCGCACTGCTTGGGCAATTACTTGTGTGCAAGGTGATTAAGCCGACAGTGTCGGTGRCTGCCTGCCCTCCAGCAGAACAAGCACGCAGGGAGCTTGTGATGCGCGGGATGTCAGCAGCAAGGCTCACAAAGCTTGCAAAAGTTAAAAACCTGCAACTTGCAAATAATTTTTTCTCTTTGTGTATAATACTGAAAGAAAAATGACTATTTCTGCTTTCTATTCCTTTGAAGGAGAAACCGTGCTAATAATTAAACTGCGTGCCAGAACATTTAAGGAAGAGCAGATACCGAGCTGAATTCTAAACAAAAGTGTAACAGAAAGCAGCAAAACTGTGTTTTCTGTCTCATTTTCTCAGATGTTAGGGCCTATTTATGATCTCCCTCATGCCTCAGAAACCTCACTGAAATCAACACATATGTGCTGTCATGCAACCTGGTTAAATTTAGCATGGGATGAATTTTCATTTAGGACAACTGTTTGCTCCAAGCTGATATTGTTTCAGTTTCAGGAGGAGTTCTGGATTTAGTTGTTACTAATTGGCAGCCTGGAGAGCTGCGTGATGGTCCCCATAATGTATTCYGCGAGGAGTTTGTGTCCGCCGGCACCCAGAGCTCCCGCTGCCCCGTAGCCACAGCCTCGGGGCCCGGCCCCTCACCTGGGCGTCCTGAGCGACCTCTCCCCGAGCCGATGTGGCTGCTACGCCCGGTTACACCAGCTGAGGGTATGATCCTGCCTGCAAACTGCACTYGCCATTTAAGCCAAGAAATCACCAGTGTTATTTCTGACCGGATGGTCAAAATGTGGGGCGTAAGACAGCCAAAATGCCCAGAGACCAGACTTCTCTTGACTTCACCACCATCACACACGTGAGAAGCTGTGTGTCCTCTGTTGCAGTGTCTGCAAGCCAAAGCAGCTTAAGAGTCAGATTTTCACAGATGTGAAAAAAAAATCTCACCTGGCCCCATGCTGCTGTGCTGGTTTGCCCACCTTAGATACTGGTCTATTGGTTTTCTAGCTTTGCACTAAACAGTAYCTATTTCACAGCCTTTGGTTTTGCCTGAAAACAGTACTTAATAAGCTGGCTGAGAGGAAGGGAACCTGAACAGTACCAGCTTTTAATGAACATTATTGTTCCAGTGGATATGGATGTGTACATGTGAAAGAGAGAATATGGATAGCTGGTAAMAACTGAAATTTAATTTAATAAACAAACATAGAGAATGGAGGGCTGACTAGTGAGGTGAGTTACTGGCTTTTCTATCACTGAGACCATGAGCCGCCTCCATTCCAGATCAGAGAAGGAAGGAAAACTGTTGATTAACTACAAGGTTTCCCAAGGGAAGTGGGAGTGCCGGGGGCCCCTCTCTTCCGTGTTTGCCGCACACAGGTTGCAGGATGCCCCGGCTCTGTTGCCAATCCCTGGTGAAGCATCAGGGAGCTGTGGCGTTGCAGCAACACCGTCCGGAGTCCACATTTAAGGATGCTGTTTCGCTCTCCTCTATCAGAAATCAGAATAAGACACAAGCTTCTCCAACAATTTCCCCTGTCCTAACTTATGTAACAGCAACTCTAGTAGGCTGCAGGGGGGGAGTTGAGTGGTTCTTTTTTTTTTTTTTAACCTAAAATATCAGCAGACTAGACTCCTAACCAAGAGCATTGGTTTATATAAGTTTGAGATTAAACAGAAATGGCAGTTTGGACATACTAAGGAATTTTTTTAAATAAGGGCATTTTCGTTGTTCACTATTGCTGGTTTCCCCTAAGAGAGGATGGTGTTACCATATGTGAAAATGACTTGGTCTGGAAACCTTGCATCWGTTTTATCTACTTGCTCTTGCTGTGAACTAGTGCATTTGATTAAAGGTTTTTAAGCTGTGTGCTTACTGTTGGAGCTCTTTGGTTTGAAGTGTTAGGAGTCTGGAAACTTCACTGGCTACTTTAAATCTTAYGTACTTACACCCTGCAAGAAAGTTATTTTTGTTGGCCATTTCTAAAGCAACAGCAAGCTGCTTGGTGATGTGAGAGATGCTAATATCAGGAAACTTTCTTTCTCAAATAATTTACACTAGAGAAGAACAGATTCAGTGAGACAGGGTGAAACCCCAGACTCCTGTCATGAAGTCAACAGGAGGTGTTTTCCTTCTCTTTAACCCAGTGTGTTTTTCTGTTTCATGTCAAGGTGTTCTGGAAGAAGAGGTGGTTTGGCTCAGTCGTGGGCTATTGGGCTAAGCATCAGACCAGGAGTGTCTCAGCAGGTTGGACTGAAGGTCCTTCCACCATGCATCTTGTCTAAGACCACCAGTGGTGGTGGCTTACAGATAAGACTATGAACCATGCACGATGGTCAGGGATTTAAGGACTTCTCGTGCTGGTTCTTGCATCAGGTCACACTATTCATTAATGACCAGGAGCCTAGCCACTGGTGTGGGTGGTATCTCTGCTTTAGGAGCTTCCATGATTTAAAAGACAGGTATGAGAAAAAAAATGAAGGGGTATAGAGGCTGATGTTATTGTACCAGACTTGTGCAGGGCCCTGAGTATATTTTAATGTCTCTCTGGCAGGAAGGAAGAGCACCTAACAGATAAGAGAGGGTCTGGCTTATTGTGCTTTGGGGGTTAGAAAGGCGGAGGGCTCGGTAGCCCTGATTCTGAGTTGCCCTTGCGCTGAGTGGGTGCTGAGCACTGCACCTGCAAGCAGGTAGCGTTTTGTACTAACTGCCGTGGTGTCTGCAGCTACACAAGGCACAGATGGCAGGTTAGATTCAAGTGTTCCAGAAGTCCCTGGACTTGTCATTTCTCTAAATTTAAAGATACCTTTGAAGAATCTAAAAATGTAACTTGTCCCCCCCCCCCAAAAAATAATAAATTGAAAATGGTTAAGATTCCTTAAGGAATCTGCTCATCCAGAGCGTACCTAAAATCAAGGGAGTGTCCACTTAAGAGAGTACATTCTCTTCCTATTTTAACCCACACAAATCGCACTTATAACTTCCCCTGACAGACACTGTCTCTATAAATAAGTCCCCATCACCTCCCCCGGGTACAATAACACAGTATCCTAGAGGTGTCAAACATACGGCCCATAGGCCAGATCAGCCCACATATGTACTCGGAACTGACAGAATCTAATCTTTCATCTGAAGAAAACAGTCTCTAGACCTCAGAGTTCTCTCTTAAAAAAAAAAAAAAAAAAAAAGAGAGAGAGAGAGAGAGAGAGTGCACTTCCAGAAGGAATTAAATACGAGGAATTCAGAAACATCTGCTTGAATCTGCAGGCAGCCTGTCGCAGGGGTGGAGGGCAGGAGTTTGATTACTTGTTGTTGACTTCATTGGGATGTTAATGCTTTGTGAGGATTATCAAGCCTTACATTTTTTCGCTGGCTGAGAGACCATAGTTCAGTTTAGCACCCTAAAGGAACAATTAATGTTCCTTTATGGCTAGTTAAGCACTTGTTGTTAAATATCTTTTGCCGKTACAATTAGTTAAAAGAATTTCCCTCCATCATGCTTGTTTTTCCTTTTCCTTTTGCCTTCTTGTGAATTGACAAACAGGATGATGTTCTCCCTCTGCCTTCATTTTGATGACTACATCAGCCAAGATCCTCAGGATCTGTGTTTCCCTGATCACCCTGGTAGCTTCTCTCTACCTATTTCATCTATTCTCAAAGTGGGTGGTGATAGGGATGAGGGTGATAGGGAACAGGGATGACCCTGCTGAGGTCTCGTGGCCTCCTGAACAAGGCTGTTACTACTGCCTTACGCCTGGTGGAATTAGCTGACGTGATCCATACTAGASTTCTGCCTTTCTCAAGGCCACGTTGTGCTGGTGACTCACACTTGTCTTGTGACCAACTAATAGCTCCAGGCCTTCCTCGCTCGGTGCCATTTCAGCTGGCTGGTTCCCAGGGCATAGCAGAAATGTTGCTCTAAGGCCTGGAAACATATGATCTAACTGTCCTATTCAGTTCCATCCTGTTTCTATCACTCYGGTCATCCAGCAACTTGCTATCTGCTCATCCAGTTCTCCCGATCCTGATCAGAGATATCCACTCTGTGTACGCTCTTTTTTCTCCCCCCTTGTTGTGTTGMTCCACATTTAAAACATTAAGAAATTAAGAGGGCTTCTTAAATGGGGTTGCTTAGGATTTTTAAGTCATGCTTTTTTAAGGTTAGGGGTTTTTTTGATCTTAATTCACTTTGTGACGAAAAATGATAGTGGAAGATGGAACTGTTTTCTCCTGCAAAACTGTTTTGGGTTTGTTATTTKGTTATTTCTGGGGGGACTGGCATTTGGAACTGGGTGGGTAGTATGGACAGTAATTTGATAGAAGRCAGCGGTCCCCGCTGTGTCCTGCTRAGCTGGGAGGACTCCCCCTTACCTGGGGCTGAGACACCTCTGAGAAGTGCGGTACTCAAAAGCACGTGCATTTGGAAGGGTAGTAGCACCATGAAGCCAAAGCGCTGCTCGTGCCTGAACTCCTAAAGCAAGTCATTGTTTCCCGACAGGGTCGCAGGAAATTAGGGGAGGTACAAGTAATGCTCTTATCTGAAGGCGGCCTCTGCGGAGCGAGGGCTGTACCTGTAACACTGTAAACACACTAAGATGTCTCTTCCCACGGGAGGGACCTGTGAGGCTGTGGGAACCTATTTCTTCCTGATCAGGTTCCGAAGCTGGTTAAAGGGACCCTTTTGACCTTCCTCCTTTCACGTACCAAATTATTTTTGCTGCTTGGTGCTCTCGGTTCCTCGCTCAGCAGCGAGGGAGTCCCGCTGTGCTCCGCCAGGGACCCCGAGGGGCTTTTCTGGCGTTTAAGCGCTTGCTTCTGTTTCTGTAAGCAGCACATTCCCATGCGTGGCCGTTTAGGGCACACGGAGCCTTTTCGGCTGTAAACCAAGAGAATACTATTGGGGCGAAACTGGAGACCATCACACCCACGCCGAAACAGCGTCGTAAAGCACCAGCAGGAAAGCGAAGGTTGGGTCTCTTGCTGCCCAGTCTCGTTTAGGAGGACAGAGACATTCAGCATTGTCTCACTCAAAACTTAATTAGGGGAAAAATCATTTAGATGTATCTGTTTTCAACCACAATACTCAAGTTGTTTCTCATTTTTAAAGTCAGGTTATTTCTGCAATGAGACTTTCGCACGAGGCGTAGAGCACAGGCGAATATACCATATCCATCAGGGCTGGGAAAACCAAAATGACTTTATTTTTGACCCTTGAAAGTTTCTGATATCTCCATTTGGTTTGGATTTCCCCAATCTCCAACATGATGCTGTAGCTGAGTAGAGCATATGGTCCTAATAGATATTCAGTCCAGATGTTAGTTGTCTAATATGTATCCTGAACGGCTGTACCGAGCAGTATATAAGAAAAGCTGGTGGAGTAGTTAAATAAGGAACATGCACATTCCAGTATTCTCACCAGTTTACTAAAGTTAAGAGTTCCAGATTGCAATACCTCCGGTTCTGTCACTTTGAATTTCTGGGAAATGTTAAGAGCATGAAACTGGCTGTACATGCTACGAGCAGGCGGGGAACAGGCCCACCTGAAACCTGATCACAAATGCGAGGCTGCGAGTTGTAACGCGTCCCGGCTTTGCGTGCAGGGAACGCTGCCCTCTACTACATGATAGTTGTGAGAAGCGCTCAGATGTTTATAGCCGCCCGGCACAACCAAGGCTKGGAGAGCAGCTCCCTCAGCTCGCAGGCTTTAGGCCCTTGGGAAAGAGGGTTGGCTGGAGAAAAACGTTCATGCTTAGTGAGGGAGGGGGAAACTTTCCTCCTAATGATTGTGGAACCCAAGGGCTGGTCGGTCTCTGCTAAACTTGAGCGGAGGCTACGAATTACAAAGATTTTAATTCTGGCAGAGTTCATGAGGTTGTTGATGGGGAGAGAGAAGCAGCATTAAAGCTGTCGCGGAGGGCAGGCTTCTCTCCGGGAATCCGCCTGCGTGCCCCCCACCAGTGGAAAGAGCTGCAGTCAGAGCCTGCATGTGCCTCGGCACAAGAAAATCCCACCACAGCTTGCAAGCCCAAGGAAGCCTTYGCGTTCCCCCTGCTGCTCAGAGTTATTTGTGTTTTAGCGTTGGGCACAGCACGTAAGCCGAGAGCAGGCCTGCTTTCCTTCTCCTGCACAGTGCCCTCTCTGCGCTGAGGGAGCGCTGGGGCTCCTGGGGAGTCCCTCGCAGCTGGATGCTGGCATGAGTAAGAAGAGACTCGAGAGCAAGGCTGGCGCTACTGAATTCAGCCAAACTGGTGCCCAGCGGCTGAAAGCAGTCTTAAGACATCTTGCATGTCCTCTGTTCCCTTTTCTTTGGCTAGAGCTGAGGAATGAAAAATGTTTGGGATGCTTAGCTATTCTTTACTTCTCTGGGTTAGATTTTAATTCAAGAATAAGAGCAGGGCTATATCCACTGGATTCTAAAAAGCAGAGATCTCTCTGTTTATCCCTCCTGTTCGTCAGTAAGATTTATTCCCTGCAATAACCTTCAATAAGCTGTGACCAGATCAGGGTCCTGACCTTACTCCCTGAGTCCTTTCAGCTCAGGCGTCGCTCTGATTTCGGTGGAAGCAGGACCCTATGTAAGGAGATAACGCAAATTGCTTTATAGTTTTAACCTGTAAGTGCAACTACTTCWGCAAGGAAATTAGCAGCTTCAAACACACACACAGGTACACACAAACCGTCTTATTACGCAAATAAACCTGCAAGTAGTTTCAGAGCTACAAGTTTATTGACTGGGAAGTCAATAAAAAGGATTAGCATTTAAGATTAACAGTAAAACTTGATTGCTGTTTTCAGCAACTAACCTAATAATTTAAGGAGCAGAGGCTCTGGGAGCTGYAGATCACATACAAAAACTTGGTGAACATCTTTGAAAAGGAATGTTTTTTACACATGGGTGGAAATAATTTAAGCCACATAAAGCACCTTAGATATGCTCTACTATGTGTGGTTTTTCTCTTTGTCAAATAGAGAAAAGAAGGCTTTGACCTTTTTTAGGAACAAAAGGAAAGGTTTTTCTTTATGAGAAGTACTCTTTAGTGATTAAGTACAAGTGTCTCATTGTGTTCAATTCTCAAGGTCTATGCTTATTAATGTTCAATTGTTGATTAAAGGCATTGTCTGCAATTAATGCCTGTCAGTGATGTATGCACAGGATGATGATATTTCATCAGAAAGGGTAATATTGTTAATAAGTTGCAGCCCTGAGAAATAAGCGGAGGGTTAGTGCCACATAAGGGCCATCAATCACATATATATGCTATTGGATATTAAGTTGGATTCTTGCATATTCTCCCTCTGCTTGTTCACTAAGACTTTACTTGAACTGCAGATACACTTGGGTTTCTGCCTTTGAATTAGCCTGGGGAGATGTTAGAAGGTGAGCAAAGGGAAAAATGACAGCAGAGCAGCCTGGGTCCCAATAGCACTTTTTTGATGGTAGGACTTACAGGGTAAATCCCGCAGTCCTCTACACTGAAGAACAGCTGAGCCAGTTTTTGAATTCCKTCTCAGTGGCCTTTAGAAGAATTTATATGACTATTCTCTCAGGCTTTCACAATTTTGCCTCACCACCTTTGGAATACTTTTTAAAATACCTGTTTTTTTGAGGTAGTGCTGTCACTGGGCATGCTTGTTACTTCAACCAGTAGTGTAGCCACGTTCCTGTCCTGTGTTGTACTAACGACTTGACTGTGGTCCCTGAATGCTGTAGGGAATTTGTACTTCTCAGCTCCCTCGGCCTCGGGAGAAATCTTGAGTTTGAAGCGAACCTCTCCAAAACTGTCTAGTTAGAGGTGTGCAAAGGAGGGCCTGAGTTCTCTTTTCCCAGATCAGTGGCTGTCGCTTGSCTGGGTAAGGTGCAAAAGAAACGTCTGCTTTGTCAGCTGTCAACTCAGAGTCAAAGCTAGGAAGTGCAGATTCAGCAAAATAGAGAGTTGTCTTGAACATCCTCTTGGAGAAAATAAATTTAAGAGCAAAAGAAAAAAGAAAAAGAAATGAAATGAAATTGTAAGGGGGAGGGAGGAAGAATTCCATTGCCTTGTAGCGTATCTGTATATGTGCACATAGTGTATTTTTCTAGTAGTTTTATTACTCAGTGTCACACCTGAAGCAAATCCTGACTTTAGTGGGGTTAAGTAATTCCAATGAGCTGGCATTGGCTCCCAGGCTTGAACTTGTGCCAGGACTAATCCCAGGCAGTTCAAAGAAAAGCTCTGCCTGCTTCCCTCTGCTGAGATCAAATTACTCACTTCTTAAGGCTAAATTCCAATACTGGTCCTATGTGGAATACTGAGCTGATCAGAAACCTATAAAAATCACATGTTCTTCACAAAGGAGGTTTGAACTCTACAGAGTGTTCACAGGAAGAAGCTGTTCCCTGCTGTTAAACTCTGGCGGTCCAGTTCTGGGCTCTCTAATACAGGGAAGATGTGAACCCACTGGAGTGAGTCCAGCAAATGGCTGCAAAGATGATTAGGGGTYGGGGGTATCCCTCATATGATGAGAGGGTGAGAGAGCTGGGAYTGTTCAGCTTGGAGAGGAGAAGTCTCAGGAGGGGCTTACCAATGTGTATAAATAGCTGACGGGGGGAGAGAAAAGAAGACTGAGACAGGCTCTTTACCTAGTGACAGGACAAGAGGCAATGGGCACAAATCTTAATATGGGATATTCTGTCTCAACGTAAGAGAACACTTTTTTTTTTTTTTTTTTTTTTTTTTTTTTTTTTTTWACTTTGATGCTGACAGAGCACTGGAACAGGTTGCCCAGAGGTTGTGAAATCTCCATGGAGGTACTCCAAACCCGACAGGACACAATCCTGGGCAGTTTCTTCTAGCTAATCCTGCTGTAGCAGGGGGTTTGGACCAGGTGACCTCCAGAGGTCTTTTCTGGCCACAACTACTTAGTGATTTTGTGACTGTGCTTTTAGTTCTGTTCTCAAATGCCCTAAAGAAATCACTGTGCAAGAATTTGTGGATGCAAGCAGATCCCCCACAACTGAAAAACCCATTTGGCAGTGGAAGCAAGGGGATAAGAAAATGGATGTAAGTATGGAGGAGAAGAGAGCCTGCATTACATGGAGCTCAGGCCCAATGCAAATTTTAAGTGGCCTTGGTAGTTGAAGAGGCCAAAGGCAGAGCAAGAAGGATTAGTGGAGTATCTGTCACTGTGAAGAACCCTCTCMCTCCACTTGCACAGATGCTCCATGGAAGCCCATTTCCATTGCTAAGAATCACTCCTCACTGAGGCCTGGAAGAAGTTTGAGAAGTATAGTGCCACATTCCTACCTAGAAAAAAGGAAATATTTGGCCTTTTTCCAGTCAGGTTGCAAGCATAAACATCTGCACAAAACTGTAGCAAACTGAGGCATTATACAAGGTTTTCTGCCTTCATTTTTAACAGGACTGCAAGAGGAAGAAAGCAAAGAGTTTCAAAAAAACTTTCGCCTTTGCTTCTCCATAACCTAAGACTGAGCTGCCAGTGGAAGGCACTTTGGTGAGCTGTATGTTATTAAAATCTCATTTTGCACTGCTTGCCAAATGGAGATTTCCATTCTCAAGTTAGTGTGAGGGGTATATAAATACCCCTCTGCTTTCCTGGGCAACCCATGTTGATGGAAACAGAATATCATTAGATTTGTGTCTTCAAAAGTCTTACCCTGCTTACACATGCTGARTGTAAGGACCCTCTTTCAGTATCTCTGTTGTCTTTGACTGATTTGACCCACCTCATTATTGTTGTCCAGTATCTGGTCAGGTCTCTGGCATATTGATGGGTAGATGTTCTTTGGAGGCTTAATCCAAAGTTCAGTGCAGTTGATAGAAAGGCCCTTGCTGGCTTCTGTAGATGCTGGATCAGATCTCAAGTGTCTTATGCTCCGTTATCTTTGACGTCTACTGCATAGGGCACACAGCTTGCAGACATTCCAGAGCTTCCGAATTTGCCCAGCATCTGCATTCCAGATAACTAAGATACTTACTTCTTAAAAGCAAACAAAAAAAATGGTGCCTATAAACCATCCTGGAAGTTTACATTACATCAAACTTCAGAAGAATGCATAACCATTTCATTCTGCTTCAAGTCTTTTKTGCACAGTTCTAGGTTATTCTATTTTAGGAAAACCTTTAAACATGATTTGGGACGATATAAAACAACCTTGCTCACAACGTGACAAAGATAGTATGCCCTTTCAGAAAAATCATTGTGTCTATTTAAATATTAGGCTTCAGCTTATTCGTGAAAAATGTGTCACACAGCATTTTTTTTTTTTTTTTGGTGTGGGAAAATACAGTACAGATTTTGAAGTTTAAAAAAGTCTGGCAAATTACAAATTAGGATAATAATTCATGGGAGTAATAAAATATCAGACTTTTATTGCACAATTGAGAAGGGCATTAAAAAGCATCTGGGAACTTGAGGTTTGGAAAGATGGGCTTTGAAAGACTTGGTGGGTTAAATATTAATGTAGAAAATATGGCATCTGTAAATGCCTGGAAATATGCTAATAGGGCTTGATTCAGCAAAGAGCCAAGCGTTTCTTTGGGGTTCTGAGCACCTCCAGGAACTCCACTGCAGAGCAGGAAGCTGAGGGACTGTGGTTTCTCCTAAAAGCCTGTGGTACCTGAGAGAGCGAAGCTCACCCAGAACATCCAGAGAGCATTCAGCGCCCTTCAACAAGCTGAGGGGGACATCTCGAAATGAGAGCCACTCACATATCTGGAGTTACCCCAACAGGTTGTCTTTTCAGCCCAGTTTTGGCTATGCCAGCCACCATGGGGCCTGTTCGGCAGGTCATTCTGGAAGCTAGACTGAAGGAGGARACTAAGGCTGTGTATCTGCACAGGCCCTGTGGTCCCAGTATCCTCTGTGGCCAGACTGGAGATAATGTAATCATATTATGCATTCTTCTGAAATTTGATATTATCTTCAATAAGCTAAAGTAACCTTGTCCAGAAAATCTTTCTCCCCAGTATTGTGGGAGCGTGAGATGTTTTGCTTCCAGGGCCAGCAGGGCAGGAAAAGGAGACCTTAATGGTCCTCCCCTGCTTCCTCTAGCTCTGGGTAGTATTTATGGTTGTCCTCCTATAAAGTTATGTTCTCTTTTTACCTTAATTCTAGTCTTATTTTTCTGTCTGTTATTTGTTTACGTGCAAAGGTCTCAGGAGAATTCAACTCTTCACTCGTCAACCCGTTATTGTTTGTGCTGAGGAAACCAGCCCTTGTTAGCAATATAAACCTCCAGAGGCATGTGCTTTTCATGCTGTTTTTCAACATGGAAAACCTGTCTTTCTCACTTGCTGTCCTTTTAAAAACCATGTGAATACAGAGGAAGATCGATGTGCTCCAGTAAGCTCCCATTCTGCTGTGGCCACTGTTTTCTGCTTGCAGTGAGCTGTCGTTGCTTCGTCTTGCCTTGCTCTGCTGGGCTCGCTCCATCAACAGCGGATTACCAAGGCAGCTACTAGGGCCACACTTGTCCGCTCTTGAAACACCTTGATTTTATTTACACTATGACTTTTAATATCCTTCTTCTTACTCCCTCTGCACTCCCAGATTTCTTGAAATTGCTGGAAGACTTACTGCAGCGTGTGCTCCAAATGGTCTAAGTGCAGCAGTAAAGTGGTAATGATGCACGGGGGTAACGGTGCTCAGGCTTTGCTGGCAGCCAAGGAGCGAGCAGGAAGCATGGGCCAGACTGAGCTCAGCTCTCCAGAAGCACCAGCAACATGGACACAAGGTGCTGGGAAAGCTCTAAAGGTAATGTGGACCTAGTGGCTTTCAGGGTCTCTGTTAGGACTTGTCACCAAGGGGAGCTGCCAAGGGGCTGCACATTGCAGAATAAATCCATCTCAGCTTTCTGGCATTGATTTTTGACAAAGGAATCAAGAAGCTGCAGCTGTGCTGGCTTCCTTGTCCCTTCCCCCGCTTTATTACAATGTGTGTTGTTCTGAAATACTCAATTCAGCTATAAGCAATCTACTCGATCAACAACATGCTTTTGCACTTTTTGAAATGGTGCTTTGAGGCAGATAAATGAAAGTAAGTATGGCAGCTTGCCAGTAAAAATCCTGCAAACTGTATCATCACAGGGGCACTGACTAAGACAGCACATTATTTTATTTACTGTGGAAACTGAAAATCCATTTCTGCCCATACAATAGCTGTTTATTTTATCTTTGCTTGATGTTTGTTCTAATCTTACTTGACACTTCTAGATAGTAATGGTTCACAAGCTGTTCAGATCAGTGCTCTAAGGGCTCCATCAGCCAGCACTCTTCTGATTTCAGCAGTCCAGCACCCTCTTCACTGGCGTCTGCCATGTGGCCAACAGGATGGGAATCTGCAGAAGGCCTGGACACTGGCAGGGTGCTAGGGTGGTCCTACAAGCCTGTAAGTCAATCTTTTGGGTGAAATTAGCATATACGGCTCTATCCATGAGGATATGCATAGAAGTCCATACTATAAACGCTTTGCAGAAGGCTACCTCAGAGAAAGGAACTCTTTAGGTTCTTGAGTTTTTCTTTCTAGATGCTCTGTCTGTCTGATGTTTACTTTGGCAGCTGTCTAAATTATATCATGGTCTCGTACTAAATAAAACTGATTCTGAAATACAGAAGGATGAGGTGACGGGCTGACCTGCAAAGGCCTGCCAGATTCAGCCTGGTCTTGGTGATTTCTTAATCTGGGCAATATATCCTCTGACAGCACTGTGGCCTGCTCCTCCGGCGCCACTCATCACAATGGCTTGGAGATGAGACAAAAATAGACGAGGGAAGAATGTTGAAAGCAGTTGAAGGAGAGAAAATTAGTAATATTTGTTTTCCTGAATGGTTTCATTCAATTTAGGGAAAATAATTGCATTTGAAAGATACCAGTTTTTGTTGTTCTGTTCTTTATTATTTGTTTTCACATGCTTTTTTTTTTAAATCTGCTTCATTCTACTCCTTTCCTGCCTCTTTTCTTTGTTACCCCTATTCCATTTGCCACCACAAAAAAAGAGGGAGGGTGCAGAAAAGAAGGAAAATAGAATAACAAAATGAGAAAGAACATTTCCAAATTTCCTTTTCCGGATCCAGTGAAAGAAAGTAGGTTTTTTGTTGACTTTCAGATCTTAATGACAGCTTTTATGACCAAAAATCAGCTGAAAATGATTCTAAGCAGCTGTGTTTACCTCTGTTTGGTTACCTAGCTATTTTGGGTGAGATCCTATTCTGTCCCTTGACTTGGCAAGGCAGGCTACAAGATTCATTTTGCCCTAAGGAGTTCTCCTCTCTGCTCATCCCGTATAACCCATCATGCAGAACAACCAGGAAACTCCTGAAGAGCTTTCTGATGCTGTTTTGTTGACCAGCTTAGGCCAGACTTGCCCCTTTCATAGGCTTATTCATAATATGGTCTCTTTCTGCATCCTTGTTTTGAGTTTGAGGGTGGGTTTTTTTAAAGCATAATGGGCTTCTAGATGTGATTATGTTCCTTCCATTGTTACGTTATGATTCGATATATTCTACATTCATCATTTCATAAGGAAAGAACAGAGGCTAAAGCAGAAATAACAGAGGTCAAATAGCAGCCAAAGAGTCCCCAAGGCAGGGGAAATACAGAAATTTGTCATATCTGAAAAAGATACTAAACTGACAAAACACAAGAGTTTCAAAGCTGCCATCCATGGCCCATAGATAGCATCCAGTTGACGTTTATGTTAGAAAAGGTGATGGCACGGGACAGCTGATTCACAAGCAGAGAAGCTGGTAAAAGTTGCTTGTGTGATCACTGCCCCATGGGGCAGTGCTAATGCGCAACTGGCAGTGKCAAGGCAGAAGAGCCATGCATGGCCTGAGATTGGTAGCTGTACTAGTGAGAAAGAGCCTTTAGCAGGTGAGGGACTGCTGTGGATGAATAAGTAAGAGTTACATTGTTTGGACAGAGAGGTACCTTTAAATATGTGGACTCAGCTCTGCTTTTACCAATTTCTTTAAGTTCTGAACAAAAATCTGCAACACAGTTCTCCATATGAGAACATCTGAGGTTGCTGACCACTTTGAAACAGGTTTCAGGCAGATAGGATGGGTGGTGTACTTCATTCTGCTAAACTCAGGATATATCTGGGTACCTGCATTTGTATCTCATCTTGAATCTATTCAGAATAAACCAGAGCTAACAATTACACACATGCATTGTACATTTGAGACTCATAGTTGTATCTGCAGTGCAGCCTATGGGACTGAAATGCATGTCTTTGATTAATTTCAGTGGAGAAGTGTCCAAATTCCTTATGTAGCTTTGCAGTGTTCACTATAACTAAAGCTGTACTTCACTTTGGTGGCTCTTCCTATTTTTATTTCACAAAACATTTATTAATCTCTGTTCTCGGTCTATCACATTTCAGAGCTAGGAGGAATGGCCCTTTTTCTCTGCATAGACTTTTTCCTGGAGAATTTGCAGTGATAAAAGGTATCTACAATCTTTTGTGCATTCTTATTTGTAAAAAAAAAAGAATTAAATCACTGAAATATCACCAAGGCAAACTCAAGATACTGAAAGGCTATGTTTCAGGCTAGGGGGGCAAGTCCTCAGCTAATGCGGTTTAGGAGGCTATCTAGGAACGCCCAGAAAGGGTCTGACCATCTCTCTTGTCTGTCTTCTGCAGCAAAGTGGGACAAAAAATTTCATGGAATTAAGGAGTTCACTTTTAATATCTATTGGCCCAAGAAATCCAGCAGAAAGGAGAATAAGTAGGGTCTAGACCTGTGTAGTATTCCACTTAACAGTTCCCTCTCTCATAAATGTTTTTGGAAGGGGTGGGAAGAAGCGAGGCCAAACTGACATCCTACCAAGGTACTACTAGTTTCCGCATTTGGACAGGGCTGCTACACTGCATTGCACGGGTGACACAGCCCGTAGCAGAGGCATAAACAGCTAAACTTGCACAGGTTCTCCTTTCCTCCAGCACAGGAACCAGTCACAGGGGTGTCAGCTCTTTTAYGGCAACAGCATACTTCTGCAAGAGTAGGGGCTTCACAGCTGTAACTGGATGTATGTTTTTAAATCAATACTACCTTTGCAGATGAACGTAGTCTGAGCCCTTGGAAACTTGTGCTGGCTAAAACCCAGGGTGGACAAGATTTTCTCTTAAGGCTTGCCCTAGCAGCCCAGGGCCTAGTCATCATACRAGCTACCCTAAAATGACTGGCAGCATATTGACCGCGGCAGAGCTGAGGTAAAGCTGTTGTGCACATGCAGCCATCTGGGCAGCAAATAGGAAATAACGGTATGGCAGTCTCRTAGTGAGTACAGCTTCTTTCGTTCCAGAAACGGGTAGACACACAGCCAGGGAGGTGCCCGGCTGGGAGCGGGGGAGTCCTCCCTGGAGCAGCTCCTGCCTCGACAAGGAGCAGGCTTATGTTTCTGTGGTGTCAGAGAAATGACTCCAACCTGTACAACACACAAGTGGCTGCAGAGCTGGGTAGTGCTTACCGGAAAAGTGAACAGGAGGGAATAGGAAAAAAAGTCTTAAGGAAATCCCATTAAAAATGAATCCTGGGCCAGAAGTGCCTTACTTGTGTTCTTACTACAAAGCAAATATTTCAGAAGCYGCTTCTTCAGGCCTCCTATATCAGCTGTAGTAGTGTCACATCCTCTGAAGTACTGACAGGGTTCCCAGCTCTCAGAGAGCTTCAAAGGGAAAGTGGTCCTTAAAGGATACAGGAAAAGATGGGAACACAGCAGGCACTGCCAAGTGCCATGGGTAAGCAGCAAAGCAAAATCACCCCACCTTGGCAGAGTCTCCAGTGCTCCTGTGGATCACAGCTGGTGAGTTATGGTTGGTTCCAGGGGCCACTGGACACCTTTCTTTGTCCAAATATGCAACAAACCACTGTTCGATGCCATATTAGTCAGCATTAATTCTGTAAAAGCTACATGTCCTCTGTCTTTCAGTTCATGTACCTCGTGATAAGAAATACTCRTGGTGTGTTGTCAGTTTGAGTGCTGCTGTGAAGGATACTGGTGGTATCAGTCCCTCAGCTGGTTTATTAGGGCAGTGCAGGCATGGGCTCCAGAAAAACCTCCTCAGGCTGTGTTCAGCATGCTTTGCAGAGATCGCCCACAGGTCCTGCAGGGAAGCCCTTTTCTAAAGCCTCCTCTCTGTGYGGTGTCAGTGGATTGTGTTATGTGACCCACAGCACTGGCTTGAACAGAGCTGTGAGCAAGGGGACTGGCCTGACATCTGGAAGTCTCCGTGGATGAAAGGAAAAGAAAGTTATAAATTCCAGCTTGGGTACCCCAGATGTTTTGCACAGGCTCTGTTTTGTTAGCAGGTACCCTGCTAGCAAGCGCTTTGAGAAGACACTACAGTATGACCCAAAGAAGTTACTCATTAGTGCAATTAATGTAAAATGTTAAACATTAAATAAGGCAGAGTGAGGTTATGAAAYCATAAACAGTGCATCTGCCAAATACAATAGGGGTGAGCACCTCAGGGCTGCTCTGCTGCCCAAGTCAGGTGGACGGACCCCCCTACAGCTCCTTTCAGCTTGGCCTTCAGGATGRTTCAAGTGCTAGCTGGTATCAAATTCTGCCCTAAAATGTGACAGTGTTGATTCCTAAGAGGAAATGAGGCCTAGGTATTGGCAGGAAGCAGCAGTAAGAGCAGTCACATAGATAGTGTATGCTCTACCATCACCTTCCTCCTCTCAGCCCAGGTGCAGGTGAAGAAGGGTACTTTTGCCCCAAGCTRTGTTCTCAATGTGATGTGCGCATACATGGTCAGCTGAGTGAGTGGCCCTAAATGCTCATGCTCCTGCCCAGTCCTTCTCAGCTGCTGGAGGGGAATATTAACTCTTGGCAGTCACTGTAGAGTGTGGTATCATTTCCTTGAGCTGGTCTGTTTCTGAAATACCTGTTCGTACTGCCTTATCATACGGGTGGTGCCATACCTTGTAAAGCAAGCAGCGTTTGACTGCATAGATGTCTCAAACACTTGAGACCAGAGCTGCAGGTTCGCAGTGCAGTTGTGCTCGTTGGAGGGGTAATGTAAGAGTGTGCTCTGGGTGCCCTTGGGTCCAGAAAAGGATGTCTGACATCCCTTTGAGAGAAGGTCAGTCAGTAGTACTAGTTATTTTAAATCACAGACCTACAAAGAACTTTTCTTGAGGAAAGCAAAGTAAATTTAACCCCTCTGGCCTCCACTCCTCCAAAGGGTGAGTGCTCCATCAGTCTCCAAGGAAGAATTTGCTACCAAACAAAAAAAGACAGTGAGAGACATGGAGCTACTGGAGGGAGTCCAGCGCAGGGCTACAAAGATGATCAGAGGGCTGCAGCATCTGCCGTATGAGGAACGGCTGCAAGAGCTGGGCCTCTTCAGCCTGGGGAAGAGGAGACTGAGGGGGGATGTTACCAATGCGTATAAGTATCTGAAGGGAGAGTGCCAAGGGGACGGGGACAAACTCTTTTCAGTTGTCCCGTGTGACAGGACAAGAGGCAAAGGGCAGAAATTGAAGCACAGGAAGTTCCGTCTGACTGTGAGGGGGAATTTCTTCCCTGTGAGAGTGATGGAGCACTGGAGTAGGTTGCCCAGAGAGGTTGTGGAGTCTCCTTCTCTGGAGATCTTCAAGGCCTGCCTAGATGCAACCCTGTCTAACATGCTCTAGGTGACCCTGCTGAGCGGGGAGGTTGGACTAGATGATCTCCAGAGGTCCCTTCCAACCTTACTGATTCTGTGATTCTATGATTTTCTGTGCCGTAGATGCAGTGAATGTAACTGCCAGGGAAGAAAGCAGGCGGAGGGACAAGACATGCCTGATGCTGACAGGAGGCATGTTTGTGCCTAATACATTGGAGAAATTGTTCAGGGACAATTCAGCCATGTGAAAATGTGACCCTTGTAATATTGCCAAGGTCAAAAAAACCTAAGGAGTTCCACTGAATAAGTGCAAGAAAAAGCCATCTTTTTGGAAGGAAAGCAGAGGCAGCGTGGTCATGTTGCCTCTTCAGGCATCTGCCAGCTTCAAGCAGATTTCTGTCCACACCACAGCCACTGGGTCCCACAGGGGCTGAGGCAGGGGCAGATGCTCCTTCTGCTTTCCTCTATTGCTATGTTCTTCACTTGCAAGGAAAACATCTATAACGAGATCCAAACCTGCTCAAACTGCCCTAACTGTTGGCTCTTTAATCACTTCAGAGTTCAGTCTAAAAACCACTCTGGTCCAAAAAGATTCTTGGAGCCTGTGGGCAGGAGCTGAGTCTCTGCTATGTCCTCTTTCCAGGCTGTTGTCTTCTTTGCTTCTTCCTACCTGCCCCAAAAGCCCCTCTGTGAGTCCAGAAGAGGTTTGTGAGCAGTTCAGGGCAGCCCAGGGGTGCTCCAGCTCCTGGTAAGAGGGAAGATGCTACTACGGAAAAGTGATGAACAGACAGACAGGAATACTGCTTCTCCAAAGTCCTCTCTTAGTCTTCCTTAAAGATTTAAGATAGAAGACCAGTCCCATATCCACTACAAGAGCTGGGCTGAAGGGAAGTAAAACCAGACAACTAAGAAATGATGTGGGTTAGATATCTGCCATCCCCTGGACAAGTAAACTGTCAAGGGTCAGAGAACAGCCTAGGGCCCTTAGCAGGAAAGCATGGAAGAAGCAAACAGTTTTGGGTTGGTACAGGCAATTTCCCCAGTGGCAGCTTGGCTCTCCATCACTTTCTTGGTAATACCTAGAGAGGTGTTTGCGAGGAGAGCAGCTCCAGAGATTGTCTGAGGCTGTGTGAGGGAGGAAAAAAAAGATGAACTGGCAAAAAGTTAATTAAAACTCTTCTGATTATGAGGTAGAATTTAATACTTTAAAAAATGCAGTGTGACACAGTGCAGCACTGCAGCTGAATTAATCATGAATGAGGATAGTAATTTTTAATTTTTGTGTGCATGAGAAAAACACTCAACAGATTTGACAATTAGAGCAGGGTAACAGCATTGCATGGCACAATGTGAAGTAGTTTTTCCCAGTGGTTTTTGAGGGGGAGCTAAACAGATGTGCTCAAATATTTACAAGTGCACAATATTCACATGCTTTTCAAATGCTGACCCTGCTGATTCGCAAAAGTCTGCTTCAATCTGGAGACCAGCTACTGCGGTGACACAGGCTATTTATCATAGGTAACACAGCGGCACTACCGCCACCTCCCAGCGTGCTCGTGCGCACCGATATCTCCTACCCTGCTGACAGTGTTACATCTCCTCCGCAGCTCACCTGTGACACCAAGTTGTCACAAGGCAGTCCTAGCAGCAAGCTGGGCATCCTGGTGGCTCAGCCCAGCTCCYCTCTTTGCTAGCCAAAGGAGAGCCAGAAAATGACAGGCTCGCTAAGAGCAACCCAAGAGCAGGCTTGGACTCTGCAAGAGGCTCTGAGTGCTTGTGCTGAGGTACGAGTCAAAAATTCCAGCTCTTTCCTGCTCAGCTGTGCAGGGATGCTAACCAGGAATACTGAGTGATCCCATTACAAAAGCAGATCTGTTTCCTGAGGAGATACACTTAACGTACAGGCTTTTTTTWAAAAAAGGTTAGACTTGCCTTATAATGCCAGCTGCAATTTTGCTATAATCAAATTTCAACTGAAAGAGTTGATCACATACATACCTGTGTACAGTATTTGTAGTGCTTGGGACACAATGCTGCTGTATTTGTGTCTTTTCTAACTAATGATTGTCATAATGCGCAATGCCAGACTCAAATACTGTAGCCCCTATTTAGATACTCACTGTAAATTGTTTATTATCTGTTAAGTACTAATGCACAAATTCTCTAACTCAGATGCACACCAAAAAATACCAACCTATCCAGGTTACAATGTTTATATTCCTGAGTGGAGAGCATTATGGTAAATGTCTTCTTGGGTCCTGGAGAATGATAAGTGATGAGGAGGAATGGGAGCATGTCTAGCTCAGCACTTTTGGATTCAGCTTCTTGCTCTGCTCTAGGCTCCCTGGCTGACCTTGCACCAGTCTTGCTCTTGGGAGAGCACTGTCCAGCAAGGACTCRCACTGGACAAGGTAAGCTTCCCCAATGCCCTTGCATATAGCTCAATAGCTCAGGCAATATTGCCCACATCTTCTCCCCACACTGGCACTGTATAGCATACTCCTGCCTCTGAGCTCCAGCCTTCCACCACCCTGTGCCCCAGACGAAGGCTGGAGGCCCTTGGTTGGCCACTCCAGCCATGTAGGGCTCTCCTTTGCTTTCTGTCTAGGCCTAGCCCTTCCTCCTGCCGAATCAGCCATGGTCCCACAGCCCCAGTGTAGTAAGATACCATTTTGCCTACGCTACTGGGAAGCCCTGAGCTGGCACTGATGTATGTGTCTGTCCTCTAATAACCTAAAAGCCATGTGATGTATTTCAACTATTTAGCACAAGTGTGAAAGAGGAAGAAGTTCCTACAAACGTCATGAAAGGAGGCAGCTGGGTAGGAGAGGCCCAGTAAGTCTTTCCTTCCCCTTCAGATAAAGTCTGCAATCTGATGTTGAGCCTTTGGAGACCTTAAATTAATTGGTTCCACTGCTCATGAAACAGCTTGGGTGTTATTATTGCCCCATATATCATGTAGAGGTAGACCATCAGTAGGCCTGAATCTCTCCTTACACTTCCTCATAGTGCTTCTTGGACCTTTTCCTGGCTTCTCCCTTGTGTGGGTAATACGACATCCCTGCTTGTATCATCTTCCAGGGGGGTGAAAATGCCTGATTCCTGCTTCACCTTGTCCCACCTGACTTGCCAATATCCAGGCTGAACAAAATGAGAGTATGGRCTTGATCTCCTTTGGTGTTTGGGGACACTCTCAAGCTTGTCCCGCTTGCTGAAGCTCCGCTTACAGCACACATCTTTTGACTGTATTCTTGTGTGCCTGCACCTGAGCTTCCTCCCAGCAAGAGCGATCATGAACAGAATGCCACAGCAAATAAAAAAGAAGCAATGATCTAGAGCTGTACGAACAACAAGGTAAGGGATACCAGACTGGAGAGGAGGAGTGTTGACAGTAAATAGAAAGAAGTAAAGGATACTTGAAGCTTGGCTAGACCCTGCATTTCCATAGTTACAAATACAATGCAGAAACCTACACAGTAGAAGTTTAGTTTGGGAATTTCTCTTTCCAGTTTTACTGGGTGAAAGTTTAGCAGGAATATCTCCAATTGCTGTTAAACACTGGGGGTGCGGGGAGGGGAAAGGCCACTGGAATTGTACCCTTCTCCTGCAGCGGAGGAGCGGGACCGTGAGTACAGATTTGATTTCAGCCACAGCAATGAAAATCTGAGTAGTTCAGCTAAAGTGACAGGAGTGCAAAGCAGTCCTGTAGGAGGCTAGTATTACATGTTTACACTGTGTAATTCAACAAGGTGAGCCATCAATTATCCACATCAAAGTGACCACCCAGCGGCCTGGTGTATTTGGTCATCTGTTACTTGGTTATYCCCTGTCACGCTTCAATTAAGAGCTAAAAATGCCAGTTAACGTATCGCTTGCATTGCAAGGTGTTTCGTTGCCTTGTTTACCTAAAAAGGAGCCTGAAGAAAACTCAGGTTTGTTCAGCACAAGCTGTAGTTGGGGAAGATTCAGGTAAGCCAGATGGCAATGGCAGTGATGGATGGTACAGATACCGTAGGGCTATGCCTGAATATCCTAACTGGGAAAGCTGAGCTGCTCTGTACCACATTGAAATATTGACTATTGCAGCAGTTGCTTTACACTGTTCAATTGGCTGTGTAATTGCTTTCACAAATTAAACAAAAACAATGGTGAAAATATGTAAGATGTCACCCGAACTGAATTGTGGTTCAGATCCCCAGCGAAAATGAGTTTGGCAGCCTCCCCTCACTTCTTATCTGCTCTATTTCAGCCTGAATGCCTCTGTACTCACCCACCTGGGTTGGYGTTGCAGGACAGTCCTTCAATGCTTTGTCACTGCTGCTTTGTGATACTGCCTGCTTATCTGGCTCGAGACTGGGTCACCCAGTGGCCCACCAGTGTGGAAAATTCACCCATTTTCCACACCACTCCGCTTGTCCCATGCCTTGTTTGCTGTTTGGTTCGTTGTGGCTGCTCTCCTGGGTTTGTTTACTGCAAAGGGCAAACGTGCAATGCTGCACTTACCTCTCGAGTTCACACTTCTTTCCTTCAGCATTTAGCTCTGTAAATCTAACATTCATTTAATTAGTGAAGGCAACTGAGGGAACAAGAAGGCGCCAGATCGTGCAACTGCAAGTCAACAAGTCAAGCCAACAGATGCCTTACCTGCCGATCTCTCCTCCTCAGGCTCAGTGGCACAGACAGCAGGGAAAATAAGACCCAGATGGACAGCATTCCCAGCCCATTCCTCAGTGCTGTTCAAGCAGTGATTAGGAGGAAACAGCTGGGGAGCCACAAAYGCAGCTGGGGTCCTCCTTGTGCCAAGGAGTCTCAGGCAATCAGACCCACCTGCATTTCAGTTTCTTTCCACTGCACCACTGGTGGGGGCTGGACTCTGCTCCATTTCTTTTCTCTCYTTTTCCAGCCAAATTATGTTAGTGATGCAGTGGCTTGTGTTTAGGAGCAATGTGGAGCTGCTGCACCCAAAGGTTGSCCAGTTGTGAGTTAGTCATCTGGGTTTTGGTTGATAGTGCTCTTTGGAGAAAATCAAAATGAGATCCATGCATTCAACTGGAGGAGTAGAGTAACCCAAGCAGCTCTAATACAGTCTCTGCTCTCAGTGAAACTCAGTTTCTGTGCCATGAGAATGTGGATCACCACAGCTGGAATCACCATCCAACAGTCACAGGGATGTGCTGTTTGTATTGGGCAGGCTAGAAGAGCCTATGTCTCTCATCAGATAGATGTAAGAGTGCTTTTTTAATACTTTTTAATAGTTCACGGCATTATGATAAGCTCTGCAAGGCCATTTCAAATGGATAATCTTCAAGTGGTATTAAGGATTAAAATGGGTCTGCCTTGCCTGCCTTAATGGGCCCCTCACAGGCTGTTCAGCGTTATCAAAAGGTGATTTTAAGAGTTTGTAATAAATATGTTCCTTTGGGGAAGACTGAGAAACAGAGTGGGATTTGCCATCCTTCTGCTACCTCCAAATTGCTGTGCTCTAACTGAATTAATTACCATGGGTCTGCCTTGAACTCCAGAGTGCCAGCTCGCTCCTGATCTATTGCTCAGTAAAGAGGTTTGTCCTTAGGGGGAAATGTTTGCTCCAAGAGTTAGGGCTATTTAGTGTTTGATTATCAGCCTAGGAGAAATTAGTCAAATACGGCTCCAGGTTCGTGAACACTTACATGCATGTTTAACCTTCCATTCCTTAAGAGTTCTTTAGATTTCAAAGTGCAATAAAATAAAGTGTGCCTGCAGAACTCTTTAGGGCACCAAGAGTATGACAGCTGTTTATTCTCAAACCGTAAGTGAATGACTTAATTCAGAAAGTTTTTCTTGAGCAAACTGCGCTTATCCTCTTCTAGTGCCCATCTCCTTTGCTGTATTGCAACCCATAGCCTTTGTGCACACCACTTTCCCCTTAGAAATTAGGGAATGAACACTTTAAGAACAAACTTAGGACAAATGTTAGAATAAATTATTTTGGTGCCTGTTATGTCTATTCAGATCTCTCTTAAGCAGGTATCATAGCATAAATTATTCCTTTTTATTGTGTTCTTGGCTGACAAGGGTTGGGCCTGAAATTACTGGGAGATTTAGGTGTATGAGGAACACAGGCTGAAACTGCTGGAAATATTCTCCCTAAGCGTTCTTCTGTTGTTTTACRCTTTTTCCCGTTGTCAGTGCCCTTGAGGAGCTGTTGCCAGACTGGCACAAACCCCACAATAATTATCCTTCTCTGGGAGCTGTTTGTTTTGCTTTTGCCAGATCTATTTGATCTCCACTCTTTTTGGACCAGGCCCTTACCCCATGGCTCCCCAGTTCCCCAAGCTTCATACTTTGCAGCCAGCAGTCCTAGTGATTTCGTGTTGCCTGGCTCCCTGTTGCTGTGCCAGGGACTGGGAATCTAGGCAAGGCTGAGATGCTCCAAGCTTTCCTGGGCCTTGCGGGCAGTTTGCAGGCCTCAGTTCAGGAAGAGAGCCCAGGTATCTCATTTCAATTTAAATAAGCTTGGAGATACATACTTCCTAAATTCCAGATTGCAGATTTTACGTCTGTGATTGTCACTTAGACTCTAACTCTGTAGTTAAACTCTGACTCAGGAGATTAAAATGGGTAAATGGTACTATTGCCTTCTTCAATTCACACCCTTAATGTTAATCCTGTTCTTAGGCATCTTGGTGAGCCTGCCTAATGTCCTAATACCGAAAACGTTACAGCAGAGATTTAACTCTGAGCTCATAAATAATCCTGTTGTTCTCTGTAGGTCTATTTGTTCTTGAGCAACTGCACCAATATTTGAAAGCTGGGACCTTTTAAATCAGGATAAACTGGAAAACTCCACCAAGCTATGTATTACTTTTACGCTGCCTCACTGTGGTGTTAACATATTTTCTTGCAGAAGGACTATGCTGGGCTACTGAAAGCATGTGTGGAATCTGGAATATATCTGGTGCAAACATCATTTCAGCATTCTCCTACGCAAGAGATGATGAAACTTCCTCAGATGAGAGCCCGTGTAAATACATATCATGCATCAGCTAGCCAAACAGATGAGGGAACGTTGTTTTTAGAAGCTCCAGATGATGGCCATGATCCTGTAATGTGATGTTGTGAGCAGAGACATACACCCATCTGCAGTCCAAATAATCCATCCTCTGCAGATCCACTGCAGGATCGGGGCCCACAGCCAACAGTGCTGCCTGCGRTTTCGGAAAGCTGCGCGAAACCGGAAAGGCTGAGGCCTGTGCCACTCAAACACATAGGAAGGCACCTGGACATGAAGACACCTCTCATCCACGCTGAGATGAGTCTTTTTCAGTCAAACGTCTTTTGCCTGCTTGGCAGCAGCCAGTATCTCTTGATGTGCAAAATGCCTGGCTTACTGCTAGTCTCTGCACATGGCACCTGTTTTAAAACCTCTCAGACCAAGGGGTGGCTCTTCCACCGAGGCGAGTGGGGTTTGTCCCCATCTGGACCACTGACAATCACCTCAATGATTTTGAGTTATTTTCTTTGCACTAAGCACAGAGAGCACGAGGGCATATGTCAGCAACAAGCCTGGCACCACAGTCATGGAAAAGGAGGTGTCCTACTCCTGCCTGTTCAACACCTCTCAGGTGAAATAAATAAATTAAAAAAAAAAAAGTATTAGAGCTGCTACTGCTCACAGCTATTTATTAACAAGCCTATTATTTTGAAAAAAATAAGTATATATGCATACATACATTTTCTTTAAACATATATATAAAAGAATACCAGAAACTACCCTTGATAAACTGCATCGGTTTCTTCTGCATTCTTATTAATGCTTAATTTAAAACTTGATACCCAACTCTTCTTGAGCATTCCTGACGGGAGTAATTAATTTATACTTTGTTCTGAAAGCATATCAGCAAACGGGCCTCGATGTTGATAGCTATTTATTGCTTCAGCAGTGGAGTTAAACAGCTTGTGCTTTTAACTACATGGTACAAAAGATATAAAAGTATTTGCTTGTGATATTAATCCAGGATGACCTGATGTAACGTGACAGCAAAAGAGCTTTCACCAAAGAAGGGAAATGTGCGCTCTGCGCAGCACCTCCTGCAGACTCTCTGCTCCAAGTGAGTAAACATACAACTGCATTCCCCCAGCCAGGTGTGATCTAGCAGCAAACTGGCAGCGCATCCTTGTGTCTGCTGATGTGAACTCTCACTCACAAAAGCAGCCTACCACAAACTCTGCAGTTAAAACGCTTGCTCCGTTTTCTCAAGAACCAGCGTGAAAAAAAGCCATAAAAACATAACATTCACTTTGCTTAATATGCTGAAGAATGAAGCACTATGGCTTATACTGATACACAACGAAGTGTCACATGCAAGAGTGTGGTTTCAGGATTCAGCTACTGTAGATGACATAGAAGCAAAAAAAGCAAATCTTGCATGAAGCTGACAATAAATAATCTAATGGTTACAGACAGCTTTACAGAGTCTTATCTTTGCGGAAACCCTAGTGATGTGAATGGGAAGAGCTTAGATGTTGAATATCTTATTGGAAATAATTTATTTAAAAACTTGCTGCTCATAGACATCAAGCACACTTCCTCATACTGCAGGCTGTTGAGCTATCCAGCAAGTGGGACAATGAAAATTGCGTGCTGCTTTTGAATATTTGTCTTGTTCTTTTATGCCCCAGGTTTAACTCTATGCTTTGTTTCTGTTCACAAAGAATCTGAAACACAGTTAAACTAGCTCAATCTAGGCTGCACAGAATTCTGCAACTTCTTACCAGCTCTTGACCATAAAATGCCCACCTGGATTTGAGTGAGCCAAGSTTGTCTTGGTGTGGTCATAAGAAAAAAGAGAGTTAACAACAGAAATGGTCATATGCACAAAAATAAGAAAAGTTGAATGATAGGTACCAGTATCTGGACAGTCTTTCACAGTGAGCAGTTCCYACAGAATAGAAGAAAAATCAAGCAGGCTCCTGGTTAGTTATTATAATGGGACACTGATAGTAGCCACCGGCTGAGTATCAGTTCACACATTTCTGAGCCCCTAATTGGCTGTGATTCTTTAGACGTTAAGTTCTGAGGTGATGCTGAGTTTGGCATATGCAAGGACAAAAAAACCATTCTTATTCTAAGCATGCTACTTTAGCTACCAACTTTTCATTCAAGAAAAGGATTTGTTGACAGCAAAATTATTTTCTTAGAAAAATGCTAAATGAGAAGATGACAAATGCTTTATGAATGTTCACACAACTCCAGGAGCAATCAACCGTGATTATTTAGATGAGGATCCTGTAGGACTGGATAGAGCTAAAAACTTGAGATTTGGCAAGAATGAGATTCTCAGTAAGGACTAGCAATTACGGTTGCTTTGGAGAAGTCTAGCTCAGCTAGCCAGATTCCCGGTCATTTGGAACTGACCATGTGCAGTGGAACATCTTGTCTGTATGGATGCAATTAAGACATGCACGGAGAATAGTTGCCCTGCGGTAAGTGTAACATATGCTTCAGTTCTTCCAGAAGTGGCTGCTGAAGTTGGTAGCAAAATCCTAATGTCTTCAGAAAAGCCTAGATGTTAATCACATGAAAAAATACTGTATTTGGAAGCAGCTGGGGCTCTGTCCATGGAAAAATGGGAGCGAGACAGACAGAGAGAAAGGAATCCATGTGGAAGAGCTGAAGGAAAGGCTGGAGAGACAAGCTGGTAAGGCCTTGGCTCGAGCGTTCAGGAGACAGAACGATATTCCCACCCAGCCTGTCACCTGCTGTTTGCGCTCTGGCGGACACTTTTATGTCTTTTATACTTTGTCTGCCCTGTGCATCTGAGTAAGAATCTCCTCAGCCCGTCCCCAGCTGAAGGGTCAGAACCGGCCTCTCTGAGCTTGGTTAGCATCAGTGCGTTTGCATAACATTTCAGTCACAGGGCCATACCTGTTGTCACCTGAGGAGGAGGTATGTCTTGATCACTGCACTTGGCCATGGTCACAGTATCTTGGCCTCAGAAATTCAGGCTCACTTGGTGGCATCAAGTCCTGTTTGATTCGTGTCAATAAGAGGCTGCAATCTAAAGAAACAGTGATCTGAGGAGAAGTAATCTTAGTCCCAAGGGCAGTAGTGGATCTGAACCCTCCTTTAGCTCTGTGGTACCAAAATTCAGGGCTAAACTTTGCAAGTTGCACATACTTCCACATCGGACCTACCCTGAATGCCGGCTCCAAACAATGCTCCTGGAGCTGTATCTAGTTCCCCACTCACTGTGGACAAGCCCGGTGGGGGCCCGCAGCCTCYCCGGCACTCCAGATTTCCACAAATGCTCTGGCTGTCCACGCTGCGGCACTATGCTGAAATGTCTGATGAGGCAAAAAATTTCAGGCGAGTTAAGGCCTGTCATGGTCTTTTACACAGCCAGTACTTATTTATGTGAGGTTTCTAAAAGTTCAGTAGATTTTACGCTGCTGCTCTGTGCTTACTGCTGTTTTCTGGACTCTGAAGAGGAAGTAACAAATTAACACAAGGGAAAGTGTTCCTGTGGCAACCCCACGGYGGAAAAAAAAATCATGAACTGCTGGAAATCTACCGAGAAACATGCCTCTGATCTTGCAAGATTTTTACTCTGTGTTCCAGATCCCAGAGGTCTGTAGTGGAATAAACATGGATTAGGCTGCACAAGTCTGATTCCAAATTTGAAATGGGATTTTGGATGCTCTTCCCAGACTAGTTTCATTTTCACTGAGCAGAGGGGTTGGAACATTTCATTCTCCTACTCACTCTCCGGTTTGGGTCTCCTGCTTTATAGAAATCTGGGGCCATGGCAGGAGCATGCCCTGGGTGCCAGTATGCCACTGCATGTGGGCAGCCACCCGCCGGGGCCGGGACCTTTGCAGCCCGCAGCCACTGAGGGTGTTGCTCTCTCTCCTTTGCCTCCCTGGCTGTCTCTTTTTCCTCCGCTCTAGCAGAGGTTTCCTTCGCTCTAGCAGAGGTTTCTGCCCACACAGCAGAGAGTGTTGTCTCCCTGACCAGCATAAAGCAAAACAGGTTAGTGCAAACCTTCAGAGATACCCTACTTTACACCAGCTCCACTGCTTTTCCCAAAAGCACTTTAAGGGCCCCAGAGCTCGGCAGGAGGCCARCCCTAGCTGGCGGATGTTAGTGCCATCTTCAGCCAAGATCCTGTCCATAGGCTCAGTAACTGTCTTCAACTCTGTGACCAAATTCCCTGTTTTAAAGCCACATCTGCATTCTCTAGAACTATTTTGAACATCTGCATTTTAAAGACCTCAGTTACATTGTTTAAAGGAAGGTTAGATCCTGTTCAACCACCGTAGCCAGCAGGTAATGCAAGTGCAGATACACAGCCTAGGCCATGGATTTGTRTGAACCGTGCAAGTGGATGCAAACACCCCCCTCCGTTTCACCTAAAGGAAAGTTACAGAGAGCACTGACTGGCTTTTCCATCATACAGCAGTAGTTAAAACATCACTGCAAGGTCATGGACRATATTCCAACTGTAGATAAATATGCTTCCTTCCTGAACAGCATCTGAAAACAGCCGTTCAGCATTACAGTGTATTGCACAGGATTTCTTGTCTCTCCAAAGGCAGTTGTTCTGAGATAATACAAAGGTAGCAGTCTGAAAAGCACCCATCGCCTGCACCAAGGTGCACTCACTAGAAGGAAGCTGGAGCAGAGAAGAGTCAATGATTTGCCAKACTCAGTGGTTTGCTTCCCACATTTTTTAATACATGTTTGAGAATTAAGTGGAATAAGAGAATCAAGCGTTTAAAGGCCTGACTTTGAAGGCAGGCAACATGTGAAGCATTTCTGCTAGRGTTGCAGGGTAACAGTTGCTTCGCTCTCCCTGTGCGCGTGGACTTTCCAAGGGAGACAGGGACAGCGGGTCCCTGTGCATGGACCGGCGCAGGCGGGAGAGCTGTGCTTACGTGAGAGATGCTCAAAAGCCAAAAGGGGTCACATGGGCTCACGGAGGCTCCTCTGCTAACATGAAACAGCTTGCAAACGAGATGGCTCTGCATTTCCCTGTTCACGTGGCCGTAAATACAGAGACAAACCAACCCGCAGCCCACGCCAGCTGAGCAGCCAGCCCGCCGGGCCCTGCAGGGTCTGCTAGCAGGAGGTAGGAAAATACATAGAAAAAAATGTGCTTTAGTACCCTCCTTGTTCCCTTTTGTGTTGCAAAGCTTCCCAGGCTAGTGCTCATTTCTCATCCTAGGCTATGCACATCTGAACGGCATGTTGACTCTGTGTCTAAAAGCCCCCACAGTCAGAGCTTTCTAATCCAAATTAAAACCATTAGTTTGCTGTATGATCTATTGGGACAGCTGACAATTGATGAAAATGCTTTAAAACAAACAGAATCCTCAGCAATAAATAACGCAGATTCTCCTGCTGAACAGAACATAGCCCTGCAACCCCCCAAAACATTTCTTTAAAGATACTGTTTACACAGATTTAATCAGTTGTGTCACTGGGGCACAGCAAAAACAGCAATGTGACCTGCTGAGACTTAGCACCAGATTGCGATTTACAATCRAGGCAGCAAGAGTCACTGAAGTGCATAGCTCCTACCCCAATTACTAATTAATCAGGCCCGAAGAGGTCTCTGTGTAAAGCATACTATTCAGCTGTGAGTCCCATAAATTCAAAGGGCCCCTCCATTTTTTAAGCAGGAAAGGTGACCTGCAAAACTGTATGTCCTGCAGTTAGGAGCTGGGCCTGGGAGAAAGCAAACTGGTCAAAGCTAAAGRTTTTCTCCTGCTTCCCTGCCCTTATTAATGCCATAGTAAGCTGGTTTGCAGTAAAGCATTGTTATAAAGGCAGTATGAGATGCTGGGTGAAACCCAAGGCTGACTTCTTTTCTTGARCGAGTGTGAAAACCCACTTTTGGTTTCTTGCTGGTGGCATGTGGCACTCAGTGCCGTTTCGCTTGCTAGTCCGATGGCTACGGGGCTCAACACGCCCTGAATAGCATTTCAGAGAGGCCCTCAATGCATTCAGTGTTTCTTTTAATTATTTCAAGACAAAAGAGATGGCTTTGACGTTAAAAAAAAAAAAAGAAAAAAGAAAAGAGGGGCAAAAGGAAATACAAAAATATGAACTGGATCCTCCCATTGACATTTTTGCTTACTTTAGGCACTTCATCATCTCATTACTTTCATGGTCAGGCCAATCGTTCTCAATGCTGGTAGTTCAAAACAGAATCCCACAGTTTTTAATATGAAAATAATACATGCTTTAAGATTAAACCACAAGATATTGTGAAAGCAGGAAGTCCGGTGTGTCATTAAAATATGTTATTTGGCTATAAATATCCTATTTTCTATTTTTGAATCCTTCCATCTATATTTTAGGAGATGATATAGACTTATTTTTGAGAGCTAGAAATAACAGGGTAAAATTATACCAGTGGTATTTTTCTAGTCACTTTGTCAAATGCACAACCATACACATTACATGGGGGAAAGGAAAGCCTTCGTTCGACTCACCCCTCGGCAACGTAACAGGGAACAGAACTGCACATCTGTAAATAAATGCATCATTAGATTCTCATCAATTTGTAAGTCTCACTTGATGTATGGCTAAAATAATCCCACAAGGATAACTAAAGAAGTGTTTGCTTTCAAGCATGCATAACACAGACCAGTGAAACCACTATTTCAGCTGAGGGTTTTTTTCCACTCATTGGCTCTTTTTTTTTCCTTGCAGCAGTCCACAGTGAAGGACTATTTTAGGTGCATTGCTACCAATATATTCATTAGCTGAGGATCTCTGGACATATTAAAAGAACACAGTAAAACAACTAATGATGCACTTGAGCAGTAACAGGTTGTCATTAGAGCAGCATCTGCTCTCATCAGAGTTAATTATTCAGTTGCTTTGTTTTCCAAGTAGGTGTCTGGTAGAATTTAGCAGAATCTTAATTAAAACACATTTTCAAACTCCATGGATGCTCATCTCATCTAAAGAAATCAAGACAATTTCCACCATAAACATCAAGCTTCAGTTGAGCCATCAAACAGAGGAAGGATCTCAGCCAACCTAAGTTTTAGGCATTAACCGTTCGAATGCCAAGGGGATGCAGGTAACTGCAAAATGGTGCCCCAATAAACTCACCATGTCCTCTGCACATACCGATACCCAACACAGGCACATGGTCAAGTAACAAAAACACTTAATAGTACAGGATTGCTTTCTGTGTAGAAACCCCTCAAATGCTGCATCCAAGCTGCAAAGGTACAGCATGGGCACGTGCTCCTGCAACCACCAGCAGCTCAGGGGCCAGCGTGCCTTTTTGACCACTTATGCTTCTTCCACAGGCTCTAAAACCACCTCTCTGGCCACTTCACCAGAGCTGACCTCGTAGCACGAGCTGGTTGTTTTGAAACATTTTATTTCCCTGTGCTCTCTCTCAGCACTGGAAAAAATAAGATTTTTTCCCTTTTATAAAACTTCTCTGTTGGAAAGCAAAATGGAAGCTTTCTATATCTGGGCTTTGAATGATTGCTATAAGGCAGTGCTGGCTGTTAGAGACATGCCACTAACATGGAGACATGCTAATTGGAGACGTGCTGGAGAAGTTTTCCCATAGGATRTGGTAAACCCAATGGGCTCCTGGTGAGGATGTGTGCAGGAAGGAAGCGAGGAACTACACAAATCCATGGCTGGGTTTTCCAACTTGGCTAAAAACTCTTTCTAAAGGAAAGAACCCTAGGAGGTAAACAAGCTTAGATCAAGACTGCTCCACCTAAATGCCACATATATAGTTGCTTTTTAGGGTAGATTTCAACAACTGCATACCAAACAAGTTCAGCCTATGAGCTGTATTTCCTAATGGCCGGTGTAGCATATGAATGCTTGTATCTTAAGGTTGGACTTCTTTGCTGTGGCATATGAACTTGAACTTAGAGCTAATAAGGAATTTTCTATTGCAAAAATGCTGTTTCATCAAAAAAAATGTGGAAATAGAGTGTTATAAGCAGGCAGAGACAGCTGGTTGCAACCTTGTAGATGGAGATGGGAATGTTTTGATATTTCACATTGAAATTTTTTTTCAGTAACTACAGATGAAAGTAAGAACTTCAAAATTATCATTAGATGTTTCAGATTTACCAGAATGCAGTGTGTATTTTAATCCCATTTTGCAGTGCATTTCAAAGTTTTGGGGTTTTGTGATGCTTTGGAATTAGAAGACACCCTCAAAAATCTCCAAAAGTAGGAAATGCATTTCCAACTCCAGTAGAGATATACTGTTTGTTTGTTTGCTTGGGTGTGTTTGTATGTGCGTGCGCACATATGTGTGCTGGTTATATGCTGCTCTGTAGAGAAATCTTCATGTACCACATCTTAAATTTCTGCAGAACCTGTTCTCAAGAGTGAGCCAGATCTGTAATGGTCTCTCAAGCAGCTCTCAGGAGACGTCTTTATGTGGAGCTCCTCATAGAGAATTTCACTTTGGTTTTGTTTTCTGATCCCTTTATAAAATAAAAGTTGCTCTAACAGAGAGTTTGCTACTTGTAAAAGAGAAAAATTGGAAGCTATAACTCAAATGAATGTATTTTAATGATTTGTAAATTTTTTTSCAGGTCTTCTTGAGGGCTGGGTGAGCAAACCATTTACAGAGCAGGAATAATAAATAGCAGCCTCTTTAGTACCATGCAGTTTCTGACTTTGTTGAGGAAAATAACCTCCTGGTTTGGGCTCCTTAAGGAAAAAAGCCTCTGAATAGTAAGTACCGTAGCGTTTGCTTATGCGTGAGCTTCTGCTGCATGTAAAGGCCTGACTGCTATTCCTCRTTATCGGGGTGGTTGCGGGGCCAGGCGAGGAGCGAGCTGAGCAGCAGGAGAGACTGGCAGCCCCAGGACAACACCATGCTATGCCAGGCCATCCTCTCTCCCCCCCGAAAGGCACACAGGTTAAAAGCCCCAGCTTTTCTCTCTTGCCCGGGTAGTGTGACGGATCTCGCACCTGGCAGATCTCATGCCTCAAGAACCCAATGGTGTGGTTGATAGCAAGCAGGCATTTTAGGGGGTGCTTATGGATTTGGAAGGGTGCATGCTAATTTTTCATGCCAGACCTGAGAAGTTGGACTTGCTGGTTCTGGCACGTTAGCTCTATCAACAGTAGGGTCTAACACAACAGTGAGTTTAGATGTATCCTACTTCTGCCAGCTCTGAAACCAAGAGCTTTCCTCTCTAAAGTAAAATTTAATCTTGTRTTTGAGTTGTTCTGAAAACTGTGGTTTAGGCTAACCACCTGGTGGTGCAAAGTGGTATAAATCCTAGTTTGCCYATCCTGGAGATGGCCTGAATAACTCACCTGCGATTTTATCGCCCATGAATAATCCAGGCTTCTCCAACTCATGCCATTGACACCCATGGAGGTGGAAGTTTGAATTTGAGAGCAGTGTGTCCACATGTGAAGTTGGCATGGTCTGTGCTGACTAAATGTGACTCTGAAGAGCTGGCAGCATCTAGGCAGGTGGGAGAGAAGAGCACTGCAGGGCTGGCCACTTTGGTGAAATTACTGTGATTTGCACAAGTCATGAATCTTGCGCGTCCTGCCTACATTTGGAAAATAGCATGTATTTACTCATTACTGTGTGTTACCAATAGAAAGAGACATTTTATGCTATCCTGTCTGATCAGAGCTGATCGGATAGTCGCTCAGCCAAATTATGTGTGTGTACCTTTGCAAGTAGGTGCGTATCTGCACACGTGCTTACATTTAAGTGTGCAACTCACAGGAGTTAGAGACCAGCCCCCGGGACATGAACTGGGGTCAAATCGCTGAATTGCTGCACACCGTGCTGAAGCAGCCAGAGGAGCAGAAACCAGCACTGCCTCCGCGGCAGGGCCCAAGGAGGCGCTCCCAGGCACATGGGGCCACTTCACTGGTGCCCATGCAGTAACGCCTGCTGTCTCTGTGGAAATACGGTTTTCCACCCTGAGCTGGGATCACCTGGGGGTTTAGCAGTGGGGCAGAGAGGGGCTCGTGGCAGGCCCATTAGTGCGCATGGGAAGGGACAAGGCTGACTGGGTGATTTTCTTTTCTTCTGCAGATAGCTCATTCCCAGGACATGCACTTTTGGCTGACCAGTCTGATCTAATTGCATTTGTCAAGCTCTTTGACAGTTATGAAAAAAGGAAAAGAAGGACTTTATTGGGGTAAGTGTATTCTTACTGAAACCTTTAAAAAATATTTTGTTTCACTCAAAACTTAGCCTGAATCTGTTTGCCAAAGACTCCATGTGTGGTAAAACAGAAATGTTTTACCAGATTTCCTTTTCCCCTTGTGTTCAGGTGCTGACCCAAGGACCAGGCTGCCCTTGTTCRAGGTGTCAGCGCAGCAGAGACAGGTTTGCCCTCAGGTGCTCTGAGTTACCCTCTGGGCAAGCTAATTTTCCTCCATTGATGGCAGCTGAGGCCTGGAGAAATGAGGCTGGGGGTGGATTGCTTGTCCTGGTCCCTGCTCGCCTGGCTGCTGTTGCAGGAGGATGTGTGCTGGCCAGTAAGTAACACCAAGCAGTCGGGGCTCTGCCAGGTGAGACTATGTGTGTATGTGTGYGTCTGCAGCTGGTTTGCGGTACTCTTGCTGGGTTATCGTGCTTGGTTTTGAGGTAATGGTCTGTTGGTTGCCTTTGGGCTCCACTAGTTTGGTTGCAATGATGCCCAAGGGATATATTGCAGAGGCTGCTTCTTACTGTCCTGGAAAAAATTGAGGTGGAGGCAAGTATCCTCACTTTTGCAGGAGGAAAAGGGGAACTTACCCACCTGAGTATAAATTTGGGGTTTAAATTGAGATTCTCACTGTCCTCTGAAAAATGTTGCTGTCAGAATCTGACCTGGTCCTTCATTCAGCCAGACCTGCTGGTGCTGTAACCTTCCGCTTCCTTCAGCACAGCTCAATTAATCAGGCACTGTGTAGTAAAAGCCAAAATATTCTGAAGTGACATTTATCTCTATCTTCATTCCTGGGGGGAGGAGGGGAAGAAGCACACACGCACAATCCTCTAGTAATGAAAATCAGACAGTATGAGCAAGTGGCTCTGAAGCAAAGTTTTTCTGATCCTAAACTGTACTTCAAGTCATTACAAGCTTTGCTTGCCAACGTTACAGTAGCTGAAGCAGTATGTACAGCCTGCGATATGCAGACTGGAGTAAAACCTCCTTCGTGACATTTTGTTGTATGGGAAAGCTTGAGTTTTTGGAAGACGCTCCAATAACACAATATGGAAAGCATGCTATCTTAGCATTTCCTACGCCGACTTGGAAAGCCTTCTGTTTGGAGAAGATCCACTGGCAAGTGAGGGAAGGTCTGAACAGTCAATTTAGATTTTTCTCTTAAATGTATTCTGTATGCATATACTGTAGTTATTTTGAGATCTTTGCCTTCTGGAATGATTACTGTCTGATACCAGAAAGAAAAGTCATTATGCATAAAGCATAGGTGTACAAAGAGTTCAACAGATTAGGGGAGCTGCAAATGGGACCAATTAAGTTTTGTTAAAAGGTATAAGCCTTATTTAAGAACACCTATTCCACACCTACAAAGCTATTACTGCATCTGTTCCAGAGGTAGATAAATAAATAAACAGTAAGCCAGTTACATCCACTTTCTTGACCAAGAAAATAATCAGAAAAGTATAGTTAACTTGAAATCAGTTGTGAAGGCTGCTGTTTTTTTTTTTTTTTTTTTTTTTTTTTTT
>NW_028185594.1:6209818-6227816 GCF_003343005.1 Rhea americana
TTTAAACTATGTTTTTCTGGGGATTACTGGACACCCCAGTTAAGAGAAACACATAGTTTCTGTCCCCAGGTCGAGTGAGTGATCTCCCTGGGACTTAGCCCCAGGTGACCCCTCTCCATGAGGAGCTCCTGCTCCTCTGCGTCTGCCACGGATGGGCTGGCCAGTGTCCCGGGGGAGGTCGGCGTCCCAGGCCCTCGTGAGCGCTCATGGCGCTGGTGTTCTCCAAGCTGGCAGGTCGGTGGCTCAGCTCGCCTGGTGGGAGCAGCAGCGCCTCGGCTGTCCGCCCGGGTGTACGGGCGAGTTCCTGTCCTGCGCTGTGTCTGTATTGTGCAGCAGGAGCAGCCGCGTTTCTGTTCCAAAGAGCTTACAACGTGCAGGGGAATATAAGCGAGTGGGTTGCTGCCACAATATGTGAGAGTGTTTAGTGCACCATATCCACGATATTACCTAAATTGCTGTGAGCGGTAGGAGGATTTGGTGCGGTGACTGAAGCGGTTGGCTGGTCCCTGCGTGGGTGGAGAAGAGGAAGGATGCGCAGGGGGAACAGGAGCAGTCGTGGCAGGGGAGAAGCACAGTAGAAAGCCCAGAGATGGCTGTGGGAGAGGTGCCAGCACAGTTGGGTTAGGGGAGACAGGGTGACGGGGTGGGAGCCGGGCAGGGGAGGTAGGGTCCCTCTTTAAACATATCCCAGCAGCTCCCAGGCACCTGCTGCTCTTGAGGACTGCCCAATATTTATTTGCTGGGTGATGCAACTGCGCGCAGCAGGGTTGGCGCGTGGCTTCGTCCGCAGCCTGGCCCCGCAGGCCCCGAAGCTGCCGAGCTCTGGCTCCAGCAGCTTGATCCCGTTCTTGATCTGGGCAGCGTGTCAAAAGCGTGGGATGCTGCCGCGGCTTGGCGGAGCCCGCAGTCACGGCCAGCGTGGGAAGGGCAGGGAGCGAGCTGCCACCGTGGCCCCTGTCCCCATGCGCGCASAGCTGGTGTGGGCCTTTGGTTACTGTTGTCCAGCAGCTGCTTGTTGTCTCTGGTCAAAAACTTTGCTTAACGTGCTCATAACAGCTGTACCTTTTTGCACTGCCTGCGTCCAGGCTGCAGGCTGCCCTGATCCCTGGGGAGCGCTGCTCGCAGCTAGGGAGAGGGCTTGGGCTGCTGCTGGGTTCGCACCAGGCTGTCTGTAAGCAGTGTTGGCTAAAACCTGCCGGTATGAGCTAGCAGGTACAGTGGCTTTTGCCCCCTCCCGCTATCCTCGCTGAGGAGGCAGCTGTACAGCTGGGCACTGCTCAGCCTCCGCTTTCCTCTCCGTTGCGCCGTGCAAAGGCAGTCACCTCTCCGCTGTGTGCAAGCCTCCAGGGAAAGGCAGTCCAAAAAGCACATGTGAACAGAAGGCTGGAAAAGGAGCMACTTGATTATTCAATTCTTAAGAGGAGGTGGGGGGGAAATGCTGTAAAAGGAGCAGAACTTATRAATCTTTTTTCCTCCTCTCCCCTGGCTGCCTCTCCCACGGCTTGACTATCTTGCCTGCCTCTGATTAAAGCTTTCCATGTGGCTGGGGTATTCATAACATCACTTTCCCATGYAGAAACTGTGGTATCTGATAGCACAGGTAGTTGCATTTTGCAGTCTTATTTATCAGAGGGAACAGTTGTTTGGGTCTGTTCACCTRTTTTCTCAAAACTCATAGGAATTCAGTAACTCTGCGTTTCCTCTGTGGTATCTACTTTGCCTGCGATTAGCCAGCAGAGCCCAGCAGTGCTGGAAGGAGTGGAGAAGTGAATAGTACAGCTGCATAAATCTTGTCTCATTGCGAAAGCAGTCTTGGGGYGGGGGGGGACAAAAACATGTTTTTGACACCAGCGTCACTTCATGCCATATATTTCCAGCTGCGCTGAAAGCTGCAGCTGCTTGTGGCTCTCTTGCACGCTGCTTTCTGTGAACCTGTATTTTGCCGTAGCCGTGGTGCATGCCAGGAGGGAAAACGTTTTTTGGGGAGCTTTTGCCTTTGGCGCAAGTGTGCGTAGAAACGAGGTGGCCGCCGGAGGCATCGGTGTTGGATCCTCACTTTGTCTGGGGAGAGGAGAACTCAAAGTTTAGCGAAACATCCCACATCCCCAGTCCCAGAAAAACGCGTTGCTGTGAAACTCTTCTCCCCGCAGGACCCGGGAGACCTAGCGTGCTTTCGGTGCAGCCGGTCTCCCTGGGCCGGGCCGGCAGCCCGCCTCCCGAGCCCCGGCCCGGCGTGGTCGCCGCCTCGGCACGCTTTGCTCGCTCGGCGAAGGCCTGGCCAAGCGTTTGCTGGCAGTCGCTCCGGCTGCTCAGCGCTCAGCGCTGCAGGCAGCCAGAAACGAATCGGCAAAGTGCCACGCAAAAGAAAAGGGAAACATCTTACTCCTTATTTAATCAATATCAACAGACATATTAACAATCGCATATCAACATGCGCAATTATTTGTAACCCACCAGTAAATATTCCTGTTAGGCCAAATCCCGCGGTCTCCCGCGCGGGCRGGAAGCTGCCGCCTGCCCGGGAAGGCGGCGTTCCTGCGGGCCGGGGCYGGGGTGGGTCGTGGGCAGGCGCAGCGCCCGCGGGGGCTGCCCGGCGGGCTGCCGGGGGTGCGCTGCGACGGGGCCAGCCGCTGCTTTCAGCCGCCAGGCTGCGGCGTGGGGGCTCCCGCGGCCGTCGGCAGATGCACGGACCGAGCCTCCGTCCTCCTTGTCCGCCTGAACCGCGGCTCGAGCAGGCGAAAGGCGGCCGATGCCGCGGCGCTGGTTTCCCCCCTTGAGCAAAAGCAGTTTTGCGGGTCCCGCTGGCGACCYGCACCTCAAAAGGGAGGTGGAGACCGGCCTGCGCCTCGGGCTCGGGAACCTGCTCTTCCCTGCCGGCTGCGTTCCCTCAGCCCCTACCGTCCGCTCTGGGGCTGCCCAGAAAATGCACTTTTTCCAGGACCAGCACTACCCCGGAGCTGGCAGGATGGAGGCCTCGGCCCCTTCCCTGCCGCCCTGAGGCACGCTAGAGACGCAGCAGGGGAAAGGCTGCTCGTGCCGCAGGGCTGCGGCAGGCCTGGAGCCCCGCGAGGGCCGAGGCGGCGGGCTGGGCCGCAGCGGGCGGCCGCCGCGGTGCATCTCGGCTGCCTTCTCTCGGGTTCGGGAGCTGCGGCGATTAAAAACAGCCCTCCGTGGCGAGGGGGCTGCGCGGCCCCAGGACGGGGGGTTTCTCGGCGGCTAAAGCGGGAACGCTTGGCGAGGAGCGCGCGTCTGCGCGCCGCCGGCTCTGCCTGCCTGCGCGCGTCTTTAAGGCAACAAGCAGCAGCACATTATCGGGTGTGTGAATACATATTTACTCTGGTAGGCCCAGAAGGGCTTTTCAACAACTTTCTCTGCATGTGTCGCTAACAAGTCACTCCGCAGATTTACCAAGTGAGCAGAATCGCAAATGTTTCTCTTTACAATGAAAAGTAATCAGAGAAGGTCTAAATGGCAAACAGTGATCCAATATATACATTTGTCACAGATCTAATGTAAAGTCAGCTCAGACTCTTTGATGTCACATAAACATGTCACTTTGAGCCGACTCGGTTTCGCTGGCGTTGCGGCTGCGCGGCGAGCGGCCCCGGTCGCGCTTGGGCGCTGTTGGGCGCTCGCCGCCTCCCGCTGCCCCCGCCGCGCGTCGGCAGTGTTTAGTCTCCGGTGAGGGCGGTGGGACTCCAGCGCCTGCCGCCCCAGGGCGAGCGCGCCCGCTCTCGCTGTTTTAATTACTGCGCGGGTTTAACGGAGAGGGTGGCGGGGAGAAAAACTTTGAATCTTGTATTCAAAACCTATGTAATATTTAGACAGGCTCTGAAAAAGAGGCCCTGGCACAAGGCAGGCGGGAGGTAAGTGCCAGGGCTGCTTTTGAGGGAGGGGAGGCTGTGCCGTCGCATCGAGCATTCCCCGTATTAGCCTGTTTTTCACTCCAAACGTTCTTCTCCCTGGGAAGCTGCCAGGCAGAGCAGGTTTGGGGAAAAATATCCAGCTGCGCCCTGCTGCCTGTGCTCGGGCTGCGTCGAGCTGGGTCCGGCTACAGCCGGGGCAGCGCGTGGAAGATGACTCTGAATTAATCCCTAAAACATCCAAACGCTCGTGCTCAAAAATGCACCTTACCAGTTAATTGAAGAGGGATGCTGCCAAGTCCGCCGTACAAATGCATCGTGTGTAGCGTGCATCAACCCACATGCGTGCACAAAGTGTCGGTCAGGTCCCGCACGAGCGGTGTTTCAAAGCGTCTGGGGTATGGGATACTGCAAACACATTGTTTGAGACACTAACATTGCCGGCTGCTGAACTCGCCGAAAATAATACTGTTAACTCTGTTCGCTTCCCTGCTAGTAGTTAAGAAGTAATGAGTCCTTTTATGCTTTCTTTACATAATAGGCTCCAGCCAGAAAASTAGATGTTTCCTAGTCAATAAAATAAAAAAG
This sequence comes from Rhea americana, assembly GCF_003343005.1. NCBI lineage: Eukaryota > Metazoa > Chordata > Aves > Rheiformes > Rheidae > Rhea > Rhea americana. The sequence goes on from NW_028185594.1 coordinate 6,214,270, forward strand.
AAATTCCCAATATTAAAGGAGCAAAGATGAAATTAAGCAAGACTTATGTTATTGTGGTTAACAGTCAATAAGGAAAACCAAAGATTTTGTTCTGCTGACTCAAAAAGCATTAAGTTGTAAATATCTAAATCCATTCTGTTTTAGTGTGTTCTTTTTAATTCATGAAGAAGTTTCCTCCCAAAGTTTGTGTCTGTTTGCTTTTCTTTTCCCCTCCTTTTTTTCTAATGCATCAAACAAATTATGTATGAGGGTCTTGTCTTGCTAAAGCTTAAACACCTAAGCAGTGACTTCTTTACATGAAAAATTAATTCTGGGTGCGCTCCATAGTAAAAGTGGGATTGCAGCACTTGTGCAAAATTCTGCCGAAGAGCAGAAACCAAGCGCCTGAGCCGTGCGCGTGGGCAGGCGCCGCGAGGAGGGCTGGGCTGGAGGAGGGAGCTCGCGCTGCTCTCCCGAGCAGCGCGGAGTCCAGCCCGGGGGGCAGAAAACCCACCGGTTAAGAGACGTGAACCACGATAAGATGTGGCTGCTCGCTGCTGACTTACTAGCAGACATTTTTGAAGGATATGGGTTTTTTTTTTTTTTTTTTTTTTTGCATGTACAAAGATACTCTTTGATAACTTCCAGCAGACTTTAGCATTTATCTTAGAAAACCCAGAAATCCTTGCCTGGGACATAGTAACCGAGCTCCCAGTGAATTTTACTTCTGGACAAGGCAGCCAGGGCCGCAAACTGGAGCCAAAGGCTGCTGATCCACATGTCAAAAATAATAATTACACTTAACATTAAAAAAAATCTGAGCAACTTTGAGCAACTGRTAAACAGGCTATATTTGGTATGTACGTAAACTGTTGAGATTGTCTACTGATCGCACTGATCATTAAATGCAGGCGTGTTGTGAAGTGTGTGCACAAAAATTCATTGTATATTTTTAAGTGCCCTTAACAAAGGCTTTAGTTGCAGTATTTAGGAGAGAACTGCTTTTTTTCCCCTAAGCCCAAACTGTTTCCAATGAATAATTTGTCCAGTTCTAATGYATAATGAACATTTGAAGGTGGAGACAGCCTGCTGGTCCCTCCGTGCTGGCCCCTGCACCTTCCCTCGCTGCCCTGGGCGAAGGGGAGTAGCAGCGAGCAGGAGGCTCTCCGCAGCTGCTTGCAACCTCTTCCGTCCCGTTGTGGACACATCTAGTGGAGATGGACCTCTGTGCTATCGGGCGCCTTGATTAAAGAGCAACACGGCCCCTCTGCTGCGGCCTCGGCGGCAGAGGTGTGCCAGGCATTAGCCGCTGCTGAAGCCTCACCCCGGGGACGCGAGGGAGCTCTTGGCCGCCCTCAGAAACGTGGTGGAGCTAACCCATGACGCTGACGCCCAAAYCCTAAGGACATTTATTCCCTCCAAGGCCCCCAGAGCTGGTACAGCACCGCGTGACCGGTACAAATGCAAGTGTCACACCAGCACCGGGGTCCTGGCAATGCAAGTTCATCGTTTGCCCGGGCAGCATGAAGGTCCCACCAGCATCTAGAGCGACGGTGCTGGAGGCGCCTGGGGAGCCCTYGCAGCAGCAGGAGCCACCCGCTGCTTTTGGCGGTGTGTCCGAGGCGGTGCCTTTGTGCGTGGCCACGTTCAGGGCTAACCGTTGCTTTGAGAAGTTCACAAGAGTCTGTCCAAGAGACTACCAGCAGGTTTAGATCATCTGCAGAAACTCAAGTTTGTTATCTAGGGTTAGTTGTGGGTTTGCTGTTTTCTCCCCTTCCTAATTTAGTTCATTTAACAAATCATAGAAACATTCTAATTTAATCGCAAGAACCTGACTTTCTGGAGACCTACCATCTGCTAGCATTAGCTGCTCGGTGCTGAATGGTGTTTAATGTACAGGAAAGAGCACGTTGCGGAGGCCTCGCGTTTCTCTGGAGTCGGACCAGTGGTGGGGTTTGCCGCGCTCCGCCTAGCAGCACAGCCACACGCTGACCGCCGGCGGGCAGGACCGCGTCGGGGCCGGGGTGGCTTTTAACCGGCGGCGCGGCTGGGGGTTTGCGCTCCTGGGAGCAAGGTCTGGCCCTCCAGACGCCCATCCGGAGATGGATGAGGCACAGCGCCATGGCTGATGGATGGAGAAAAYTAACACCGGTAACGCGGCCCTGCCCGCCCAGCCGCCCCGTGGCGCCTAGCAGAGGGCTCCTCGCAGAGCAGAGCGCCCGCAGCAGTCTGCGCCCCTCGGGCGGCGCGAGGGAAGAGCCTTTCTGCTGCGCGACGTGGCCGGGCAGGCGATGTCTCCCCGCGCGGCGCGAGGCTCTGCGTCTGCTTTGTTTGTTTGTTTCAGGTTTTTTGTTTCCTTCTGTTTTGGTTTACTGTTGCAAATAATTAAATTCCCCCGTGACTTGCCGTTGGGCGCTGCGTTGCCTCTGTTCCTGTTTGACTCGGGGGCAGGGGCTGAGCTCTCCGGATTTCGGGCTCGGAGCCGCCCGTCGCTCCGCGCGAGCGCAGGACGGCCCGTCCCCACGCGAGGGGGGCCAGGGCGAGGACCGCCGCGCGGGGCCGGGAACGGGGCCAGCGCCGCGCTCCCGCCGGGGCTCTGGGCCCCGAGCAGGCCGGAGGGCGCGCGCGTAGCCCGCGGAGGCTGCCCGCCCGGAGCGCTCGCCGCCCCTCGGGGGCCGCAAAACCAGGCGGGGGTGGGGGTCCCCCTTCGGCAGAACTGTGAATCTGCTGGTTCGAAACTTTCCTCTTCCTGAACCCCGAGCCTTGAGGTTACAGTGCCTGCTCTTCTCGAAGCCTTTCTTCGTAGCCAGACCCAGCGGCTTGCAAACACTCCCCCCACCCCGTGCCACCCGCGGGAGGTCGAGAGAGGCGCGACGCGGAGGTGTTCGAGGGACCCCTTGGATCTGGCAGCCTCGACTTGCCCGTTGGGGAAAACGCCGTTCGGCGSCAGGCTCCCAGCGAAACGCTGCGAACGGGCCGTGGTTAGCGTCGCGCCGACGGGTGCCGCAGCCCTGGCTCGGAAAATCCGGTGTTAATCCGTCGCTTCTCACCGCGCGCTCCGCGCTCCCGTTTGCGCCCCTGGCATCGCAGGGGCGCCCCGAGGAGCAGCCGCAAGCGCCGTGCCGCGGGCGGCCGCGGGACGGGGAGCGGGCGCGGGGCTCTCACCCGCGCGCGGCTTCGGGAGGCGCGCACCCTGCGCGCGGCCAGCAGCGCGCCGCCGTCCCCCGCGGCTCTGCAGGCGCTTACAGGGCGCGCAGCTGTTTCTCTTTTTAATTTGGAGGAATACAGGCCTCACAGGCAGGGCGGTTGGTTGTTCCTACAAATAAAAGCCCACAGCTCAAAGGCAAAATATTTTGAAGACAATGTACAATAAGAGCCTTTTTTTTTTCCTTTAGTCATGTAAAAGCTGTTTTATGAAATTAAGCTGGAAATATCATAAGTGGGAAATGACCACGGAATAAATAGGAACCTTTTAGAAAGACAGCAAACATGTGTTATTTATTTTCCTAGTAAATGGAAGTGGCAGATTCAATCAGCAAGAAACATCAGATAGTTATGACCATTTTAATCACATAAAAAAAAGTTCGTAAGTTTTGTTTATGGTACATTTAACAGCATTTTCAGTTTAGTACGAGGGGAAGTGAATAACCCGTATTTACTAGTAAACTAGAGATAAGATGAGAATGCATTTCTCCTAACACAGGAAGGACCGCAGAGAGAGGTAAAACACTGAAGTGTCTGTGCCGTTACCTTTTGCACTCTATATAAGCATCTGGAAAGCATTACAACCCGTTGCATCAGAAATATTTTAGAAGTATCRAGCAGTTCCAAGGCATGTACTGTACCCCATGGAAAGACGGCTTCGTGCTTGCCATTTCGGAAGGCTTGTAGGCATGCCAAGTCAACCTATTTTATCCGTGTCTGTCACTGCTTTTATTCACTTGAAAGCTTTAAAGTCACATTCAAAAATGTTAATGCTAGATGTTAATTTTAGAGGTGGGACAAAGCACTGGTTATAAAATAGCCAGCTGAGATTAAATGCTTACATAATGACAAGTTGCTGATGTTCTGTCAGTGAAATGACTGCTGGAGGAATATAGGGCGAGTGACTTGGGCATGTGGTGTGTCTCTTGGCGTTGGGGGGTGTACGAATGGCAGCACTGACCAAAGCAAATAAAATGTTTGTGCATCGTTCCCTCTATTTTGGAAGCTATTTATCCCAAGTTAAAACTCACTACATCATCAATTTGTGCGTTAGAGGAAAAAAAAATAGTAGTAAGCAGATGTGTCAACGTTATACCTTGATCTTCCAAAATATAAACATTCTTGTAGCTAGCATGCCTCACTTTCTCAGCATTTGAAGTCCCTGGCTTGTTGTCCATCTTGCTCACAGTGTGTGGTCTGAGAGAGTTGGGAATTTCTAATTGCTTGGAGATAAAGGTTAATTTTCCTCTCAGCAAATGCTCCATTATAGTAAGAGGGGAAAGCTCATATTTGAGGGACACAGAAGGAAAATATACAAGCAAAATAAATTCAAGGGAGTGCTAACTGCACACAGCATAGGCTGATTTATTATAACAGGAGACTGTACGCCGTTGCAGCTACCACGTGGTGTTAGTGTCATYTTGCTTTGGGTTGTAATATTGTAATAATCACACTGCTATATGCTGAATGAAATGTGTGGACTGTAAGAGGTATCCCTGACATCATGTGCCAAATAAAAGGAAGGGATGCTACAAATATGAGTGTAATTTCTGTCCACTTTCTGATATCTCTGCTTGTGGTCAAGCACGAGAATACTTGTTCTTGTGTTTCTTAAGTGACAGGAATAGATGGAGAGGAATATCCTTGGGAAATTGGCTGTATTTATTTTCACATAATAGTAAATCCAAGGGAGGATAGCAGACAAAAGCACAGGGAAGTCTTTTTCTGGGGAGAGATAGAAGAGTTAGCAGAGGCACAAAAGAAAAAACCCTCATGAAAGACCAGAGCAAAAACATTTTCAGAGTTGAGGAGCAGTGGTGTTTCTTGAGGGCCTTTATTCACCTGCATGCAGACAACAAATAGGGATGGGCTTTCATCTTGGTTGCTCTGAACTGAAGGATGAAAACCCRTTCTATGCAGTCTGAGAGTCCTGGCCCTGATCCGTGATGCAACATGTGATGGGGACGAGCTAATATGCTCAGCATGACTGCTTTACCCTGGGGTGACCTGAGCTCCTACCTCAACTGCATGAGAGTCAAGGGACTGGATGTCTCAGGAACTGGTTGGAGGATCTAGGATAACACTTCTCACCTCTTGTGATCTTGTTAACTTCCAGCAAGTGGAGGTACAGAGCATAAATATTAAAAATAAGAGTTGACTTTTTTCTAATGGATAGGTCTTCRCAACATAAAAATACCTGTTTGTTCAATTGCCTTATGCCTCTCAGTGGAATAGCCGTAAAACACAAGGAGCAAATGGAGAGGTTGGCATGAAGGTGACAATAAAACCTGCCCTCGGGGGGCGCTGATTTGGCCAACAGCCACCCCGGACGGATGCCTCCATGCGCCTCCCGGACACTGCTGGTCCCATAGCTCCACTTTTGGGACGYGGGCCCTATTCCACTTCAAGCAAAGTCGGCCAGGTTAGCTCAGACAACCGCTGTTAGGYGTTGAGCGGGTTCGCTGTGCCCTGTGGTGTGTTAAGGAATGCYGATGGGATCCTTTCCCCAACAGAGGAGTGGGACTCTGGCTGGCAACAGGCGCTTGGGATGGAAGAGGAGGTCCACAGCATGGGCAGCCACGTTGGCCACATATCATTAGCTCTGTATAAGCAAAGCAGTCATGCAGTCCTGAATATGCTGACGTAAACCACTTTAAAAAAAAAAAAAAATGCAGGAAAAAGATTTGTAGGCTCGATTCCATTATTTTCCTGCTGGCAGGCTTATAAAACCTAAGTATCTCTAACAGAAGTAAACATCTAAATAACATAACTAGATCAACAAGCTAATGCCAAGGATTGTCCGGATAAAGGATAAAATTTAGTTAGTTTGCAGTCCATGTTCTCACATCCTTGTAGTTTGACTTTGTGTGCTCGCCAAGCGACCTTATTTAGATAGAGACTTGGAGGGGAAAAAGTTCCAAGTAAAACTTTGTGCTGTTGCGTATAGTTCTAGGCTGCAGAAAAGATAACGTTCCTGGGGAGTGAGTGCAAGAATGTGTCTTTTTTGCTCATCCTGGGAAGAACTTCTGTAATCAAATTAAATGCAGTTTCTTGCTTTCACTCTCTAATTGAGCAAGGGGAAAGGGTTGTATAAATCCTCCAGTGCTCAAATTCTGCAAAGACCTTGGGTAAAGGAATTTTCTGTGGTTAAAGTCTCCAGATGCACAGTGTTTAGCTCTGCTTGTCTGAGGGCAAAATAGAGCCATAAATCGTTAAGATAAATACATGATGTACGTATTATTGATGTTTAAAAATCTGTGCAATTTAGTACTGCTCAATTTGCCTTTGCTTTAAAACAGTATTTGTGAACAAAGTTGCAGAAGGTGTTAACRGCTGAGTAGAACTGCAAGAACTCCTGGTTTTGTTTGACCATGTGTCCCTAAATATGTACTTACAGCAAGAAGAAAAGTTTCTGTCAAAAGTACAGTAGCTGTTCCTCAAGTTCAAGGCTATCCCTTAAATTCTAAGTATTGTTTGATGAAGGTGTGTATTCAGATTATCAAATATGGTGTATGGACTTCTCTGCGGAATAAAGTGAGAGTGCCTAAGGACCTTCAGGGATTTACTGGTTTTGTGCACGTCCAGCATCGCGTCAGTGAGAGATGATGGCTGTGTTGCATTAGGCGCAGCATTCAGAGCACGCATGCAATTGCAGTTGAGTGAATTTTGACTGAGAAACCACTACAGAGCGCGGTAGCGATGTAAAGGTACGATAAAGTGGTGGTCTTTGCACTGAAGGGCTCGCACGGGCGCTGAGACACGAGTTGCTAGAGAGGGGAGTGCCGGGTAACAGTGTCAGGAGCGCAGGGTGAAGCAGCGCTCATAGCCTGCCYGTGGTTGGCCTGAGCAGATTCAGGGGGTAGGTTATTGCTGAGGATGGGGAGGGCTGTGGTTTTTACACGGCCTCCTCATGCCACATGCATGCTGTTGTCTGTCTGCTCACGGGCAGGGCACGCTACAGCATCAGTCACTGCCTCGCTGCCTCTGAAGAGGAGATCGAGAGGGGCCACCAGAGGAGACTGTGGACACATGTTGTGATGGAGAGGAGGCTTGGGCAGGTGGTGTCCCGCTGTGCTACTCAAAGGTGGTCACAGCCAAGAGGTCTTGCCCTGCGTATCTGTAAACTCCTCGCTTACTCCCCTTCCCTAATGACAGTCCSTGGTACAAAGGAAATGGTCCCAATCAAAGGGGAGCGCTTAGCAGTTAGGGTGGCACAGAGGGTGCCATCAGCAATGGCTCCACTCTGGGGCATGAACATCAGCCTGTCCCAAAGGGGAAGAGTTACAAGTTCCTCTGCTTCGCCCATCATGTTGATTTTTTTTTTTTTCTTGGATGAGAAAACACAGCTGAGTAAATGCGGGCAGAGTCTTTTCTGGCCCTTTAGCAGGTTCAGTACTGAACTGGTCAGAAATCTGGGGGTTTCTAGGCATGTCAAGTTGTTGTAGTTCACCAGCCAAAGAGCAGARTGCTGTTTGTTCATGGGAGAAAGCTGCGTGTCACCTAGAGAAACGTGACAGGTGTGTTACTGCATTTGTACTGAGCAAATGCATGCAGCAGTCAAGCAAGTGCCTGTGTTTCTGACAGCTTGGCTGTTCGTCGGGATGCCAAGCATGAGGAGGCTGAAAGCACAGCTGGGAAGGCACAAAACCTTTGGGAGAGCCCAACTTAGCAGAGGGTTTGGGGAGCAAGTGTAAGATGTATTCCTRTTGGAGTTTGCCAGCAGTAGTTATTTCTTTCATATCTTCCAAACACCCAAACAAACATCAAAAAGGATAAATGAGAAACAGCTTCTTCTGTTTGAAATGGCTGAGGGATGGACCTTTTCAGAGGTGTCTTCCTCATCTTCCTTTACATAGAGCATCATGAGCAGCATAACCAAGGTTCACTGCAGCAAGGTGCAGCAGGCTCAAATGTTGCCTCTTCCAGAGCAATGAGCATATAATAACGAACTTTGCAACAGATGACGCCTTTTTCCTCTGCTCCCAGATGTTTTGTAGAAAAAAAAGCATCCAGTGCTTAGTTGAAGTTACACACTGGAAATACTGTGCCACGTCCCACCTCAGTAAGGTGCCTTAAGGCAAGCTGTGTTAGTAAGGTAATCGCTGGAAAGCTCTCTGGACATCTGCCATGTATCTGCATTTTGCGGGGTGATCATCAGTCCTGTGCAGCACGTGCTGAGCCTGGCATACAACTGGGAACCAACTCTTGAAGGATGCTMTTTTGCTTTGACTTCTGGCCAGGAAAATGGTGTTCTCAGTCCATAGAGTGAGGTGGAAAAAGAGCTACTGCTGGCCCATGCACAGGCAATAGTTTTGTGTCCAAGTACAAGCACCACTGCTCCATGGTGACATGTTTGTTGCACAGTGCAACTGTGAGTGCATGCACCAGAAAAACATTACCTGCTGCAGGTCTGTAGCCAGCCCTGAGCTTGGCAATGCAGCCTCACATCTGTTCTGCATTCAGGCTTGTGTCTTTTTCTGCCCCAAACACACACAACTGAGTGATTAAAGTCACTTAAATGCTCTAATGCAGAAAGGTGGTCTGCCTTTTGTCAAAAAAAAAGAACGGTTGGCCGCTGTGCAGCTTAAGGACAATAGTTGGAAGAAATCTAGTCCTTTCTCCCTCTGAAACGCATCTCCCTTGCTAAAACGGATGTTTGCTATTGCGTTCTTCTGTCAGGGTCAAAATTATTCTTAAAAATTATATTCCAGGACATAACTTTAATTGTCCTCTGTCTCATGTCTTTGGGGTCGCTTATCTGCGCGCAGCTGCTCTGTGTTAGTAGTGTCGCGAGTTTCCTCGGCTCCGGAGCCGGTGCCCAGGTGAGGCGTGGAGTCCSCCACTCACCTCACACAGGGCGCGCTGCTCCGGCGCTGGCTGCAGCTTCGCGACGGCGCCGCTTCCCTGCTACCATCTCTGCCTACCTCTGGTGCRTGGGATGGGTGGCAGAGCCCGGCGCGGGGCTGGTTACCAGCTGTGCGGAGGAGGAGGGCTGATGGCAACCCACTACCATGTGGCAGTGATTAGCGAAAGAATTGCGCTGGATAGATCCCAGATGAGTTAACTTAATAAAGTTGTGGCCTAATTAAACCACATCCCTTGCATCTTATCTGTCTTCCTGCGTGTCCAGAACGATGCCCAAAGACTGCAGTGCTACCGCTGCAGCCGAACCGTTACCTCGCKCTGCTCGTACCCAGGACAGCGTAGTCCCACAGCCGTTACCGGAGCGGGAGACTGGTCAGCATGCTGATGAAGTGCAGCAGGGGCTAACCTGGTCCGAAGCGCGCTCACCACCTGGAGCCATCGCAAGAACATWCCTTAGACCTGCTGCAACATGCCTGATGGTTTTCCCATGCTACACATAGGRAAGCAGCTGCAGGGAGGTTGAATGATTCATCCTGAGAAACACAGGCCTGGGAAGCACTTAAGGCAGCACAGAAGAGCAAGAAATGGGGAGAACTTGATTTCTGCATCTTCTGTTAGCTCTTCCAGGCTAGATTTTCTTCTATGCAACAGTGTGTTCACCTGGTTGCATGGCAGGAAACTCTTTCAAATAGGGCTATTTCTATTAAATGTGTCCAAAGAATCTTGAGGCAGTACAGATACCTGAAAGCTGGGAACAAACTTGTAAGAGGTATAYGGAGTCTTCAATAAAGAAGTAAAGCTAAGTGTAAAGGGTCCCTACTTACCACTCAGTGCTTCCAAGATTTATTGTTACACAGCCCTGTARTGGCCACCTATTCATGACAATTAATTTAATTCCTGTTGCCTGTTAAGTGAAAGGGGAAGCATTAGGAGGGTTTGGGGGCAGTGACTTTAAGTAGAGAATTGCAGATGTGCATYGATGTGCAAGACAGGCTGGGCCTGTAGCTGCTACTTGGTGGATGGAGAAGTCGCCTATGTAGTTTGCTTCAAACAGACAAGAGTTTTGAAGACAATCTGCAAAAGCCAGACTTGAGTTGCAAGGGACTGCTTTGATCAAAAAAAAAAAAAGAAAAAAAAAAAAATCTGTTGGCCTGTCTGTTTTTCAGGGAAGCTCTAAGTAGTGCTGGTTTCGGGAAAGGTATCGCTATATCACTAAAGCACATGGAAATCCTCTCATGAGAAATTCAGCTTGACCTTTAAGAAAATAAATAAATGCTTCTCCYGAGTAATCTTGATTCCTTGAAAGTTTAGAGAGGTTTTGTTCCCCCAGCAGGGGCCAGGTGACACGTGTTATGTCTCGCTCCATAGAGGTGGCCGCTGGTAAATCTCTGCCTCTTACTTCTCAGCAGCAAAGCGAAAGCTGAGATGCAAAATTACATGCCATTAAATGGCTTGGGAAGGAAAAAAAAAGTATACTAGAGAGGTCCTAATAGGAAGGTTTCTATTCTGCATATCTGGTCTATGTCTCACTGCAGAAATAAACAGTCCTTAACTGAGAAGTCTCTGCGGACGAGAACGTAATAGATGAAGGAGGGATGGTTGTATCATTTTGCTTAGCTGGTCATTACATGGAATTATAACTGTATTATCAATAAGCCTCRAAGTCATTACTTGGCTGTACTTGGCAAATGCGCGTATACACTCCAGTGAACTTTTTCCACGAGAAATATCGCAGCGAGTTGCCTAATCCGGGGAGCTCGGGCGCCGCGCCGGGCGGAGCGGGGAGCGGGCCGGGCGCTTCCCGCGGCGCGGACCTGGGCAGGGCGGCCTCCGCCTGCCGCGACGCCTCCCTGAGTCTGAACGTCCTTCTGCAAAGGAAAAGCATCCGGGGCCCAGGCGGTAAATTCTGTTGCGAGTTTCAGAGTATTTGTTTTTAAAGAGAGAATTAATAATAAGAGTTTCCTCCCTAATGAAGATAAGCRTCACGGGGGACTCGAGCTATCGTGCGTTTTGTCTATACGGTCTCAAATTCTTTGGTCTCAAATTCGTCTCCCTCCGCAATTCGTTTTCACTCAATTAATTTTATTTTACGATGAAGCAAATGGCCCGCAGCGCCAGCAGCGCGAGCCGTGCCGCTACCGCGTTACGCGGCAGTCAGGTTCGCTCCTGTCGCTGCGCGTTGACGCTCCCGTCTGCCGCAGGTTCCCCGAAGACGAGCGTTGGCTGAGGGCTTACGCTGGTCCGTGTGACTGGCGCGGCGGGGAGGCGCCCGCGCGGTGCCCGGCGCTCGCAGCTGGCGCGGCGGGGAGCCCCCGTGCCCTGCCCTGCCCTCACCCCGCGAGGGTGTAAATCCCAAAGCGCAGCGATAAAAACAAGTCWGTAAGCAGAAACGTACGCGCGGAGTCTGCGCCGCTTTTCTGCCCCGCTGCAGGGGAACGCGGCGGGCTAGAGCGGCTCGCTACGCGGAGGGCGCGCGGCTTGCTGCCGGGGAAAACCCAAGCGCCGTCCCGCCGGGAGCCGCGAGCGACCTGCCCGGGCACCTGCRGGTTTTACTGCGTAAGCGCAAACAACCAAAACCACTTTCTCGACAAGCACCCAATAAAACGGTGTTATTACATCCTGTGAACAGCTCCAAAATCCTGAACTCTGGGATATCAGCAGCTCTTCAGTGAAACTAAGCTAATAAACAAGTAGATAATTAACAAAGGCAAACACGAATTTCGGTACCAGTGACTTCGTATTAAGGAACCGTCTGGTTTTAATATTTGGCATGTATGCCTGAAATAATTTATTGCCGTTTCAAAGCAATTTCAACTGYTAAAGATTCATTGGTTTGCTGAAGGAAACAGTAAAAAAATTTCTTTCATGTGAACATTAGTTCTTAATTTTAACATTTCCTTATTTTCTATGGTGGGATTTGATGTGGCAATAAGCTTTAGGAACCAATCTAAGTGAARAAATATTGTTAGCAGGTGAAGGTTTTCTCACCAGCTCCACGAGCTATCCGCTGAACAGGAGATGCCCGAGCACAGCGTTGGGATACCCGGTCTGAGCTGCGTGGGGAAACCGGGCACGAATCCCACGCCCCGTCGTGCCTGCTCCGCCTTTGTACGGGAACTTGGGAAAAAAGACGAGGTTTTGCTTGACAGCRTGGTACAGACGAGAGAGAACGTGCRGGAGCTCCTTCGGTATACCTCCGGTCTGGTTTTATTTTCAAAGCGTCCTGGGTGACGTCGGGTTGCACCTTCCCCTCCGCTGGAAACGCGAGCGTGCGGCGCGGGGAGCCGGCGCAGGGGATACACGTGCGTGGGGTAGTCACGGCATGCTTTCTGATAGGAAATCTAGCAATTTCTTCGTGGTGAGCTAAATCTCCTGCACTTTTCCCATCTTGGTTTTCACTATTATTAGGCACAATTAAAAATTAGTAGGGCTGAGGTAAGAATTAAAGTTTGTAATTAAATTCTCTCTTCCTCCTGTGGTTAGGGCAAGCTTGACGTCGATTTGCAAGGAGGGCTCCTTTCTGCAGCAATTAGCTTGCAAAGAAAGAGGCAGTTATGGAAAGTATTTGCTAAAATAAAAAGAATATGGTAAACCATGAATATTCACAGTTGAGGAGCGCTTCCTTCTCAGCGCGGATGTCTCGGGTGGAAATTTTGCAGCCAGGGGACTCCTTAGCCAGCTTCACCCCGCTGGCCCTGCCCGGCCCTGCAGGAGCTGGCATCGGGGCTGGCGCTCCTGTTTGCCCCTTGTCTTTGCAGGCTGGACATTTCTGCGCTATCTTGGGCTTGATGCAAATTTTGCTGGAGGGATGTTAGGGCTAGAGCTGCTCTCGTGGTGGATTARGGGAAATGGAGCACACCTGTGCAGGCAGCACTTTTTGTGTGGGAAAGAAAAAGGCAAAGAGTCCGTCACAGCCATGCAGGGAGCYGCGGGGCTCTCGGGATCGGGGACCGAGCTGACAAGCCCCCGGTGTTTACGCAGCAGCTCTTGGCAGGGTGGCACTGCCTCGGGGTGCTCTCGCCCGGCTCGAGGCCGCTTGTCCCCACGCAGCGATGACAGYGGAGGCGAGAAGCGCCCGCAGCGCCTGCCCCGGATAGAGCAAGTTCCCCAGCTTGCATCTCATCTCGGTGCAAAAGTCAAACCGAATGACTCATGCCAAATCTTCTTATCTTGTCGCTGCTTCTGTCAGCACAGCTGAACTCCGGCATAGCTACGCTTAGTAGAAGGGTTATTTTTAAGTCCCGAGCGTATATTTATATATGCAGCAATACTTCATAATTTTCAGCTGATTTAATCTGCTGGAGCAGAATAGTCCCTCTTTATAATAATCTCAAACATGTTAACTCATTCATCTGGGTAAGGCAACAAGTTCAAGTGAGGCCTCCAATATGTTAATTATTCATACATGAATCTTTTATTTCATCTAGGCTCATCCGCACCAGACTGCCTTTTCTAGGAAAGCTCTCTGTTGAGAAGAAAGCAACAAATACTGTATGGTG
>NW_028185594.1:6227891-6249782 GCF_003343005.1 Rhea americana
AAGTATAAATTGTCTAGTCTCAGCCTTTTTTCTCTACTGCCATCTATTGTGCAGCAAAAAATGCATAGTTCACAGGAACAAAATTCTGAATTATAGTTTAAATGAAAATAGTCATTTAKTTGGGCTCCTTGATGCTTGTAGTTGCTTCTGCTCATCAGTAAAGCTGTTAGGTTAATACAGAGGGGTAAAAATGACCAGGAAGCAGTAATTCGAAGGCACCGACGGGTATAGCTGGGATCTGGCGTCGGAGGAACAACCGAGGCCGCCGGGGCTTGGCTCGCAGCAGCCGCGCTCGCCTCCTGCGCGCCGGCGGCAGCAGGGATTTTCTGCTCCACTCGTGGCGTTTTCCGAGGCACCTTTTCCTCCTGCGAGGCACCACGATCGATTCGGATGGCGGCACCCGCGCTGCGAGCGAAGCAGAGGAGCCGTTTGCAGGAACGGCCCCGGAGGGGCGAGCGCTGCCGCCCGAGGGGATTTGCTGCGGGCAGCCGGGGCTGCAACGCCGCTTTGGGGGTTATCGGTGACCCGCGAGCAAACGCCTGCGCAGGGCGCACCAAACTCCCCTCCTGCTTCCGATTTTGTCTGCCGTCTCCTGGGCAGTAAAGCAAAACCAGCAAAGACGAGGCCAGCCAAGCCGCCCTCCGCCTCCGGGATGCGCCGGTGAGGGTGCGCTSTTCTCTCCCGTAACCACCGCGCAAGAGGGAACGGTGCGGGTACGTCCCAGCTAGCAGTTTGAACACGCCTGTGCAGCCCCAAGGGGGTAAATCTACGAACCAGAGGGACTGCGGCAGCAAAATGCAAGTGCCGGGAGACAGCAGCAGTGAGGCGTGCAAAAAAAAATTCCTAAAAGGTTAAAAACAGAGTATCTTCAGGGGAAAGACAGGTTAAAATCGGGAAAAATAGGATCGAAGTAAAGGAAAAYGYRAAAWTTAACAGCCATCCTTAATATATCTTGSAGGAAAGACAGCTGAAAGCCTGTTACTAGCAGAGTACATACRACAGAGTATTAACTGTTGTTGAATRTGTGAATAGTRTAATGTGTCGTGGCCCTAGGGTAGAAAGGGATAYGCCTACRACACAAATTATTACTCCTTTTGCTGAATGCTATGACAGTACCTGTTTTACAATTTTGCAAGTACTAAAAAGTCATCCATCTCTATCTAAACCAAAATGACATTACATATTTTCTCTGATTTATTAGTAAACTACTAAGTAGTAACATTAGGCTTTTAGGAAAAGATTAACAACACTGTGCAGTGGTAACCTGTCATTTTAATTTAAGCAAAAGCCGTTGAAAATGCTCACTCTTCGTGAGGGAACATGCAAAATTCGCTGCCTAATGGATGTTGAAATGGTATTAGATCCCTTTCGCATCAGGACATTAAAAGCATGCTATCTGTTCTGCGTTTGTTGTTCTTTAAGTTTCGTTCCGACTTTGGTTTGGTTTTAATTTTTATCGCAAAGTYGGGTGTGCTTTGCTTCCTTTGTTTGCGTCCGTCCCCGCTCTCTGCAGCCGCGGCTGCAGTGGCAGCGCGGCGGGAGCTGCGTCTGGGCAGCGGGCGCCGGGCGCGCGGCGGAGCCCCTTCCGCAGGCAGCTGCGCGCGGCCGCCTTGCGAGCGGCCAGGAGGGGTCTAAACTCTGCGGCCACAGGGAGCCCCTGAAACACGCGCCCTGGCCGGGCAACGCTGCCCGCACGGCAGCGCCCGTGACGTCTGCCGGGCACCCGGGGAGCCGGTCGCCGCGGCAGCCCCGGCGCAGACCCCCGCGGCCAGGTGCAGCAGCGCAAGCCACAGCTCAGATGTTGTTTATTATTATTACGYGAAAGCTGGTGACATAAAGGTAGCTGTTTGCGTTCCGTTCCTCAGCCTAGCGCTTCTGCTTTTAGGCCTTGATTTACTTTTGGGGCTTGATTACTTTTTTGATTAGACTTGATTTTTAATATTATTACAGCTGATCTTATTCATGCTGGGAGAATCCCGATCCTTAGAAAAGCTAAACATTCAAGTGTGAACAACTGTATTTATGTACAAATGAGCGGACAGACTCGTTTTTCCTCTTGGGTCGGGAGGAATACCATCAGCAAATGTTTTGTCTTCGTTTACTGCGCTCAARTTGTTTTAAATGGTAACTTCTTCAATCTACGAGCTTTAAAAAGCTGTCCTGCTTCCTGTTGCCTGGAGCACTGCTGTAGAGCAGGACTGGAAAGGCGTTTGCTGATAAATGAGCTTTTCACAGGAAAATGCTGGTTTGTAGAAGCCAGTGATAGGTTTTGGTGGAGACGGCTCGGCTCTGCTGAACCTGTGCTTGGAAACCTGCCTGGTGTCAGCCGGGCTCCCGGCAGAGCTGGGGCCGCCGCCGTGCTCAGCGTCACTTGGCGTGTGCCAGGGGAAACACCACGCTAGCTTTAAAAATCATCTTCTCCAAGGGAACGTCTAGAATGCCCTAGTGTGGTAACGCCGCTGCTGATYGCGCTGGTGTGGCTGGAAGGGAAAACGCCGAACGACGGCGAGTCAAACCGGCAGAACAGGCAGAGGATTTGGAGAACGTTTAAACACAGAGGCAGCGCCTGAAGAAAAGTTTCCATGTCGAGGCTGGACAAAAGCTCCTGTGCTGACCTTCCCAGACAAGCGATGCTCGATAAATGCCAGAGCAGCTGCACACGCGTGTGCCAGAAAGGTGCAAGGTGCACTCACAGGCTTAGGCACGGGACTGTGGGCCAGCACGTACCTCCAGGTGCTGCTCTGAAACCTCCTGGAAAGCCATGTGAAGGGATAGAGCACAARTACCTCGCTAACAATCTAGCGGTGAAACATAAAATAGATATTGAACCAACRCCGCACCCCGGTCCAAAGCTCGCTGAAGTCAATGCAAAGATGCCTATTGATTTGGATACGGGTTGGATCAGCCCTTAATGTGATGTTGCAAAAGAAGTGCCAGTATAATATACAGGCCAGCATATATTTTATGGGRAAGCTAGTCTGGAGTCAACATTACAATTTACTAATTCAGTAGAAGAACAGCTGGAAAAATAAATTTGTTTAGCTAGAATAGCACATCTATTTATTGAGCCTCCTTCTCAAGATATGCACATATCAACAGTAGGATTGGCCTCTAAAAAAGGGGGGAGAAGAGGAGGGGGATGATGGTGAATTCAAATTGATGTGCTACTTATTCCACAATAGTAATTCAATTAATGATTTTATAGACCCTGTGTTGTCTCACATTCGCGGTCGTTCTCAGTCGAATGAAATATGGGATCAGGCAATTAACTCGATTTGGCAATGCAGCAGGGGCTCGGTCTTAGCAAAGTGTGTTGCAAAACCTACCTTGTGCTGCTTGCCGGCGTGCTTGGCAATGCAGGGCTTGACATTAGCTTTTCGCAAGGAGGCTGTGCAATTTCATTCACACCTCCACCACCGGGAAGGTTGGCTCGTTATTCCCATCAGCAGCAAATGGACTGGCCAGTGTCTATGTTAGATGWTGCAAAAGCAAAGGAAGCCAAATGCTTTTGTTTAATCAGTCATTCCTATAAGTTTCAAGGGGAGGGAGGGTACTAACTGAAGTTTTTCGTATTTGGTCTTTGCCCAGGGTTGATGACATAAGGAAATAGTTGTATGTGATTTATGAGTTATGACCAAACTTTTAGTCAAAGCTACAGCAAAGCCCAGTGCTTGAAACTTGAAATGAATGTAGAATTGATCCAGGAAATTGTTTAGGTACCTACCTAACGTTAAGCAGTGAAATAGTCCCATTGCATTCACCTGAATTTCTTATGCGCTTGAAGATGAACGCTTGCTGACATCAGACTCAGCCTCCTGATCTGGGCTTCTCCAGGGTCCGCCTGAAGTCGGGGCTGAACAAACGTGGTGAAGGTCTCCTGTAAATTGTACACCGAGTACATACAGTACCTGCGCTGGCAGGTGCTCTGGCACACGTGTGCTCAGGCCCTCGGAAAATCACAGACACGGTGTTCTCCAAGCAGCGTAAGAGGTGATGGGGTGGGAGGAGAGCAAGACACAGGAATTCTTCATCCTGCCACAAAGCTTTGGGCAATTGAGTCGAAGCTGCCGTGACGGTGTAACTGTACCTGAGTACGGACAGCCAGTTAGTTGCCTAATTTGCTATTAAATTTTCATGGGACTGTTTACTGATCCGTATCAGGCCTTACATTGCAGTGCCGTTGAGGAATTGCTCCCCAAGAGCACATGCCTGCACACAGAAGACACCTGGTCTAAGTGCTTCACCTCGAGCGTTTCGTGCTCTGCTGGAGGAGCTCTGTGCACAGCTGTGCGGGGAGATCCTGTGCCTGCCTTTATTCTCAAGTAACAGTCTTCCTGGAAGTGCAGCAGGCATGGAGCATCAAGGCATTTACTGATGATGCACAGTATTGCGACAGGATCTGGCCCTGGGTGCTGAGCCTCGCTCGCTCGGGCTGACGGGGCTGGAGTGCAATGTGGTCACGTCGGCTGTGAAGGCGCCCTCGGTTGTTTTCTTTCTGCACAGCAAAACTACCCTTTTCCAGAAGGCTGATGGAGGTCTCTATATTTTATTCACATAATCCAGACCTTCAGTGTCAGTGCCTGAAACGAATTACTGTTTATATTAGAAACTTAGTTTAATAAATTAAGTCTGGTCTATGAACTGTCAAAGTTCTTATAGTCTGCAATTCATATAGACCAGATGCCTTTTCCATGACTCTTAACTAGAAGTGGCCAACTTGATTGCTTCCTTTTTGCCATTACTACAGTCTGTAGGTTTAGTTATCTACTGCCTACAGAGAATTCAAAACAATTTGAAAGGGCATCTGGTATAAAGCACTCTCTGGGAAAAAAAAGTCTTTCCATATACAATAACTTTCTGTTTAGGTCAGAGAATTATTCAATAATTGGCACTTGTTTAACTAGACCATTCAGAATCAGTTTGGTTTTGGTTTTCCAATTGTAGGTAGAGTTACAGATTTTTTTTCTCTCCAAACAAGCAGGTTTGAGAGTCCTAATTTCCAACGTATTTGTGGCACCACTGTGATTAAGACCTAACAACTAATTTTTGTACAAGTAACAAACACATATTTCAAAAGTGCCATAAATAATTCAGTGATTTTTTTCCCAGATTGTTTATAAATTATAAATTTTCATTTACTCTGTCCTAGTTTTATATAATACTGATAAAAATGAGCTAAAAGCAATGGTTTAATTGAAGAATCAAAAACGGGGATAGGATGGTGAGAACAGACCTTTCTATTTTGTGTTCCAGTTTCACATCACCATCATTTAAAAGGCTGAACCCAATAATATGAGCTGTTATAAGTCTTCACTTCCAATATTTATGTTTTGTGAAGCATTTCTAATGCACAAACAGTTGTCACATGAAAAGTTAATAATGAAGCACATCTACGGCGATGAAAAGGAAGTTGGGGGGGTAATTTTGTTACGTTGGTAGCTGCATATGCAGGTGTTTTCAGGTAGAATTTTGTTTTCACATTGCACATTAAATCATTTTGTGGCGGGACCCCCGAGCCCACCGGCATGGGCAGCAGGCGGGAGGGCCAGAAACAAGTCGGTGGCGAGGAAGGAGGAGAACAGCTGTCCAATGAAATTTTCATTGTACTCCCTGGTAACACATTAAGATTTCAGCACAGGCTCTAACCCTGCCATGGTGGGAGGTGAGAAACATTTCCCCATGTTCCCGTGCCTGTCGTAGCCTGGGAAAGGCAACAGCTACTGAGTAGCCACAGCMGCCCTGCGGCGGAGATGCCGTCTCTTGGGCGGACGTCGCTGCGTGGGCCATCAGGGCAGYAACTGCAGGGAGGCCACAGGGCTGGTCTTGAGGGAAGGTTTTTAGTTTGGTGCTTTTCCACTCTTTTTGAATAAAAAATGAGAGTCAGATCTGGGGRAAAAAAAAAAAAGAAAAGAAAGAAAAGAAATTTCCAAGCAGGGAAAACCATCAGCCTGTCTGGTGTATCCCACCTCTGTCCATGGTGGGAGCAATCTCATTTAGAGGAAGATGCAGGAAGTTTAGTAATACGAAGTTTGAAATGACTGTTCCTGAACTTYTGTAAATTACTGGTTGTCCTATATCCCAGAGGCAGGCAATTCTKCTGCTCCATGAATGCACTCTACCTAACGCAGTAGTGAATGGTGTTAGTAATCCTATAAGCGTCTAGTTCCTGATGAGATGGCAGCTTTGCTCTTCCAGTTTCAGAAGCTAGAGCACGTATGTTGCACAATATGAAGATTTGGATTTGCAATTTCTTTACCAATCTTCTCACTTTAGCSCAAAGGTTAATATTAGCAAACGAAAGCTTTGTGAGTGCTCGTCCAAATGCCCAGGAAGGCTGACACGAGGAGGATCGTGTTCCTTACCTACTCCCGTTTCAGCCAGTGAGTAGAAGAGATCCAAAGTCCACCTAGGATATAGCAATGGTGCTTGGCCGTTAGTGAGATTGTCAGTTTACAGCAACTACGGGTCAGCCCTCTGAGCCTCTAAAAATGCCARTTACTCAATGTAGAAGAGGAAATACATCAGTGGAAGCTCAGGGAAGGAGTTAGTGGGCTGCCACACCTCTGCGGGGAGCTGTGGTTCATGTCAAATGATGAACAAGCCCATGGACCCCTTCAAGGGAGATCTGGAGAGCAGCTAGGGCAAGGCCTTGTCCATCCAGTTCTAGTCTTTCTAATGTTTTCCTCAGGCTTTTCTGTCTTCTGAGGACAGTGCAGTGTTGAGTTCTCAAAAACTCTTTTATCGTTTCTGCTTTGGCAATCGAGCATGACAACATCCATGATAATGCTGCTCATTAATCATAAAAGTTGCTTCCTCTGTGGGAAATTGAACTTTAGGAGGGTGATTATATATACATGTGTGCTTACGGTACGTATAGGTATAAATGTCGTATCTGTGTAATATGTATATGTGTATGTACAACTTTGTGTAGGTGAAAAAATATTTATTGCTGTGTTTGAGTAGACCCAAAAGCCCATGCAAATGCATTTTGTTAGCTACTTGAACACAAAAGAAATAGCAAGTTAAAATCAGGACTATGAAACTAGATCTCAAATAGCAAACGCATGCCAGAGTCGAAAGCTAATTCTCTTACATGACAGTAGGGTATGAACATATGATTTCTTTTTGTATAGGAGGAAGAACAACTCTTAAGCTCGGGGGCACCGGGAGAATGTCGTCAGTTCGCTGCTTGTAGTGCCGTGTCTATATTTTATCAAATAGATGCCTATGGTACTTTTCCCATGGTAGTCGCTGGMAAAATTCCTATTGGCTTGAGTTTTTTACAAAGAATATTCATCTCAGGTTTCTASTAACACAGGATACACACACAGTGCRACTAAGCAGGATTCGCAAACAYGCAACTGCAGGGGTGGAGGGGTCTGCGACGTGCACGTGCTGTGGGCACAGATTCAAGCGCTTTGCTGGATGGGGGTCAGGCTTGTTAACGTCGATCGTGGCAGTGCTTTCCATTCTGCATAGCTGATTTGTTTTGTTACCTGCAATGTCGTCCTCCCCATCAGGCCAAACGTGAGAGGTCAGCTTAAAAGGCTGCTTCCAAAAGCAGCAACTTTCTCCTGCAGCACTTCAATTTCTAATTTTAAACCATTCAGAAAACTTGTCACTCTCAGCTGTATTTTTTCATGGTGCTTTTAAATTTRTCTATTAATCTAAATACGTTGCGGGGTTGGAGATTTCTTTTTCTAATTTGTGCTTGTCCTTTTTCTCCTGTATAAATTACATGATTCCAATCTGCTGTGTCCGCCTTTCTCCTTTAAATTATTCTGTTCCGTAACTTTCTTCATCTCTGTAATCCTTTTTTTATTTGCTTGTCTTTTTTTGTCTTCTACCCCTTATTTTACTGTCTCTCCTCTTCACAATGCTCTAATTATCTTGACTTTCCACAGCCATTTTGCAAGCCACTAGCCAAGGCAATTTCAATATATTTGAGCTTGCCAAAGTATTCTTGGATGGTCCCTGCAATGGAATTATACTGTACTGAACCTAAATCCGACCCGCTGCTCCGCTGATTATAGCCCTGCCTGGTCTGTATGGAACAAAACAAGCACATTTAAAGAGACAGGTTTCCTATTATCTTAAAAGGCAGCTGTCATTCTCTTACCTTCCTCCTTTTTCTAATTAGTTTAGTGAAATGGYGTCTGTCAAATCCACTCTTGACGGTGATCTTTGCACTCCATTTCTTAAGCTGAAATGCCATTGTCCCATAAAACCTCAAGGTCCATTGCCATCAATTGCTTACTTTGTTACTCCATTACACTGCACTGCTAAATACAATATTTTCCAGCCAAATCCATATGCGCCTCGTTCATAGACCACTAGAATTAAAGGGCGCCTTTCCACTGGCTTCAGTGGGCTTTGGATCCTTCCCTATTTCTAGTCACCCTGAGAAGCATGAGCTTCTAGCTACCATCCCATGAGGTCATCTTCTGAGCCATAGCTTTACCTTTCACATGTTCCACTTTTGGTGAAAAATAGCCTCTGTGTAGCAGCCGAAACTTTGTCAGCCAGCTCTTCCCAGTCTGACCTTTTTCAGCCTCCCCTTTCAGGCACCACAAAACCTGTGTCTTATAGCCGACAGATTTGTACTACTCTGTTATTTTCATTTCTTTTACCTCAAGTCCTGTATTTAATGAAGAAAAAGACTCTCCAAACACACCAAACAATGGAAATAAGCCAGCTCCTGTCTTTATTTGTTTTAATTTTCTCTCTCTCTGTTGCTTCAACTTATCTTACTTTCAGCCTCATTGCATGCGTCAGCAAGCTCAACACTCTGTCTTACAGTTGGGTACTTGTCCCTTGAGGCTTTTCCTGTTTGCAGAGTTTGGTATGAGGGCCAAATTTTATGCAGGAACAGATTAATCTACTGATACCTGCTGTGGAGTTGTCACGAAGTCTGAGTGATTCTCTAGGCATCTAAGGCACCTTTGTTTGAAGAGCTTCACCATGAATAGGGGGATTTTTGAGACCATTGCGATGTTGCTGTTGAACACGGTCTACCTGAACACCTTTAGAAGTCAACAGGAACAAACTTAGGGACAAATGAGCAGCTTTGAGGGCCTGTGGCCCGTGTGCGCTGGAAGTGCTCCATGGCAAGATCAGAGATGGCGACTCTTGCATTCAGGTTTTTGGAGAGTTTGAGCTAGGTTACTCATGTGTATACCAACTATCCTGTTATAGACTTAAACGGTGTGGACCCCCAAGCATTTCTTTTCCGCTGTCCCTAACTCCTCGCCGATGCACCTGAGTGCCTGAGCTTGAGGGAAGCCCAGTCCTGCTGGGGAGGCTCGCATGCCCTGCGAACTGCAGGGCCAGTATTTCCCACCCAACCCAGGAGCTTCTCTTCTTATTGCCTTGGTAATCAATGGCATTCCGGCGTGTTGCAGAGGGATTCAGCATTCGCCTTCCTCGCAGGTGGTGGTAGACTTGTTCGTGTCAAGGTCTCCAGCATCTGCAGAGCTGGGTCGGCAGCAGGTCTCAGTTGGCTCAGGTCCTTGAGTCCTTTTCTTTATTCCTCAAAGCCTGGAAAGTTTTCTCCTGGCAGGAGGTGAAGAGTCTGTTAATTTTGCACTTCAAAATAATCCTTGCCCTCTATTTCTCCTTTTTAAATACGATTGTGTTACCCAGAGAGATGTTTTAGGGCCTCAGCAACAATATGGGGCTTCTGCTTTCTCATCCACTGCTTCTGCAATGCTTTTATTCCCGTGGGCTCCCAGCACTTCTCATCATTCACAAAAGCTGCATGTGGCRATCCGTGGGCTGCTGTCCCCTAGCTCCTCTCTCGTGGGGAAGCACACATTAAGTATCTAAATCTCGACAGTGCTAAGAAGTATAATGTCACTCTGCAGTGAGGATGGTAGGGTTGCAGGAGCACCTRATCATATTCCTGTGCAAAGGGAAGGAAGAAACTCCATCTGTATCGACATTCCTGGATGCCTGTGGGTACATATCTCCCTGAGGGAGAGGGCAATCGCACCTTGCCGTGGATAGCGTAAAGCGCAACCGCCCTCAGGCTGGAGTCTCTGCTTCTCATTGCAGCCATGTCTTTGGCCAGACAATTCAGAATAGATGGAGAAGGTAGAAAATCAGTGCAATTTTTCCTGCTGCTTTTGAAATCATTCCTTTCTCTAGCATGATGTCAGCGACGTGGTCCTGTGGGGATGCCTGGTAGTGAGCCCAGGCCCCAGGGTCCTTGCGTGAAGTCCAGCCCTGCCATTAGACCCAGAAGGATGAGATTTTACCTGGGGAGCCTGGTTACATGAGGGGATTGAAATGTTAGGGGTCTGTAGCAGCCTGGTCTCTGATGCTGGGCTCAGACTGATGTTCGTCTAAAGGCTTGCTTGAATTTCAGAACTCATGCTTGCAGCTTCTTGTTTCATACAGCAGATCTTGTGTGCAATGATTGGGAAAAGACTGAATTCAGCGACCCTGGAAAATACTGAACCCTTCATTTCCCCTTTCTCTGTTTATGGCCTGATTTAACACATTTACCTTTGTGCATAGGGTTTTCAGTAGCAGGACCTGAAATATTTTTAAAAGTGAATTTTTCTGAGGAAGGGACTAAGAGATGCTGTGTTGGGGTATTAGAATGCAAAGTAGAAATAAGAATAAAAACTTAGGCTGAGCTTTGGCAGAATATCATCGGGTTGGGGATCTGTTAGGGTAACCTAACGGTGGGCTTCCCCAGCAGCCCACGGCGCGCTGGGACCCCTTGGAGAGCACCCCAGGTTGCATTTTAGAGGAGACCCACTGGTCACCTGTTTCGTCCTCCCACTCATTTCCAGTGGTATCTGAACCCATCACTGGTAAGGACGGGGCACGACTGACCCTTTCCGGCAGGGCTGGGTGGAGGGATTGCAGTGCGCTTCGGAAACGACGGGATGTTTTAATCTTTCCGTGCAGAGTTTTGCACAAGGAGTAGTGTTATGTTTGGCCGTGTAGACGGGTCCTGTCTCAAAGAGCTATTTTTCTTCTTGCCTGAGGGGGAGCGAATGATATCAACCAGATTTAGCGAATGCCTGGCGGTTTTTGTGCATTGCTGCCCAGATCACAAAACACTCGGCTTGTAAACACTCRTGTCACGAGCCCGCCGGGGCCTCAGCCCTCGCCTGCTTCTGCCTTTGCCCAGGTCCTGTCGATGAGCCCTTAGCTAATGCGTGTTGTTCGGCAAAGCGAAATTACACATGTCCCAAAARAAGGACAGCGTGCAGACAAATTACAGCATGCAGCAAATTGCTTGCTTGCAGAGGAGGGGGAAAAAAACCCCAAAGCGTACTGCCTTCCTCCCCTCCGAAGGCAGGCGTTAGCGCAGCGTATCGAGGCGAGGCGCCGCGGTCAGAGCCGCGCCGGGAGGACCCGGTGGTTCCTGCGGGAGCCGCGGCGGGGGGCAGCGGGGTGGCGTGCAGCGCGTCCCCGTCCGCCGGCCTCCCCGGGACCGCCCGCGCCGATACGGGCCGGCTCGCGAGAGCCCTCCGCCGCGGCGAATCGGTTCTCGTGAACCACGGCCGCCTCGTCTCCGCGTTTGCGTTCCTCCCCGCTCCGCAGTGCGACCTGACGCCTGATCTACAGGTTGCAGGCGCCAGCCTTTCCGCCGGCGTTCCCGCTTCGACGTGTCCGCGTTTATCGACGTTTCTGCCGGGCGCGTTTCGCTGGAAGCGACGTCCCGCGGGCCGCCCCGCGCGTGGCGGTGCGTTCCCGCGCAGGCGGTGCGTTCCCGCGCAGGCGGGCCAAGCGGCCCTGGCCCCGGCACGGGGCGCACAGGTGCCGGGCGCCTCGGCGCGGCCGGACCGCGTGGGGCTCGCGCCGCCGTTCCCGCGCGACCCCGGCGCTGTCCCGCGAAACTCCAAGGTAATTTTGGAGCGGCCCCGGAGCAGCTGCCCCTGCCCTCCCCGGAGGCCCGTTTGACGCGACGCCCCCGGGAGACGCTGAGCCCCGGCGGCGGGGAGGGGACGCGGCGGGAGGCCAGGGCAGCCGGGAGAGGGGAGGCGCCGCCGCGCGCCGGAGAGGGCGGCCGCCTGCGCTCGCGCGCTGGCCCCTCGCTTGGCGCGAGCAGCGGCCAGGTGCTGCCGAGACCAGCCGGGAGGCCGCAGGGGGAGGGCAGGACAGAAAAGCTGGACGTCCTGGCGGCTGGGAGCGCTAGGGCAGGGCGCGGGCCGGAGGAGAGGCCGCCGGCCGCCGGCGGGTGTCCTCTGCCCGCCTAAGGGCTGTGGGGCCCGTCCTGAGTCGGTTTGTTTCCAGCGACGCTACCACGAGCAGGGACACGCATCAGTGCGGCGTGGCGCCGAAGGGCAGCACAACCGACACGTCCCGCGGACACCAGCAGCTCGTCTGGATGTCCAGGTGGCAGGCGACAGTTCAGCTTCTCGGTGAAGCTCCGGACCGCTATGCCACCGCAGATTAGTTTAACCTCAGTACAACCTTGTGGCCCTCACTCTCCGCTGGCTTCTCTCACCGTTAGACCACATCAGAGCCAAAGCGGGGGAAGAGGAGGAAACCTGCAATAGCCAACCTGCAATAACCTGCAGGACTGGCTTCCCGAGCTCCTCCTGGGCACTGCTTGCCTCTTTCAGCTCCGGCAGCGGCTGACCGGCAGGCTGCATCCCATGGCCCTGCTCCGGCAAGGCCAGCGGTGAGGGCAGGTGGCACCTGGGACCAGCCCTGGGACCAGCCCGCCCTCGGCTCTTTGCAGCCTCTGCCCAAAGCCGGCAGAGGGTTTCTCTGCTGCTGCTGGGCTTTCTGGGACACTGGTGGGCACGAGCCACGTCTGGGTGGGTTGGGGCTCCCGGGTGCACAAGAGGAGGCGAGCACATCTGAAATCCTCTGCGTAAAGGGGTGCTCTGGGGGGCTGCCTGCCACATCAGAAAGTGTCCTCCAAGGCTGAGACGCCGTTACGCTGGCCAGCGGTTACAAAACCAGCCCGTGACCTCCCCTACGGCCGCTGCACGGCCTCGCACTAATGGAGGGGTTTCTATTCTTACTTTATGGGATCCACTGGCATTTACCCATCCTGTAAACAAAACCAGTGCTCGGGAAACCAGTGGGTATCAAGGATGTAATTTAGTTTCTTAATAGCCTTGCGCYGGCTATTTCAGCACGCGTCCCAAAATGGTGGTGCAGCAGCCCACATGAGCTCAGCCCGCGGTCGCCCTCGCTTTCCGCCGGGAGCAGCAGGACCACGGTCTTGGGGAACGTATTAGCGTTCAGAGATCCTTAGCTCCGGAAGGGCTGCGGGGTTGGTTTTGCTCAGTCACAGCTATCTTGCTCAGACGAGCTCAAGCAGCCAGCCGGAGCCCTTGGACGGCCTCGCGACAGGCTATCAAAGAGACGGCGCTGAAAACTGCTCTGCAGTCGGCAGCAAAGGAGCTCGTGCTCGGGGCTCCTTGGMGGCACTTACAAGGTCGTGCTTTCGCTCTCAACCTCTCAAAGCGCCCGCGCTCGACGTGCGGGTCCCGGAGCCCGGCGCTGGTGGCTTTTGCCGCGAGCGTGCAGGGCTGCTGCAGAGCTTGCTCCCYGCACAGGTCGTGGTTCTCACCTTACAGCTGCAAAATCAAGCCCGGAAGCCTCCAGCTGGCCTCAGTACAGCCCACAGAAAGATACCCTAGCGGGGGCTGCGCTGGGACTTCTGCCGCTGCCGTGCTACATCACGAGCTCCTAGCCGTGGTGACAGCGTACGGCACGCGAGCGCTTAGAGAATAAATCGGTATTTCTAAATATACAAAGACAAAAATGCACCATATTTGAAGGCGGCTATTTTAGCTTGCTTTGGCCCACTTGGTTTTCCAGCGCATGGGGCGGAAGGGCTTGATCACAAGCGTACCCCGTCCGAGTGCTTCGCGACAGCAGCCGGGCGTGCGCAAGAGGTGCTTTCCTCCTCCTGCAGGCGCCTGCAGCCACGATCGATGGGCTCTCCGGCGGCCGCGGGCGCCGCGCGCAGGCACCTCGCCTCCCAGCCCCTGCCGGCAGGGGTGTTTCTGACGGAGATCTTAATCGCCCTCTTAATTCTTTTTTTCAGACAAAAATGCTATTATGCATCTTTAGAAGCTAAAAGGAGGTTTGGGGCTATTTTTGAGGTTAGGGTACAATAGGACACTCTGATGAATTAAAATAAAATGCCAAGTAACAAATCATGTCAACTAGAAAATAATAGGTGGATAAAACACCCCAAAATCAGCAGCAAATTGGTGCCTACCACAGAGCAGTGTGTTGAATTGCAGTGGTTAAAAATAACGCCTTTTTGTTTTACTTTTCTCTTTTCTTTTTTTAAGTAAATGACCTAGGAGCCTTCGTGAAGCTTCTCAGGGGTGGTTTGAGTTCACAGCAAACCTTAAACGCCAGGAAATGACCTGTCTGAGGCCAGGAGGGGCAAACGGAGAGGGAGGAAGGTCGGTTAGTCCAAGCAATGTAGCAAAACCCTGATGATGGCGGGTGTGCTGCTATATTTGAGTTTCATCCTGCGAGTTAGTTGAATTGAGAACGTTCAGCCCCTTTTGGCAACGGGCAGATCTCGCTAGATTAAAATAAATGGCAAACCTCCCATCGACTTCAAGTGAGAAAAATATCGCATCTTTTCATGTGCAATAAGAGTAATAATTAAAAGAAACATATGTTTTTTTAGCTGATGTACAACCACATAAGAATTATCAATGGTGTCCCTCTCTGTGCATGTAGAATACTTTGCAGATTGATTTGGTTACCAAACAGCATCAAAACTCAGAGAAAAAAAAGAAAGAAAGAAGGAAAAAGGCATACTTCTATTGTGTGCTTACAACCGCCGTGCTACCTTTTTATTTTCCCATAAAGAAAACTCAGACCGCCCTACAATTAGCAGCAAAACCATGAATACTTTCTTCGTTAACCACAAATGGTTCTTTTCGCAGAGAACTAAGCTCACATATGTTCTAAATATGTTCAGTTTCATTAGACAGAGAAGTGCTGTGGATTTGCTATTTTATTCAGAAAGGAAAACAAGCGCTGCATATGTGCAGCATAAGTTTGCGCGAGCGGGGAAAACCGGAGGCGCTCGCAGGCTGCCGGGAGGGAGGCCTGGGCGCCGGCGCGGCGTGGGAAGAACCCCCCGGCGCCCGGTGGCAGTGGAGACTCTGCGTGCCCGACCTGCGGCGCGAACGCGGCTGCGGAGCACCGGAGCTGGCTGGAAACGCCTCCACGAGAGCAGCCCTCGGTCGACAAGCATCCCAATATCTGCGGCGACTCCATTCATTTTTCTTCCTCTGAAAACAGGCGTTGTATTAATAATGTCTTTGGACGTGCATGGCTTGCTCCATAATCTTTGCAAAACGCTTTTGAGCAATCTTGCCCTCGTAGCCCGTGCCGTGGAAAAGCCAGTAGCTGCTAATAAGAATTCAGGAAGCATGGAGTTAAATAAGTTTGCGTTTTTCTAAATCTGAACAATTGGAATCAGCAGTTTGCATTATTTTAAAAATGAATGCTTAGAATCAGCAATTTTCTTTTTCTCTCTCTTTTTTTTTTAAGATCTTGAGGGTTTTTTTTATTTAAAGTGGAAAACTACATTAAGTGCAAGGCACTCAACAAAGAAACAGTCATAAAGCCTAAGTATTCTTAGAGTTATAAAATATGTCCGTTGTGGCAATTCTACTGCCAACAATGAAGTTTTAAGCATTAATATGCCTTCATTGCAGTTTTAATGCCTTAATATTGACTCTATAGCTCTTTTGGGTAATTTTGCTTTCTCTGGTACTTGAAAGGTGATGATGTCAGCGTTCTTCATCCTGATTCATATGCAGGTTGATGAAGCTGAGTTATTTATTGAGTTCCATTATATTTTCTATAAACATTAGTTCTCAATAAACAGAGACATTTAGCCGAGGGTTTATTTATTAAATAGGTACTGTACAGATGGTTTTGCCACACATGATGTGCTGCAGAGGATATTACTCAGGAATAATCAGCTGTGTTATAGCTTGGCTAAATTAATAAGATGATAATGATGAAATTGATGCTTTTGAGCTAGGCTTGGTAAATGGTTTTTGCATAAACAAACTGATAAATTTGAGAAGCAATTACTTGCTTGTCAAAGATAAAAACACAACAGGGCCCATTTATAGTTAGGTCCTATTTATTTTTAAAGATTGTACCAGATTTTATGTTTAATACGCTGCAATTAAAAAATAATACTTAAATGAAGAATAATAAAAAACTAACTTTCTGAGCTCTCCTTCAAATTTGAAGATGCAGCATTGCTTGGTTAGACATCAAGTAAACTTTTTCAAGGCTTTCACTGCGTCTAGAAAAAATGTAATTGTTTGATGAAAGATGCTGTCTAGAGTTGCGTGACGCCGACTCCAGCAGTGTTTTCTGTACCGGTACTTGCTCGAAAACCGAGGTTGAGTTCCTATAAAGAAAGCAGCGTCCAATTCTTGGCTTAATGTGTATTTGACTGCCATGATCRCACAAGCAAATGTAGAAACATGTGAGTACTCCCCTTCCCCCAGAGAAATTAAATGTGATCCAAGTCCCACACCAAGGAAGACCTCACAAGGTTGTGGCGCAATTTGTTTTCTCAGACTGGCGGAGAACTACCGTGCTACTGCACAGCGATGGCGCTGAGCGTCTTCCAGCTGAGCACCTGGCAGCACTTTATGGACACGCATTTAGCTTCATAACGTCCCAGAGAGGTACGTGTTGATCCTTRTTTTGTAAAGAAGGGGGAAAAAATGAGCCAGAGAATGGTTTAAACTAAGCCAAGTTTAAGGTTAGCCAAGGTTACGAGCCGGCAGKGGAAGCCAGACAGCCCCGAAAGCTGGTCCCAAGCCCTTTCCCTGCGTCACGGGAAGTGGATTTCCCTGTGGTTCGGCATCACCTTCTCGGCGTGAGCAGGTGGCTCGTGCCCATGCTCATGCGTACATTGGTGGCAGAGCTATGCTCCTGCCACGAGGAGGAACAAGGTCCCACGCAAGACCTATGTGCACTGCGCAGACACACTCAGAAGGTATTTTACACTCCTAGGCGTGAAAGATGGGCTCGGCCCTCCAGACACCGGCACTTAGGAGATTAATTTCTTCTTTTCCTGGAAATCAGAGTGCCCCAAAGCGTGCCCCATACCTCCCCTGGCCTTGAGCCCTTCTGCATTGTGTTTTGCATGTAGTTATTCTGATGGGACCATCTCAAACAGCAAATACTTGAAAAGGAGCCTTGTATAGCCAAATCCAACAAGCTGCCTGGGCATGAGCTAACTCATGAGCGTGTGATTGGCACCCCAACACCAACGCTTTTCCCTGTAGGCTTAGGGAGAGCTTTTCCTTAAATATTTTGCTCCATGAGGACTGAAAGCCAGTGGCAAACATGGGAGGAAAGTAGCRCTCAGGTTGCAATTCTGCAAGGACTTGTACGCGCAACCTCGCGGTGGTCATGCTCCAGGTAGCTTGGCAGGATGTCACACACGGAGCACTGGCATGGTTTGTTCTGAAGGGGACTGCAGGAGAGTCCTTTCCCTTGATATTTAAAATGCCTTACCAGGGACAGATTTCTAGCATTCATTTTTAACTATATATAAATATATATAAACTAGCTTTCTTTGCTTTTTTTTTTTTAAGAAAATTCAGTATTAAAGTATTAGTATAATGTAGTCCATGACTTTACGTTACTAGCATATATGATTCTTGGAGCCATTCAGAAAGGATTTAACACATTATATTGACCTAAAGCTCTCATTAGAGAAAAACATGCGAATCCGTCTCTAGGACATCTGATGCCAGCAGTGGTTACATAGGAAAATCGGAAAAATTGCAATCTGCTGTGATGTCAGCAATATATAGACTATATTCCCCAATCAGGTACAATTTCTGCTGTTGGCTGTTTGTTAAGGTTAATTGCAACAGCATTTGAATAAGACAAAATAAGGTCATTAGGTGAACCTTCAAAATCTGTGAAGAAGTTGTCTATAGTGCCCGGGTTAAAAGTACGAAATTCATCACTGGGTTTTGCAGCTGAATTCAGTGCTGTAGGGGGGTACAGGGAAAGAAGGTGTAGTTTYTGTTGATATCACTAGGAAATCATAGATACTAAGCTACATTCAGCAGAGTTTAACTAAGTAGTTAAAGATCTGTTTAAGCATGCAAATAATCCCATTGACTCTTTCCATAGGAAATGCAAGAATTATCCTGCTAAACGAAACCCCCAATCCTCTTGGCCCTCGACCTGTCCCAGGACAGACGTCAGCACCCAGGCACAGAGGCAAGGAAGGCCCTGGGGAAACGCAGCCATACGTGGGCGCTTGCAGGAGGCAGCATTTCACCCCCCGATCAGATGCAGCCACCTGCCAACAGCCGTTGCTGCAAGACCGTGAGTTTGAGTGCTTTGTATTGTCATCCAATACCTGGATGCATGTATGTGTTTCCAATTTGTGCATCCACAGATACTGCATGTTACTTGGGCATGTATGTGTGTATTTGCAATGCAATGTTCTTTTGCCAGTAAGTGCTAAGTTGGATTTGTACTTAATTAAAAGGCAGTTAAAGCCTTCCCCTCTCTGGAGATGTTGCTCACAGAAGTCACTATGAATATCTTTTTTTTTTTTTTTGGTCACAAAGACAGTTAACTGTTGACAGTTGGGTTGAGTCCCTCAAACTGAGCACAGACAGGACCGTGGGCAGCTGTCACACATCATAGGATGGATTTGGTGCTTTGGTGGACCTGCTCTGAGCTGTTCCCACCATGACCAGAGAGTCTGGTCCTCAGCAGCTGAACTGTATCCCACATCTCCTCTTACCAAGGGTATGCAGCAGCTCCACAGAAGTGGGGTTTTTTTTTTTCCTTTCTTATCTCTCTCTCTGCTTTTTAACTATTGCTTTTTTTTTTCTTTGCTTTTTTCCTGTTGCTTCTCATCCCTCATCCACAAGTGGCCGGTGTCAAGAGCAAGCAATGCCACGGTTGGGCGGCACAAGGCAGAAAACTCAAGTGTGCATTGCGCAGGCTGCTRTGCTGCTGGTGACTGCGGGGGGAACTGAGGCATCGGGGGGCTAAAAAAGGAGGACCTTGCACAATAGGCTGTATACTGCCTAACCATCCTGGGGGAGTCACCTGCACCTTCCAGAAAAGATATCAGAAAGATGTCAAGTGGATAGAGCGCATTATTTTTTGTTCATGTGTGAAATAAGAGCATGCAATAGTTTAAAATGTGAAAAAAGTAATTATTTAGTTCTTCTTCTTAGCGTGACAGTAACATTTGGAGACCCTAACAGCAGACTTGGCTGTGCCAGGCTGCTCTGCGTGGGCAGATGCTGCGAAACACAGACCTCGCCCCACCGTAAATGAACAAGAACTCCCAAGGGCAGGGAAATGAGAGAGGAATATCACTCTTCTACCAATGAGGAAGTCAGCACTGATGGCTTGAGTGATTCATCCAAAGTCAGTAAGTCCAGAAGCTGGTAACAGTACAGGAAACCTGCGTCCCAGCCTCTTCTCTGAAGGTAGGTTCACCGGAAGGCCACACGGCAGGGCCAAGCCTGATGACATTGTGTGATGGCTGCTCCACGGTCACTGTCTCAGTTCGACCCCTTGTCCCGTATCTGCGCTAGGTCAATAGCCTCCTGGAGAGCCGAGCCACTGCTTCGTATTTACCTGGAGCCAAAACATACYCTGGGGCCGGGGAAGAGAGGTGGAAGTTGTTCCCTCCGGTAAACTTCTTCATGTGTCTGCACCCAAAGTTGCAACATCTCTTTTATAGTCTCTTTATTTAAATGGCTATGCCTACAGCATGGAGAGGAATGAGTTTATGTTCACAAGAACTATTGTTTCTAATCATTTATAGACTTCCATAAACATTTGTAAAATGTGTTTGATGGTCCTCAGGTGGATAGGAAATTCTGTGAGTGTATAAAAAGCTTAGCTGGGACAGATTTGGGAGGGACCATGATTTTATTGTTCTGTCTCTTCAGGAACTAATTTAACCTAGAAACTAGTGTGAATTGATATCCCTACTGTTTAAATGGAATGTTTTTAGCAGAGAATCTATTCAACAGTGAAATATGAAGCTGTTTTCTAGATTGTGGTGTCAGGCTTAACTGGACTGTAGATTAGTTTGAAATTCAGAGTTGATCTCTTTTCTGATAGACTGTATGAAGTGGCTTAAAAGTAGATTTTTGACAAAATAATGGGGATGAAATCTTGCTGGGCAAAGAAGCCTACATGTTCCTTTTGGTATTGCCGAATTTCTTGGATTGCGAAGGACAGAATCTCAGAAGAGCTGAACAGTTCATTTCACTACTTTCAAAATAAAATTGCTTTCTGAATGTTCCTGGGAATTTCAGGTTTAAAATGACAAGCATTTTTCCTAAAGTGCCATATTCAAACAAAAGGTTTAATTTAAAATAGAACAAGAGTTTCATCGGTCAAGATTTTCTTCCTCATCGGGAGTTTTACGCTATGCAATGGTATTGTTAATTAACAAAAACCAAGGCAGACTTTTCCCAAAATACTGTTGCAGGATTTTCTTGCTCTCGTTGAAGCCACGCGTGCCACCTTGCTTTGGTTTCAGCAGGAGCGTTAGCCAACGTTGCGGCCGCAGAGCAGAGCTACCGCGAGCGCGGAGAGGCCGGGAGCGGAGCAGCAGGTGCGGGGAGCTGCGCCCGCCGCGGAGCCGCCCCCGGGAAGCCGCCGGCCCGGCCCGGCCCGGCCCGGCCCGGCCGGAGCGCAGGCAGCGCCTGCCCGAGGCACGCAGCCGTGCTTCCTTAACCGCTTACAGATAGGCTGGGGGGGAACAGCGGAGTCGCTTCGGCGTCATTTTCTCTCAGTTCCGGAGACTCCGTAAAATCCAGAGCATGGAAGTGCTTTAAAAGAGAATCATTCACTATTAATTAATTGGGTTATAATAAAAATCCGATGGACAACCTTTACGATCCCAAATGAGCCGATCACGGACGATGGGATCGTAACGAACTCCAAAGGAACAAACGACCRTTAGGCCGTTAGCATTAGGGCTTGCCGGGGCTCTGCCGCGTGCCCGGCTGTGGCGAGGGCCACGCTGCCCCGCCAGTCCCCGCGATTTCGGGGGATGCCTCTGTGCTGCCGTTCAGGCCCTCTTTGCGAACCAGAGGCAGGGTAAAGAGGAAGCTGTGYAGGAAGATATTTTTGCACCTCTTGCTCTAATATATAATCAGAGCTTTTGTTCCGTGGCTTGCACAAGCAAATTAATTAGAAATTTATAT
This sequence comes from Rhea americana, assembly GCF_003343005.1. Lineage (NCBI taxonomy): Eukaryota > Metazoa > Chordata > Aves > Rheiformes > Rheidae > Rhea > Rhea americana. Next base: position 6,249,089 of record NW_028185594.1, read on the forward strand.
GACCAGAAGTTCAGTTCAGCTCGCATTTAAGGCAGAGGCCATTACTGTGCATGTATTTGCTCTCTTCGTCATGGAACAATTATCTGCCCATTTAGAAAATGCAAAATTTGTTTCTATTTTAATAGACGCTGCTAACCATAAAAATACCAGCCAGCTTCTGATCGTGGCATGCTTAAAAACCTCCTGGAGGAAAGCATAATTTGTAACTCCCCTTCCGCACAGAGCACCCCTCAACATCTCCAGGAGGCAGCACGGGCCGATGCAAAACTGCAGGTAACAGTCTCTCTACSTGGGCAAGCTGAGGGCAGAGATAAGGGGGAAAAAAAAGGATCCATCAAGGAAGGAGAGGTACCGGGAGGGGTTCTTTGAGAGCAAACCGTGCGTTTGGGTGCCCGCCGAGAGCAGCGTGGCGGCAGCCCAGCGCGAGACGTAGGTGCAGGCGGCGGCCCAGGACCTGTTTGGCAGCTCCCCCGTCCCTGCGAGCACCAGCGCAGACCCCGCGTCAGGTGCTCGTGCCCCTCGCGTGCCTGCTGCTACCAAATCCAGCCAGCGAATGTCATTAGAAGCAGCCACACCATCTGCCTCCTTCCTCCCCTCCTCCTTAAATAAGGAAACACCTTGTCAAACACATCCCACTAAATATCCCCRGCCCCCTCCCGCCCGCTTCGCGCGGCGCCCGTCGCCGGGATCGTGC
>NW_028185594.1:6249947-6267101 GCF_003343005.1 Rhea americana
AGGAGGGCGGCGGGACCGCGCCGCGGCGGCTCCCGCGCGTGCACGGGAGGGCTGGAAATCGCAGAGCTGGGCGAAACAATGAGTTCAAAGCGGGGGGAAACGGGGAAAAAAAAGGAAAAAATAAAAAAAAGCCCAGCAACTCTACTGCATTTTATTAAACCCAGAAAATTAACCAAAGAGGACCTTAAACACAGGCATTTATTAACATGTAAATGGACTGAGTCAGCAATTAGTCAAGACTCAGCATAATTGAGTAGAATATAGTAATTAACTTGCCATTTAATTATTCCCATTGAGTTTAAGGTAAATATTTACTAGGGCCATGGTTCTCCCGTTGTCTCTCAGGTGGCAAGCCAGGCTCGCCGCGGCGGGCTGCGCCCCGGTGTCCCGGGGCCGCCCGAAACGCGGCACGCTCTGCCCGGTGCTGCTCCCGAGGCTGCCGAGCYGAGGGGCGCCCAGCGGCTCCGGGCACAGGCCTCGCTCCGCGGGGACGCCCGGATTTCCCCCCAAAAGCCAGTGCCCGGGCCGCGCGGCGCCCGCCAGCACCACGCGCGCTGCCGCGTGCCCGGCCCCGTTAGTCTTTGTTCTGGGCGATTACTGTGCAGACAACACACTCACCCGGCTGCGCCGAGAAACTGCGTACCGACCCAGCGCTGCGCTGGYGAGCGAAATATTGCTGAACGGAGCCTTAGGAGATAGCGGAACGTTATTTTAAATTATCTTGAACGTTAAAAAAAAAAAAAAAAAGTGAGGATTTGGCAACCTTGCAGCAAAGAAAAGCCCTCAAAACCAGTTATTCCTTTTAAATAAAAACAAAAATGAGAAACAGTAACTATTAGAAATCCCACCTGGTGCTTTTTCTGTGTTAATGATGCTTCTTAAATTGCATGTGGGTAAATGGTAATTTTGTCTCACACCATTAAAAACTAATGGAACCCTTGATGATAAGAAATGCCATAGCTAGCTTGTTGGAAAACGTTTAATTAATAAAGTAATAAAATTATTGTAAACTAGTGCAGTTTCACAGAGGATTCAATGGGATATAAAACAGATAAAACATCTTTGAGAGTTGGTACAAGAAATAAACGCCGCTCTATAAAAAGAAATACCATAAAGTTAAGCTGGTCTCTGCTTCGCAGAGTTAAGATAAGCTTTGTAATAATAAAGATACTTTTAGATTATTCTTTTGCAGGAAGTGCTGGAGAAACGTGGTGAGCCCACGAAGAGGGCGCCAGTAGCGATGACCCTTTTGGGGTGTTCCCAGCAGGCACCGGGGCCTCRCTGCAGCTCTGCGGGCAGCCGGCGCTGAGGACCGGGCAGAGGCTTGGAACAAGCTTGGCCAGTGTTTTTCCCAAATCCCAATGATATTGTTCTCAAAAGATCTGGACGTGTTCTTGTAACGAGTTACCGTGATTTTTTCTTTCCATTTTATGCTCACCAGAACCGAGGCCCCTGCACTGTGCTCCGAAAGTGGCCCGCTTCCTTCGTTAGGGCTTTGCCCAAAGCCCGCTGTGCAGCCACCTTTCCTGCAAGGCAAAGGTATTACACTGCGGCGTGTACAACCCGGCARCGGCTGCGCTACCTGCAGGAGATGAGAGGGTGGGTTTGTCAGGCCACCTGTTATGGTAAGGTTGGGCAAACATTTTCCACAGTTCCTAAGTGACTGTGGACTTTATTTCCACCTCCAGAGCTTGTTTGGGAAAGGTTTGCCTCTGCGCCTCGTTGTTCCTCTGCACAGGGTCCGTGGGGAAAGCCCACGCCAGGTCTGGGGAGATACAAGCCCACAGATATTCAGAGACAGCATTTCACGCATTTTGCCATCAAGTAGATTTCAGTTTGACCAGATCTCCATAAATTATTTGCTAYAAATTTATAAAGGTTCATGCTTGAGTTTATTAACCTCTTCCATGTTGACTGTAAGAAAATGATGATCGCATGTTAGTAATAAAAAACTTATTCCACTCACCAAGCTACCCACAGACATTGCTGTTCCCAMTGATGTGAAGACAACATCTAGATAGGCTTTGCAATGTCCATCCATTTCAAGTTTGAATTCTCTAATTCTTTCAGTATCCTCTGCAGTGTCCACCTTGCTACTTAGAGGTCATCCTGTTCAGTCTATAGTTTGAAAATAAAACATACATTTTTAAAAAATACATCAGCATGAATAATTGTACATATAATAACAAACACTCCTTAAATGCATTTTGGCCGAATCAAGCCCTGAGATGAATGTGCCCCTGCTCCCGTTTGGTACTTTCTGCACAACTGTGAGCAACAGCTGTTCATGGGCCTAAGGAGACCCACCCGGCACAGCGGGAGCATGAAGGTTTCCATCACACAGATGACGCCCTTCCAGAACGAGGAGCAGTTGCATCATCAGCCAGTGATGTGTCTCAGCCTGGTGACCGGTTTACCCAAACACCAGGGTGTTAAGGCGCGCRGGGTCCCTGCCTCGCTTAGGCTGGTCTTGGGTCACAGCCAGGCTGAAGACATGAAGGACCCAAGCGTGTAAGTGTTCGTGGGGCACTACAGTCCTACTTCAACAGCCATAACACCAGGGAGGGATTTTTTTTCTTCTCTGTGCAGTGGGGAAAGAAACATGAGAGGGAACTCGGTGAGAAGGGCACGGCTGGTGCATTTTCCCACTGACATACTACCTTGTCTTGATTTCATCACAGATTTTTCCAGCCCCAGCTGAAATACCTGCAAGTGACAGGAGAAGAAACGCGGTGCRGATGTGCCCCAGAAATTCCCTAGAGGAGATGTTGCCAGGCCCAGGACTACACTGCTGCTGCAGCTGTTCGGGGAAGTAGACTTATTTTTCCCATATGTTATATGCATGTCATATGATGATGACAAAATAATAAGTTGGTGACTGTTTGAAACTTTTTTTAACAGCTGTGTTTTTGGAATATTATAATTAGCCATCCGCTTGCCTTAATCATTTAAAGATTGCYGAAATAACTAAGAGCTTACTGAACCTTCTCCTGCCATTAAGCTTCCCCGTGTTGGGACCGTTACCTTACTTTGAGGAAGGGAGGGCAGAAGCTGCAGGGCAGCAGTGCAAACACACAGCTCGGTTCACRAGTGGAAATTACAGTGCAGGTTACTGACACCATCCAATAATAATTTTAACATGCCACGGTGGCACTGCAGGCCAGCAAAGAGGTGACTCTTTACATTTCAGCCGCCCAGTGACTGACTCACGTTGCCTGGGCTCGCGTCTGCCAAACGGAGCGGGTGAGCCGTGAGCAAGCGGGGAATATTCGTCAGCTCACCAGGGAGGAGCGGGATTGCAAGCGGAAGGCCGATAACGCGTGGGGGCTGCCACAGCGGGCTCGTAACCCGGCGTCGCAGCCTGAGCCCGGTAAAAGCAGCGGGCCTCAGCCCAAGAGCCGCTCCTGTCCGTCAGCACCGGCTTTTTGTTCTTTCTTCTTTAAGTAAGTAAGTGACGTGTTTTCTTTCGGCAGATGGGAACAAGCCTCGAAGAATAAATTTTTGGAGGCAGACAAATTGGCTGCCTGGGAGCAAATTGGCTGTTGGGTCCTGGGGAGCGTCCGGACTGCTCTCGCCACTGCTGGGCAAACAGCCCCCAGCTGTGGCCCCCAAGCACCACCAGCAGCGCACAGAGAAGATTTGCTGTGGATATTGCTTTGCACTTCCCATCTAAAAATGTCCCTGCTGGCAGTTTCTCCCACCACAGGGTTTTTTTTACGTCAGGCGCATTGCCAGCTCTCCTGGGCCCTGCATGTCCCCACCACGCGAGACCCCCATGGGCAGCRTCCCCAGGGCCTGGCGGCAGCCACCCCAAAATGCATTACCCCCCGCCCCCAGCTTCAAAATTCGGCCAGAAAAATAGGTACCTGTCAGGGCGTAGACGTGCATATCGTCCTTCTGCATAGGTGGTGCAGCGTACGGTAATGCRTTAGGCTAGGTCATCTCTAGAAATGCAGTATTTACTGCCTCCTTTTAGAGGGATCTTCTGCAAATGAGATCCTGGTATATATATATAGATAGTTAATAAATAAAGCACAGCAAAAGGCACACTCAAAAACATGTAGCATTGCTCCCAGGTTTTGTAGGGTCAGTAAAACGCATAGTAGCTCCCTAGCAGTGCCTCCATCTCTACACTTACACAGTGTTCTTAACACCTTCCCGCACTGCAAAACTGGAGTATTTAACCCAAAACATACAAACAAATCTGTTATTCCCTTTCTTTTTTTTTTAACAACTTTGACAATCTCTCCCCATTTTCTTTGTCTAAATGAAGAGTTTTAAATTTTACATATAAGCGTGTGCATACATATAAACATGGATGTGTAATCACACATACAGCTTTCCTAGCTCTCTCTCCATATATACGTGTGTGTATTATACACACACATTCGTGTGTATGTATAGTATATACACATATACAGAGTATACATATGTGTATGCATACATACACAAGTATGTACACATATATACCTTATATATGTATAAGTATGTGTGTATATGTGTATACATACTGTATATAGTATACTATATACTACATATTATATACTAGTTTATATATATATATATGTACACACTAGTATATAGTGTTTGTGTGTGTGTATATATATATATAATATAGTATGTCTATACAATGTTATATATACAATAATGTCTGTTTGCATATATGTATACATATATACATTGTATATACATATATATGTATATTTATATATGTGTTCACACACACGCACGCATATATGCAGGCGTGTGTGTGTGTGTGTGTGTGTGTGCACGCGCGCGCACTTGTGTGTGTACAGAGCAAGGGGGGTGGAAGTCTTTTAGAAAATGAAAGACAAATGTTAGAAAATAATATTCCCAAGCCCTCAAATCCCTAATCATGCGTTTGATGCAATATTTGCCCTAATGGGAAATGATAACTGGCACTATTCCAACGCAAACCTCTCGGAAAGGCGCAATAAAAAGGAAAATGCTAGCTTGGCAGTTAAAGAAAGAGGAGCCGAAGCGAGAACCACTGTTGGAGATAATAAAGCATTAACCACAAGCCCCTGTTCTATTAAGCGCACACACACACACACACACAAAAAAAAAAAAAAAAAAAAAAAAAAAAAAAAAAAAAAAAAAAAAAAAAAAAAAAAGGGGGGGGGGTGCAACTAAAGTGAGCGTCGCCTGCCCGCGCGGCTGGGGCCGGACCCAGCAGCGCCCGCAGCCCGTCCTGCCTGCCGGGGCCTTTAATGCGCCGCTCCGCAAGAGCAGGGTGGCCGCCGCGCTGGCGGGGTTTCACCGCGGCCGTCCTCCTCCCCCCCACCCTGCGAGCCGGGACTGTGCCGGGCCGAGGCGACACGAGCCGCGGGGTGCCTACGAACGCGCCCGTGAAGACATGCCGTGCCCGCTACACCCGGCCTTGCCGGCCAGCCGGGCTGAGCCGCCGATAGAGCCCAAAACCAATCAGTAAAGGTGTGGGTGGCGAGGTTAACTAACTAACTGCTGCGAACGGCGAACCAAGAGCTTTAGCACACCGTGTATCTGCCGAGGTACAAGCAGGCTTGGGTTTAGAGCAGTCACCTAAAACTATGCCGTCATAAAGTGAAAACTAATACCACTAAGAGTCATAGTCAGCAAACCCACTAACAGCCCCTTTCACATTTGCATCCAGTGAACCTCTAGTCCACTTAGATTTATTACAGATTATAAACTCTTGATTTATCAATCACCATTTTACATCATTGTTAATTCGTATGTTCATTAGACAAATCTGTCCCTCCAAGGTAATCACGTAAGGTACTGCTGGCATGTGAACATGCACAAATGGGTAATTCTTAATGACCTTCTAAGTTGACATATTTTTGGCATCAGTTTTCTGTATCCTGATTTTCAAGCTGCCTCTCTGGTGTTATTGTAGGGTTTACTTCACTCAGGAAGGAGGACTCACATTTGGAGGTCATCATTAAGCTTGTTCCCATCAAATAGCAGAAGAACAAGGAACAATTAAAATCATCTCCTTGGATAAAAACAACTCCAGTGTTCCTAGCTGGGGAGAAGCATAAGCAGTCTGCTACTCTGACGGCTTTGCAGCGAAGAGAAACTGCTCAGCTGATGCGGTGATGGGTGCCAGGTTTGCAGCATTACAGTAAGATTGGGTCAACTACCAGAAAACATAGCAAATGTTTTTATTTGCTAGCTAGGCTCTGATGGGCTGAATGACCATTACTCAAAATGAGGGCCAGACGCCTTGTGGCCAGTGAAGTAAGTCCTTGAAGAAGGCACCCCAGCTGCATCTACATGGGGGTTCTTGAGTCCCCCCCCCCCCATCTCACACTGTTACTACTGCCCATCCAGCTCCATCAGAAGCAGGGGCTGGGGCCGGGGGGAAAGGGGGGAGTGGTCTTAAAAACAAGACTTCCACAGCTGCCACATTTTTTATGGTGCTTCTCAAAGCAGGTCRAGGCAAGGGCAGAGCAATTCCTGGCATTTCCTGCAGGCCAAGCGACTACGAGAAAGGGGAAGAAGCCGTGTGAGGGGGAAAGCTGGGACAGACAAAGTCGCTTCATCCCACTAGGGGTCTGGCAATTGGCTGTTATCCGTTTGGAGGTGGGCTGGGAAGGATGTAGAATGAGGAGATGATAGCAGAGAAAAATGCCCCAAAAGTTCCTTGCATTAACACCAGTGGCCGCCGCRACAAGCCAAGCCCGTTAGAAACGGGCTGGTTTAGTGAGAGGAACTGAGCTGCTGAGGCTGAGCCATGCCTATGTGTGAATTGCGTCCTCTGCGTGCACCCGTGTGCAGGCAGCGCTGGCTCCAAACTGCCTGAAAAAAGTTGAAGAAAAGAGTTTGTATCCTTTCCTCAAAAGCACAGTTCTAGCCACAAATCCAAATGTATGGACAAAATGTAAATGCATTGTGACAAGCTGTACAAAGAATCAAAACAAGGAACAAGGAGCGTATGTTTCTTCTAGAGAAATGTCCTTTATCTCACAGGCAGAATGAAGTGTGTGGCATTCAAATGTTAAGATTTTTACACACTTTCATGAAATACTAAAGAGAAACCAAAAAAAAAAAAAAAACACACACAACAAGAAAATAACCCAAGTCCATATCACTTCTCAGCTAGTTTGGTTATTGCTGCTCCTGAGTACTGTAACATATGCACTTTCCCTTTTGAAAATGTATCAAAGTTGTTATTTTGGGGGTGGGATAAACTCTTATCCATGCATATCTTATGTTTTAAAGCCAAGAATGCTGAAGAACCGACTCTGGATCTGCACATCAGATGCATAAGTGATTAGTGACAAGTGACACAGAAACAGCGAATGTTCTATGTTACAATGAATAATAAACACATGCAATTTATGCAGAAAGAGTAGGGAGATGGCATCATGCACTTTTTCCATATAAATAATGTGAATCTCTTAGAAATGGGTCCAAGTTAAAAGGGGAGTTTCTTCAGTCCACAAACCTCACAGGTTGTCAGAGGCTCGTCCGGGGGCGCGTTACTGACGGAAGAACAAAGCAGCTATGGGTGAGAAAAGGTCATGTATAAATATGGGTTGTTTCTACAGTTTTATTACAGAGCAAACTAATGGCAATTAACCGTCACTAAATTAGAATAAGCACAGAAAACAGATTTAAAAAAAGTTCATTTCTCTGAAAGAAATGATCTCTTCGATACATGAAAAAAATTGTATTTTTTTTTTGCTTCCTAGGTTTCTGCAGAACATCACAAAAGTATCCACGGGGGTGGGGGGGGGCAGAAGAGATTGCCTTGCAAACACATATGCATGTCTGAAAAAGCTAGTAAGAATTGGTCTTTGCTGGCCAGGGCAGGCAGGCTTTCGTCCTGAGCCCCTCTCCTGCATTTTTCCTCCTTGCTTGTCAGCGATCGCTTCTGCATCTGCTGTGCAGACCCAGAGGCTTCGGCATTCTTGGCTTTAACATGCAAAACATGCCTGGATAACAGTTTTTCCCACCCTCAAAACAACACCAGCGAAATAGCCGCGAGGGGTAACTCCACCACCCTTCTCTAGCCACGCTCAAAATCACACGGGCAGGGCAATTTTCTTTTTTTTTCTGTTCAGCTCTGTACCTGCCAGAGATAAATGCGAGTGTTTTTTTTTTTTTTTTGGCAAAAACCTGGGCCAAACTTGCGCTGGCTCCACCGCGGGCAGCCCAGCGCCCCGGGAGCCTTGGGTGCCCCGCAGCCCGGCCAGCACTTGCTGCCCTGCCATGAGTAAGCCAGCGATCAGGAAAAAGCAAATGCAGGAGGGAAAAAGAAAAGAAAAAAAAAAAAAAAAAAAGAAAAGCCTAAAGAGCCCCCAAATGCACCTGCACCTGCTCCTTAACACTGCACATTTTTTCCTGGCTGTCGTGCCCTGCCAACTCTGAGCAAGCTTTTCTCGCGCGTTTTTACACTATCGCTACGCTTCCAGAAATGTACGCACTTGGATAAAAGTAGAACTGAGAGGGAAAAATGCATATTCTGTTAAGAAAGAAAAAAAAAAAGTTGAAAAAGTGTCTAAAAGATGGATGCGTAAAGAAATCATAGCCATACTTTAACTCCAGGTTTGAGTTACATAAACTGAACTGTGGTAATTACCAAGCGCCTGAAGATTAATAAACAATTACCATAGTAACTGCACTATCATGTGAAACCTATGCGCATGAATTTTTAAAGCATAAATGGAAATACATGCTGGTTGAAAACGTCTCCTCTTTATTTTGCTCCTAGAAGCCGAGGGAGATATAGATGCATTAAAGAAGCCCGTCAAGTTATTCTTTCCTCCGCTGGTTCCCCGCACCGCCACCGCGCGCCGGACGAGTCGCATGTATTATGTACCGGCTCGGAAAGTGCATTACGGGGAGGGAGCGGCGCCGCTCCCGCRCCCGCCGGCCGGCCGCCCTCCCCGCCAAACGCTGCTTTTGCGCAGACAGCCAGACTTCAACAGCTGAAGCAATATTATGCACCTCTTTGCCCAACTGTAACGAGTGTCTCCCAGGGCGGCAAGCTGTCCCCTTTGCCCTAAAAAGTGATTTTTTTTTTTTCTTTTTTTTTGGCTGTTGCCACATGCCAAAAGGCCCCGGTGGCTGCTGCACGGCAGCTTGATGCCAGCCCGCGGCCCCGCGTTCAGCCGCTCCGCGTGTGCCAGAACGCGCCCGCCGTCGCGCTTGCTCGCGGGAGACGACGGCACGGGTTAAATGCAGTCTCCGAGACAGACCCAAGCTCATTAAAAAAAGGAAAAAGCTTTCTCTTTCAGCGATAGCAGCTCACATATTTTACTATGATAGGCAAAAATTTGATTTGCAAGCTGCACCGTTATTCCAAAGCTTTAATCTAGCTGAGCTTTGCTTTACTGCAGTTTGCAATTTGTTTGTGACGCTTATAAAGAGAGACAGCAAAATTCCAAACAACAATATTATATATATCAACCTGTTGATAATTCTGACAGGAAAGCTCAGAAGCGGCACTAAGTTAAAAAAATATAATGATGTACAGCATTTGCAGTAATATTCTAAAACATTAGGTGAGACCTCTACGCTGTAAGTTTGAGGCACTTTTTTACTTTTGATAATTTTGATGAGCTGAAATAATATCCCTTTTTGCAAGAAAGTATTTCTAAAAACACTCTAGGAGTTAGGAAAGCCATTAAATCCTTGTGAATTGAAGGTAGAAAAATAAATTGTATGTATTTTAGACTTTGAATGATCTTCCCATAGCAATTTTAGGGGGGGGGGGAACTATGAAGAATTCTGCAATTTTAATCTCCTCAGTAGCTTCCCATTACTAAACAAGCAGAACGCCACAGTACAAATGTGGATGTTACATGTCATCTTGATCTGCTGCTTTTTTCTTTCATTAAAGCTTTAATGCAGCAATTATGGCTACGTTGCCCTATAAAAAAAGGAAAAGGCAGTTTACTTTAAAAAGTGAAATTGCATAGCCTACTATTTAATTATACACAAATGTAAATGGCCTATTTTTCCATAACTGGTTATTACAGCACTGTTTTACTTTCTGAGTTTTCACAATCTCTAAAACCTACAACGCTTCCTGCTATATAATTGTTTTGCTACATTATTGTTTTCATCTTATTTTTTCTTTTAATGCGAGTGCAGCGGGATAAATCTTGGTTTTAAGCCAGCCAGTACTTCATCTACTTAAGCTTTTATAGATGAAGATTGCTGTAATTATCAGAATACCCGCTTATTTCTGAAGTATTATCTTGGCAACCTGCTGGCATTTACAACCAATTAACAAGCTTTGCCCATTAGTTGCATAAGGGGTATCACGGAGTAAAGCCATTGTGTGCTAATTTTCTATTTTAGATAATCAGTTTGGCCACCCCAAATGGAAGGGGGAAGAAAAGCGAGGTCGGCCGCCCGGCGGCGGGCGCGCGGCGCGGCTGCGCGCCTCCCGGCGCCTGCCTGATTGCCGCGCCGCCGGCGCCGCCGCCTTYTCGGTGCGCGCTCCCTTTGTCTCCGCGGGGAGAGGGAGCGCAAAGCCCCGCCGCAGCACACTAATCTCGTCCTCTTTTTGTTTTTTAAACAGACTGGCTTTTCCCTCTGTCCTCCGGCGCTTGCGATTTCGCCAAATCGTGCGCGTGTTAAACACGATTTCCCCCCAAAACCGGCGCAAGGAGGAACAAGAGGCGGCGGCAGCCTTTGGCCTCGGCTCCTGCTCGAGCGTGAGTTAGCCCAAACCAAGGCTGCGCCGAGGCTGGGAGGACGCAGCCAGGAAAGCAGAGGCGGCCCACGCCGAAGTCCTAAAAGCCGGGGCGGGCGGGCGGGCGGCCGGGGAGAGGGGGGATCCCGCGGGCCGGGCCGGGGCCGAGGGAGCGGGAGCCGGGGGCAGGCCCGGCCCCAGCTGAAGGACGCGCTTCAGCGCCCTGTTTTATAACGCTTCCTCTCCGAAAGCGCCGTCTCTGCTCTGAAAGGCGAGAAGCGTTTACGCGGCACCGGGATGCTGCGCGAGGCTTGGCGGCAGCAACCCAGCGGCGCCGGCCGGGGGAGGCGCGAGGGAGCGGCGGGGGCGCCGGCGGGCCGAGCCGGGCGCGGGGCCGGGCATGCAGCCCCGCGCCGGCCCCCGCCTCTGCTCCCTCACTCTCGTGGGGAATAAGGAAAAGAGTACTTCTAAAAGGAATTTCTTGGCCTAATCAGAGGCTTTTCCGGGTTCCCTAGAGGAAACACACTTATACAATGAGCCGAAAAATCGCACAGGGGGAACTGCAACGCTCGCCGTGCCGTCTCGGACGACAACAGACGGAGCGCAGGGCAGACGAAGCCTAGGATAAGGCACAGAGGAATACGTATGTATATATGCGTGCACGCGCGCACGCRCATGTGCGAACACGCTCACACACCCCTAGCAATTCAGTCAGATTAATTTGCTTTGGATAGTCCATTATTTTACCGTAGTCCTTGTGTAGTATTTAAAGACTCAGGTTAAGCATTCTGCATGCGGCACACAAACAATGCTTCCTTACCTCCACGCGGGTGTTGTGAGACTTTAATTAATGTTTGTAAAGTGCTTTCAGATCCCCAGAAGAAAGGCACTATAGAAGTGTGAAGTCTGATTATTCCACAGCATACAAAAGTAGAGGTGAAAAGAAATATTCTCCTCCTTACACATAAAACTACTGATCTCAACTCCTGCATTAAAAAAAAAGCAAGATGTTAAGAAAGAAAAGAATTCTGACCATGAACCTACTTCAGGCTTCCCCTTTGCCTTTTTCATCTGATTTCTGGTTGAGTGAAATAATAAACTATTGTATTGCTGTAAACTCTTTGTAAGTAGATTTGACTAAGACAACAGAGTTCAGTGCCAGCAGCTACTCTGATCATTCTTTTAAATGGAAATTTACCGTCTGCTGCATCACATGGAAAAAATATAGAACTATTTTTCACAGCTTGTTCACTGAACAGATTATTGGAGGGAAGAAAAAATAAAAAGGCTTCATTTTCCACAGAGCCCAAATCTCGGTGTAGAAAGTCTTGGCAATTTCCTTTTGAGAGGAGACAGATTTCACTTTCACGTTGATTTAACAACGAGAAGCTCTTCCAAAAGCAGGGCCCGATTCGGCAAACTTCCGCGCTTAGCCGTGCTCGAGTCAAGAGCTTATCTGTGGGAGCACAACTACTCACATGGATAAGGCCATGTAGGGTCTGGTCCTAATATAGACCCAGTTCTTGATGTCATAAAATCTTTTTTAACAGCATCTTGTGTTACATTTAATTTATTTCACATGGCCTCGTAAAATAAGATAAAAGCGTGTAAGTCTAAAAGTCATACAAAGAGGATAGAAAAAAAATCCTGCCATGTATTCATGTTTATTAAGTATTATCTTAGTGCAACTTACAGAGTTTTAACTCCAGCATTTCCAAAATCTTTTTTCTCAGCCTCACCGCAGCCAGCAAGAGCCGCCCGCGTCCGGACAAGCGGAGCACCACGCGCCGACCCTGCCTCCCCGCAGGGCAGCGCTGCCGGGGCGCTCGGCGCGGGGCCAGCAGCGGTGGGCAAAGGCACGCGCGCTTGGAGCCGGGGGCACACGAAGATCTAGTCAGAGCCCAGGCCAGGGTAACTTGCACAGCCCGGCGGCACAGATACATCCAATTAGCTCTAATTATCCATTACGTTAAACGTTATTCTGGTTCCTGCAATAATGCGTAAGATATAATATATCAGAAGGGTTGTTTAAACTTTTTGAGCACAGGATCCATGTATCCATGTATGTCTAAGRAAGCCTAAATGTGGAAAAGCAAGGGGGGATGCGGGGGGATGACGTACACACCGCGCACTCGCAGACCCCCAACCTGACCCCAGGACATCCCAAAGGTGCCGCCAAAAAGAAAAGTCGGTGGCAGAAAACCATCTTTGAAGCCAAAGGCGAGRTCATCCCTCTTTAAATCAAGGTGGCGGTGTCTCCCCTGCAGCACTGCTCATGCCYGCTCTGCCCCGGGATTTTGGGCACGCTCCCGCGGGGCAGGAGCCAGAGGTGCCCGGCGGCAGGCTTCGGAGCTGCGGGGACATGCACGGGGAGGTGGTCTGCGGGCACAGCGCTGACACGGCCCAGCAAAGCGCCTCACAGGGCAGCGCCTTACTCACAGGCATGGTCCTTACGTGCCTAAGTGAGTACTGGAAATTATTATAAAAGTGCCTCCAGTGTCCCAGAGCGCTTCAGGGACTTTGGAGGACTATTGATGCAAGTACTTGCTTGCCAGCATGAGAAAGTAAAAATCAAATGTAAAAAATACAATGTAAAAATAAGAAGCAGTACCCTGGCTCTGCTGCCCCGAGATGGGCAGCAGTGATAAACCAAAGGGCTGTTTCAATAGAACAAGCAAGCAGTTGCCTTTTTTTGCAAACCAACGTTTCCTTAGTTTGTCAGCAACGCCTTGACRGGGCTGTCGCAAGGGGTGATGGCGTTTGCGTCGGGGCGCTTGCCCAGGCAGCCCTGCCAAGAGCGGGGCGAGTCGCCAAGCCGACAGCGCGGTCAAGGTCTCGCCCAGAACTTAGACAGGCAGGGTCTGGCTCGGGCTGTTGCGTGGTGGAGCCTTCCTAATGGCAAACGATGAAGCTGTTGGAGTTTTCTCCCATGGATTGCGATTGCAGATTGCTCCCTTAAATACTTTTTTTCTCTCTGATTACACCATGCATAGCCTGTATTTTTGCAGCTGTGTCTATAGTCTTTGGGATAATAGCTTTTAAACAGAGCTCATCTATCAAAAATGAGACTGCAAACTAGCTAGGAACTATCTACCTCACCCATTTATCAGCTACTGCTTTCTCACGGCTATCTTGCTTCATAGATAAACCTGCTATGTATTTCTAGGCCAGTTATTGAACTATCCAATTTTAAGCACAGCCAGAGGGAAATCATATTTTTTCCTCCTAAAAGAGGGATACTGCCCTCACTGCTAGCATCCCAGAGAGATTCCCCAAATTATTGCAGGGAGAATCAGGTCTCAGGCTTGAGAGCTGCACAAGCCCTGGTTGTTCGCTTGCTCTGCCGGTTGCTAACGCGCCGGGCTGGCTTTCCAGCGTAGCTCCGGGGAGGCTGCAGCGGCGGTCGCGGTGCAAAGGCGCGAGGCCGCCTGCGGCACGCCGCRCCAGTGGCGGGCGGCTCGGGCCCGCACGAAGCCGCCCCGCTCCCCAGCACCTGCCAGCGTAAGCACGCCGGGGGCTTGCGGCTAAGCTGACGGCCAGAAAACGAAGGGCGCTTGAACAGGACGTTAAACCAGACTCTCCCATCACCAGAACGACCGGCCCAACCACCCTGCTGTCAAGTCAGTCTCTTGGAAGTCCCCGTGCCCGCGTGAAGTCAAACACCAGCACACACTTCCCGTATCGTGTAGGACCACGGTCGGGTTCAGGGACGGGCGCAAAGGCCTGCGCGGGAGGCACCACATCGCGTTCAGTGCGATACCCCCGCTGCCGCCCTCCCCAACACTCGCTCCGCGTTTGCGGCTCGGCTAGGTGTAGCCAGCAGGCAGGCAGGCCGTCAGGACACCGCGGCCCGGGAGCCCGAGCCCCGCCGGGTGGGACGGAGCTCGGGGGCTGCCGGCGGGACGTCACCCTCAGCAGAACTGGGCGGCAGCGGCTCGACAGCACCGCGGCGCTGGACGCGGAGACCTCGAACTGCAGCTAGGTAGCTTGGCCCCTTTCTAGGGCTCATCCTCGGCTCCTAGAGGCTGCGTTTATTCCTCACCCTGCGTGCTTTGATTGCAGCGCTGGCTCCCTGCTTGTCAACACGCCGATTTCTGAATTCTCAGTGCAAAGGAAGCCTTTCATGGTTTGGCATCCTCTTATATGTTTATGCTCCTCAAGATATATTCTCTAGCCAAGTCTTTAAGTTCTTACATTAGTCCTCAAGCCCAGACATCAATCTGTTGCTGATCAGGTCTTTTCACATCATGCTGCTTTTATCTGGAATGCTGTTTTTGAGGCTTCCAAGGAAGCTCTAGCTGCTGTTTTTAAGAATGTGGTTAATATTTTTTTCCTTTTTTCTAAATGACACTTTACCACTGCTATTTCTTTTAACCTTTCGCTTTTACTGTAAGACTTTAGCAAGAAATTTGCCTTATAAATGCTATACTAGGGAGGTCCTGATTTGCATCTTTGTCCTTGGATAGTGTAGAAGCAGCACAGGGGTCCACAAACGGAGAGATTGATTTTTTTTTTCCTTTTATAGTCCACAATAAAAAGTTTCTTTAAAGGGGAAGAAAAGGGAGGCACATGCTTAATACTGAAGAAAAGCCTGCTTGTGCTTGATACATTGGAGATATGGTTCAAGAACACTTCATCTTCCTGCAACTATTTGCTGCACTTCTGCCAAGGTTAGGGAAACCTTGGGTTAGCTGCTGCCTGAATACTGCAGGCTGGTATCAGTCTGAACAAGTTCAGCTGACTGCTTAGAAGATTTCTCTTTTTTATTCCTCCTCTTGTTGTCTCCCCGCTTTGACAAGCAGAAAGCACCTTCGTCTTTGGCAGGGGCCCCAGCCTGAAAGCACCCAACAAAGAGAATTCCCTGAGAGCTGCCATGAAAAGGAGCCTAGCATGGTCTGGGACCAGCTGGGTCAGGAAACACAACACCGTTGTCTGGTAAGTGACTGAAAAATTAAAACAAAAAAACCCAAGAAAAATCCAATTCCTCTCCCTTAAACATAGGCTCCCGCTTCTTCACATCACAGAGGAAAGAAGCAAAGTGCTGGAAAGCAAAAGTATCAGGCAAGCATGGCAAACTTAAATTTTCATTTCACTTTACCACTTACTGGGACAGTTCTTGGATGGCGATTTTATTTTTTTCAGTTCCTTTGACTCACAAGGGAGAAGATGAATAGCAACACTTGGGCAGACTGACCAAGGGATCCTGCTCTGACCAGCTACCACGTGTCATTGCAGACAGAGGCTGCGCCTCTGCCCCCTTATGTGCTTGAGTTGCCCCTTACACTGTGAACTAGCTCGTTCATCTTCCTTTTGGTCTACTTATAWTATAAGCAATAGGTCAACACGAGGAGTGAGAACAGTATTTTGTCTCTAGTGTACGGGTCATTARGCGGAGGCAAAAACTGAAGTATTCTTCCAAGAGCTACATTAAAAATAATAAAAACAACCCTAACAAGCATGTCTGGAGTGTCTCGTGCAGAAACTGCTTGGGTCAGATCACCACATTAGTGAATATAAGCTCAAATTGGCTTTGACAGAGTTATAACTGTTTTTATCACCACGGAGCTGCCCCAGCATTTGTGCAGAGACAACAGTACTCTTCTGAACTCATTCTGTGTATTTTATAGTGAAAGCCACCTGGGTAAACCTGAYCTGTTGGTTCAGGGAAAATAAGACAAAATACCTCAGATACCTCCTCTAATGGTTGTCTTCTTTGTAAGAAGGATCACTCTAACCGCTGTTTTCTCTCACAGGACCGTGGTCTGGGCCTAATTGTAAGAGCTACAATCATTTAAAGATGGGAAATGGCGAACACGGAGATGGGGAAAAGCTTGAAAGCTTCAGCAGATAAAGGCGAGTAATTCCTTCTTCCCGACAACCTCCCTCTATTTTCTCCCTTGCTGAAACTGCTCAAGACGTATTGCCATGGCTACCTATCCGGGCAGGCAACGCTCTTTTTCAGCTATTTCGTGGCAGCAGGAAAGACCCCGGCGAGGGCTTTCTCCAGGCGGGGAAGGCGAAAGCGCCGCGGGGGCGGCGGGCGGTGGTGAGGCCGGCGGCCCCTCGGACCGCCCGGCGGGCCTCTGCCCCGGCGGCCGGCCCCAGCCCCGGGAGCTGCCGTGCACGGCTCTGCCCTGCTCCCGGGCGCGAGCCGAGGGGACGCAGGGCGTCACCAAATCCACCTCCGCAAGCTGGGAGGCCCCCGACGGCGGACGGCCGCGCGCTCGCGGCGCCCGTCACGACACAGCGGAGGAGCGCGGGTTTACCGGGGCAGGAGGCGCTTGCGGCAGCRGATTGCATCTCACGATTTTCAACCCTATTTTAGGGCACCATTTTTCTTTCTTTTCCCCCGGAACGGCTGCGGTTAGGAATACTCCAACCGGCCGAGCGTAACGAGGCGAAGGACTAGCCAGCGGGCCCCGCGCGGGGCAGCAGCCGGGACGGCGAGGGGGCACAGCGCGGCAGGGAAGCCGCGGGCCCTTCCCCGCGGCTCCGCGGGC
>NW_028185594.1:6267236-6273127 GCF_003343005.1 Rhea americana
GCCCCGCTTGCTCCCGCTCCCAGCGGCGCCCTAACGTTGCTCCTTTCTGTGTCAATCATTAACTCCAATGGCGTTAAACTTTAACACAAATATGCTCCCGTATCACCTGTATATATATTACCATAATTATATAGCTATAAATTTCTTTTAAAATACCAGTTTCCCTTTTGTATAGCTACTGCTGGAAAATGAAAGCTCACGGACTGCTCTGAAGCCCATGCAAAGTAATGCAAAGATTCCCGTTGCCTTTGGTCTGCTTCTCCAGGAACAATAAATTTGGATTATTAAACACCACTATAAATTAAATCCTCTATAGTTAATATCTTTGTTTCTTAAAAATGCTTCACCTAACTTTATCTGAGAGAAAAGAAGGGGGTGGAGGACAAGCACAAAAATAAAAGCCATCGTATTGTAAGCAGCTTGTAACGTTACTGACGACACAAGAATATTTATTTTTAAAAAAGCACTGCTAACTTTTTTACATTTTAGCAAACTTTTCAATTATGATTCTTCCTGGCTATTTAAATATGCTTAAAGTAATGATTTTCTGTAATTTGTCTTTTTTCCTTTGGAAACATACCGTGCTATTGTCAGCTTTAAAAAAGAAGCAATTTTCTGACTTTTGAGATCGAGCAGGTCATGGAAAAATTACTACTGTGGGAACCTATAATTAAATAGAAAATGCAGCTGCACTTTTGAAAAACTAAAATTRAGTTTATTCTATTAATACTTGATCCTAGAATGATATTTGACTTTTCAGACACAGGTGCTAGCTGAAGCCACCCCTCACCTGCAGAATGCTCCTAGCTGCACGGCTACTTGCAAAAGCGGCYGTAAGCAGCCACAGTATAACATGCACAAATATATTGCTAGTTATTTGCCATCCAACTAAATTAGATTCAGTACAGCAGGGTAGTCATTTACACATACAGCATTTTGCTTTCTTTTTCCTAATAATGGCCCTTCATCTTCGGTGGTTTTGTAAGGGATTAAATTAAAATAAATCTATGCTAAATCAGTAATGTTGGTTATAAACTTAGCTAAAATAAAAAGTACAGAAATGGACTATTGAACAAAATTATATAGTACCTCTGAATCGGATAAAGCTCTCTTCCCAGCATGTGACTAGTCATGAAAGGGAGACACAATTCCATACCATACTATGATATGAAAACAGGCTTAGTTTATACATACAAAAAAATATACTAGTTCCCAACTGAATGACTAGAGTACTAGATACAGATTTTGTATCTTAAATGAAAATCACCAAAAAATGTTTGTGCGYCCCACCATCAATTTTAAAACACCTAAAGTAAAAGCTTCACAGAGAAAATAAATAAGGTAAGAGACCTATTAACTAATAATTAATTAAGCTTGTTCTAATGTTTGATGATTGAAGATTACTGTGCAAGTATTTTCTAAGAAAGTATATAAAATTAGGAAGAATTTAAGAAGGGCAAATCARCTTAAAAGCACAATATTTATTCTCTTTATTAATAATAAAATAGCTTTTTTTTAATTTGCAGCTGGATCATTGGCATTCAGGATAATCATCTAATTTTCTAGGGTAATAATAGGCAAGATTTCACAAGTTGCCCKTATTGCATGATACTATAGAAATTATTAAATTTGAATACTTTTTTATATGCTGTACAATAATTTGTCAAGCTATATCTCCTTTAAACCTCTACTATTGCGCTAAGTTTTGTTGGCTTTTTTAAAAATAAATTAAAAGGAATTTTTTCCATCTTCTTTTCATCAGTCATTTTCATATAGGTAGTTTATATGAAGAACATAACTAAACACATGGTTTTTATATAATGTCTACACACTATAACACATAAGAAATCCTTTCTTTACTCGCAAATTCACCTTCACTATTTTTTATATACATTACATGGAATAGAGATAGACATAACTACAGAGACAGTGAAAACGGTACCTAGAAAAGGTACAGAAACGGGTCAGAAGGAGACGTCATACACCACCCAGGAAAGACTTTTTCCCCCCTTCAGAAACAACTAGTGAGTGAGAGTGTAGTCACAGAGAAAGCCCACAAGAACTGTATCTTTGCATACACTGCTTGCCTAAAACTCCCAGAAGTGACCCTACAAGCCAGCAGTAAAATTATTTCAATTTCACATGTACAGCTTGCTTTCCCTCAGCTGCTTGGTTTGGTCACTGGTATGCTTTTTTTTGTTTGTTTGTTTGTTTGTTTGTTTGTTTATTTGGGGGGGTTTTTTTTTTTTTTTTTTTTTTTGGGGGTGGTTTTGCTTCATGTTGTGGGGCTGGATTTCTTTTTTTTTCCAGCTGCATGTATTCCACGGAGGAAAAGAAAACTGATCCATGAAGTTTCTATTTGCATAAAGCACAGAAACATCTGTCGCAAGCTTCTTGCTGGTGGAGTGAAGCATCAGGAGACACTGCAGTTGATCATCTGCCCTTAATAATATTGAATTCTTTTTCTGTCAATAGGAGCTCAGAGTGAGAGTGTTTAAAGCAGCAGAAGGGTATTTGATCAGAGCCATATTTCCCACTATTATTCACAAGGAGTAATCGGTTATATGATGCTTTCTCACACATAAATGCACAGAAATGAGTTCTGCCCTAGGATCAGTAAATGCTCTACTCCATTTGATATCAGTCTTCACAAATACCATTCTTATAAAGGTATATGATGATTTAATCAGTATCCTGCAGTTGCCTACAATGCACAGCAGTTTTTTTTTGTTAAACTTCACACAATGAATGATCTGTGATAGTAAGGCTAACATCAGAAAGCTCTCAATCTACAGTGCTGGTTTGAATTTTGATTTTAGCTTAGGTAATCAAATAAAAATCTTAAGGCTTATCTGCAACTTGAATCAGAAAAATTTTCATTCTGTTTCTGTATGTATATATAATGCATGTCTACAACCATAAATATCAGGTGGAGCGGCCAATTCATTTATACAGAACACATAAATAGAATAGAAGCTCAGCAAAATATAATAGCAACTATTTAAAAGTCCGAATGACTATGTTAGGTCAAGTGCTAAATRTAGAATCACTAAAAGCACTTCAGGTAATACACACAATTCATATTTCTGCATTATATTTTGCTCCTTTTTATTAGATTACTTTTAAATTAGTTGGGTGTGTTGATATAATTGTTCTAACACAGAATATAGGCTGACTCCCTCTCTCACATCATTGAAAGTCAAATATCAGTCTAATCTATCCAGTTACAGTCTGCAGTGCAAAAAAGTGCTCTTCTCCGTTTATCTGTTTTGTGGAGTTCAACAGCCAAACTGAGAGGAGAATAAAGTTTCTTCACCTTTGTTATCTACTTATGTCAGAAGTAGCATGAAGGTGATCAGAACTATTCTCTGTTTTCTACCCACAGCTCCAAGGTAGCAGGCTTCATAAACTAGGTCAGCAGAGATTAATATCACATTAGTTACACCTTGTTCATCGTTGTCATTGTAAAACAAAAAGTCTTTAAGCATTTCCTATTCAGAGCTGATCTCTGTAACAATACATGTCTGCTATTTTTCATTTCTTTCATTGTTCCTTCACACATTCACAGATACCTCAATTGCACTGCAGATGTCTGGGTGTAGGAAATACCTTTTTGGTGTGCAGCACAGTAAGGTCACGAGTTCAGCTAGGGCTGCAGCGTATTGTGAAACAAACGATTAAAAGAATAATATAAAACAACAACAGCAGGAGCAATCTTTGCTCGCATAGGCATATTTGTATAAAAAGTTTCTCTGGCAGCGGTTCACCAGCAGGCAGTAATCAGCTAAGATACTTCTTTGTAATTTTTCTGTTTCATAAATAATACAGGAGTTTACTAACAGGAAGTTTGTGGGAAGCAACAGTAAACAGTCTAGCAATCCATCTGTTATTGTGGAATGCAAGAAAGCTGAATCAGGTTCTTTGCAAGTGGACTATTTTCGTTGTTTGTGCTAGCAAAGATGTGTGGGAAATGGGCATTTAAATCATTATTAGCGTGAACTCTTTCAGACCTCCCTTTTCCCTTGCCTCGCAGAACAGGGTGGCTGGGTACAATTTCAGCAAGGCGCCCAAGCGCTTCAGCAGCCATGGGGTGGCTCAGAATTAACCTGAGCAAAAAAGCCAACGTGGCTGTATCGAATGTGCGATATTCAGGTGACGGTTACAAAAAGACTTTCGCTTCTTTGAAATGAAGCTCAGAAAGAATGACTTCTAAATTAACACACACACACCCCTGCTAGCATCTTCCTCAGAGTCAGGGTATTTGTCAGGAAGAAACTGAAGGGCTGCAGGGAGACTGGAGTGGAGGACAAGGAAATGAGGAAAAATAAGGTAACGATAGAAGTCCTACTGACAGGCTTTCTGTGCCAACACAAGTAGAGAGTCAAGCAAGGGTGAAAAAAAACTAGTATCTTTCCCTAAGACAGGCTGTTCTGCTGGCATTCATCCACCCTTGATATGTTGCTTATGAATAGAAAGCTAGAAAAAGAGCGGAGGCATGTGTGTAAATTAGTCACTACTACTACAAAAGCAAGGTTTCTTTGCCTGTGGCAATGCTGCCTCTCACCTCAAAGACTAATTTGTACCACTGAAAGTGCACGCCCAAGATAAAAAGTTGCACTGCCAAGTAACTAAGAGTCAAAAGCCTAAGAAGAGGGTTACAACCAGTGCTGAAGAGGAATTATTTCAACAGCCTAAAAAAAAATCTGCTTACTCACAAGGTGTCTGAATATTATACATAGCACTTTGTTTAGAAGAGACAAYGAATACATTGGAAACCTCTGTCTAAACCAGTACCCACCAGAGAGATGAAGAAAGTTAACAAGAAACAAAAATGTCAACTTTAGGGCACTGTATTAGCTAACCGTTGTGCAGTTAATGARCTTGGGATGGTAATGCAAAACTTCCATGCAGTAGGAATAATTTCAATAGGATACTCTTCATTTCAGAGTTGTTCTCTTCACGAAGTTTTTACAATAACAACCAAATGCATTTTGATATAGACAAAACCTTGCAGGTCTGATAATGCTGCCCATACAGGTGACGGGACTGCCGAGGCCAGTAAGGTCACTCTGCCCTAAATCGGGGCGAGGGAGAGCAGCCTGACCCCGCTGCCGCTCAGCCTTTCCCCCGTGCTGCTGCTAGGATTTGGGATGCTGCTCTCTGCCGCCTGACAAGACTGCCATCTTCTGGCTTTCCTCCTTAAAACCACCTCTGGCCAGCAGCTAAGAAGGCCTCATACTAGGAAAAACATCATTTCTTTTGGGACAGTGGCTCAGGAGCAGGGCCAAGGTGCAGAGACGGGATCACAGAAGCGCAGGCTCACGCCCCATCCCTGCGGCGGCACCGCCAGATGGAGAAGCTGCCGGGCGCCTATCCTTCCCTTCCCGCCGCTTCAGCATGGCGGCATCTCACCTCGCTGCACAAGCACCTTCCCAAGTCAGGGCCCTGCTAACAAAATTGCAACGCTTTTTCCCTTTTTCCCTAAAGCCGCAGGATCCCGTGAGCAACAAGACGAGGGCAGCGCATTGAGATGAGTCTCTCACCCCCGTCGCGGCCACAGAAAACCACACGCACGTTGGTGGTAAGACCTGGGGCTGCCAGGGCCTGCTCTCTAACCGGGCCGCGGGTCAAGCAGCTCATGGACGCGGGCGAGTCTCCCCAGCCCGTGCCCGGCGGCCAGGCACCTCCGCCCGCGGGCACGCTCGTCACCACCGCCAAGGCRGCGCGGAGCTCGCCCTGGCAGAGGGCTCCTGACTGCGGCCACTCGCTCCCCGCCCGCCCTGCGGAAGGGGCCGCGGAGGCGGGGGCAGGCCCGCGGCGGTACCCCGAGGCCTCCCCTCCGCCCGGCTCCCGCGCACACAGGCGCCTCCGCCGCCGCGCTCGCGCAGGCG
>NW_028185594.1:6273245-6287382 GCF_003343005.1 Rhea americana
CGGGCACCGCCCGCCCAAGGTCGGCATAGCTGACCAAAAACTCAGTCTTAGATTTAAGAGAAAATTAGATTTARGATCTCCCTCACCCTGGGAGATGCTCCTGAGGTATCCCAGTGAGCGTGTGCCCCCTCCTCAGACAGCGGGGCAGGGAGAGGCCTGTTTGTCAGGGCCCTGCCTTGGGGGTGCGGGCAGCAGCGTGCCCCACACCATTTGCCCAAGAAAACACAAAGAACYTCAGTGCCTGCAGCAGCCTGCACCAGTGCACGTACAATGCAGGGAAACTCAGCAGAGCAGCCTTCCTGAACAACCTGTGTGATCTCGCCAGATTTACCTCAGTCTTCTATAAGCAAAGTGTTAGTGATGCTTCTTTTTATTTGAATATGGTAAAACTTGCTGCTGTACCTGACCAGTTTGCTCTTACTCTGTGAGTATTTATCTCCAAGTGACAGACTGCAGCTGTATGAAAGTGATTTTATTGCTTTGATGATCAAGGAAGATCTCAGCATCTAAAGCTCATCCACTTCATAGTTCAAGAGATGAGCCTTCAAACCAGATCTACTGCAAAGCACATTTAACGGTAAGAATCAGTGCTATTTTGTTACAACTTTTTGCCCTATATTTCACTTGTTCAGGTAAGCTATGGTTAGGGGACATTCTGTTTATTTTTGCATCACTGCAAGGCTGATTTCAATACTTACCAGGGCTCACTATCCCAAAATTAAGTAAAAATAAATACAAAACAAAACCCATGCAGCTAGCTTTATAAGTTGCATTTCCTCCTTTAGAAAATAGCAAAGAAAAAAAAMCAGGAGAGGTTTGCAATAAAATAAGAGAGTCTCAGAGTAATAATTAGACAGCCCCTATACTCAGAGGTACAATGTCCAAGCAGCAGGTGAGTTCCAGTACCAACCCTCATCTCTTCCAGTGGCTCCATTACTCACCCTCCTGCATGGGGTATGAATAAATGAGGATGGTCAGAAGCAGAAGCATGTTCCTCTTTTGAGCTACMCTCTCCTGCTCATCATGCAGAACACTGGCATTGCCGAGCAGCTTCATTCTCTGGCCTGCCAACGGCCTTTATCATTTCTGTGTGATGCAACAAGAAAGGCAGTTTAAGCTATTGTGTGTTTAACTTTTTGACTTACTGAGTTTGGGGAAACTGTAAAGCAGCAATCTGTGTCTCCATAGCTGGAGCCTGGGAAGCTGAGCAAACCATCATGCTGTGAAAAAATCTGACAGCATACGATTCCAGCCAAAAGGACCAGATAATCTGCAGGCACAGTCCTGAGGAGCTGCGTATACAGGAAATTGTATCTGGGGGAGCTTGGTCAGTGCTGTGAAACCTTCAAAGCTGCACAACAGCTCAGCTCTCTTACTACATGTAATGTGAGAAAATTTGTAATAATACTACTTTCTTCTTGCAATCTCTAGCTCTCCCTCCCAAACTCTATCTCTGCTAACACCTACAGCTGCAAGTTTTCAGCTTCCCTCCTCCTCTTAGTCGGTACAACCCCATGGCCACCAATTTATCAGTTTAAAAATCTGCAGTGAATGCAGAGCTGATGGCAATAAATAAAGACTATAAAAATCCCAAAGTTCATACACAGCTGGGAGCAGTGGATACAAGGTAGGTCCAGCTCTGCATCTTGGGCTTACAAGCTGAAAAGGAGGATCTGCCTGGCAGTAATAAATCTGTGTCTGGAGGAAAAAAAATCTCCTATTATAGAGAGCTCAGAGATGCTTTGGAACAAGACTCAAAAAGCCAGAACTAAAGCTCCAGAATCATTCTGTGCTGCTAACTGTCTTTGGATAAACCTGGCAGGCAGCAACTCACTTGTCCAGCTGACACAACAGAAGATGCATGGGAAACTCTGGCCAAAGTCCAGGTGCTGCTGTACCAGCACAGCCCAGTTACTAACAGGAAGGGCTGGAGCTTCACACAGCCTGTCTGAGGACTAGCTCACTTGGACACAGCACTGCACTGGTGTAGCTACTTCTTCTGTTTCTGTAATCCAAATGAGTCACAGAAGTATCCAGTGTTCTCCACTGCACAATACTGCCATGACAAAGAATCTCAGTGGTAGTTCTCCCCAGTATCCACTGGTATGCTTGCCTGTACCCAGCTTTTCTGCTCAGGGTACCAATTAAGGGCCTAGCAAATGCCTATCAAGAGAGTGCTTGATGTTACGGACATTTGTGCACCACAGAAATCATGAATGAGAACTAATGGCAGGCTAGTAGAACAGTCCTGACAGTGTGCCCAGACTGGGCACAAAGTCAATAGCCTTCCTCTGTGGGAAGAGCATGACAAATGAACTCATTACTCACGCATTGAACAAAACCCCTTCCACAGGGAGCCTGAGTCGCTTTAATGCTTTGTGAGTTTATCACAGCACATCAACAGGTCAAATGCAAAACTCCACTGACCTTCATTGCTGCAATCCAGTCAAGTCTCTGAAAAACAGGTATCAAACACTCCAGCCAAAACTGTCTGTCAGCATGTGATCCCTACTGCAGCCTTGAGTTACTGCCAGTGTCTCCTCTGCACAACTTGATCACTGGAGGGAACTGAGCTGTTAAGGTCTCCCCATTGAACTCAGTTTCGCGGTAGACCTTCTGTGCTCACTTATTCTGGACCAGCCTTTCCAGTCACCTTGGCTGCAGCCTGCTACCAGAAGGGTCTGGCATTGGGTGCAACCTGTCCTATTACATATCCAGATTTCTTGGTCGGGGGCAGAAGAAGTGTTGTCCAGATCTGGATCCAGACAGATCCAGCAGGTCTCATTTCTTCCTCGGAGCTCTGAGGTAAAGCAGTAATATCTCCACAGGTATGGCTAACCTTCACCAGCAAATGCTCTGGCCTGCTGATGTGGCATGAAGAGATACTGAGCCCTCACTCACAGTGGCTGCACTGAGGTATAACACCACAAAGGCTCACAGAGTAATAGTTGGTAGGGAACTGGGTTTCTGACCACTTTTGGGAGCCTATCTTAATTACCGTGTTGGGTCTTTCCCTAAAATCACTTCCAGATAGCAAAAATGCATACGACTGTTTTATATCCTCCTTTCCCATGTCAGTCCTCTCTTTCTGACACATTGGCTCAAGATACCATTTTCTCCAAGTCTCAGGCTCACCTAATGGTGCCTACAAGAGCAGGGTACCTCTCCTTAGGAGTTCAGAAGATACAAATGAAGTCGACTGATTCCTTGATGCAAGGAAAGTCTGTCATATAATTACAGAAGTTAAGGGTCAAASTCCTCCTTGCCAGGCTTCCATTAGCTAATAGAGCTGCCCTACAGGAGACATTTGTCCTACAGGGATAAAGCCTGTTTCAATATCCGCTTGCCCCCATTGGATGAATCAGTCCATATTTCTTATGCTGCTTGTCTCTGCTATTTCTCTAGTGTTTAGAGGTGAACTCAAGCTGAAAACCAATTGCACCATTATGTTAGGTCATCAATTAAAAGTCGTATAGAGAGGGATCTTAAAAATTGATCCCAGATAGGAACCCTTTGTCCAGATTTATTGAGTTGTGACATTAATTTCTTTTGTATCAGGGAAAATTCTGCCTCTATAGCTATATTTTCTCATCAGTCTAGTTTTGTGCCTAATTCAGTTACCTGATTCTTGCTATTTTCTTTTCTCCTKCTTACGGCAATCAAAGATATTTTATCCATGGAAAAGTGTTTCACATGGTTTTGAAGTTGGTGAGATTAATTTAAAACACACACACTAACACAAACTTGAAATTCAGTCTAGGAATAAAATTCAGTGAGCTGGAAAACACAAATGTTGTTATTTGCTAGGAGTCATGACACTATGCAGCAGGTGGCAATGCAAAGCCTTCACATAAACACCAGGAAAAGCTGACGTTGAGAGGGTGTGAGCTGGAGGCTGAGAATCATGCAGTTCACTGTTTCCCCCTTGACCAAGCACAACAAAGAACAGTTTATAATACAGTAGCCTGGTATTTAAACACTGGTTTAACATAAAGTCACGGGGCGGGGGGGGAAGTATATGAGCAAGAACACCCAAGTAAGTGATCAGCAGGAGCATAGGGGGCATCCTCCATTCTTCCTCCTCAGAATGGAAGCTTAAGAACAGCATATACAGGGGAAAAAAAGTGGATAAGAATGAGTGGATAATCAGTAGTGCTACAGATATAAATAAGAGGAAACATGTACATTATGATGAAGAAAAGCTCTGCAGATTGACAGTATGCCTGTTGCASAATCCTGGAATATTGCAGCCAGTAGTGAGGCTGAACATATATTCCCAATAGGACACAGCTGGCCACACAGATCCAGCTGAGAAAGAAACACTCAGCACTCATACAAACAGCAACAACAGCCTCATCCTGTTCTCCTCTCCAGCTGACGAGGATGAAGGTCCGTTAGCTGGAAATACATACAATATGGATACCTCCAGTAGGTGGCCTTAGACACTCAAACTACTCAGTAGCTGTCCCTTCAATCTACTTGTCTCAAGTTGCCCTCACACTCAGAGACACACACACACATACACATACGAGCGAGTTTCTCAGTTGACGGCTCCAGACCTTATACTCTCTCCAGTAGTTGGCCTGGATCGCCCAGTCCCTCCAGTAGTCAGCTCCTCCAGTTTTCTGACTCACAGACACACATATATCTAGCCAAAATTTACGGCCATTTCCATACCTGGCTCCGAAGCCACTTTTCCTACCCCCTGGCTAATCTAGCTTGACATTCACTAGTGATCAAGCAATAGCACGTGTACCCTCACCCATTGCAGCTGCTGGCGCCACAGATGCACAGGCCCGTGACCTGTGATCCAACTCACTTAGAACCTCACTTGCTCCAGTTGCTGGCAACAGCAACATACAGGCCCCTACGACCTGTGGTCTGACTCCAGTTTCTAGCACTTAGACTTCCATATACATGTGCACACAGAGTAGGGCGTCCCCTCACCCAGGAAAATAATTAGAAATAGAGTTTAATAGGAAGTCGGGACTGACTGCGATGATCAGACACAGGACACGGCCAGACAAGTGTGCTGGCCGCAGACCTGTTTACTCACAACTGGCCCCTTTTTATCCCCCTTCCCCTCTCTTTTCCCACATTTTTTTCCTCCCCAGGCTACTTTGATCCCTCCCTTTTTTCACCATAGGTTCCTCTCTTAAATATCTCATAAGTTATGTATAATTGCAACATGCTCTTCCTGGCATCCCATAACAAGCCCCATCCCCCCCGTAGGCGGTAACCCACCTCCTCCATCTGAACGCTGCTCAGGAAAGCCTCTCTCTGACTCGCCGTGACGGATATCACCCTGGCCCACAGGTCTGCGGCTCCCCAGCACTGCCCCAGGAGAAGCTGGGCCCGGGGGGTCCTTTCTCTGCCTCAGTTACTGGACTTCCTCCACCTGCTGGGGAGAAACTGGTCCAGGGCGGTACTTTCCCTACCTCAATTATTGGACTTCCCCCACCTGCTACTGTGCTTCTGTAGGGTCGTGGAGACACACCTTTTATCACTTAACAAACAATCCACGCACTACAGCACAGGATTTAAAACAGGAACAACACTTCTCAAACATTCCTTTGAGTTAAAAAAGAAAAAATGAACGAGAGGGAAAAGAATCAGAAATTTTAATTCTGAAGATTCAAAATCTTCTATGAGAGCCAAGCATGGGCCCCTACRGAGCAAGGTCACTGAAATTCATCTGGTAAATTCATTCAGAGTTCTACTCCACTCTCCCTCACTGAAGACTAAGGCTAAGCTTCCACCTCGATGACCTGGGGAGAGTGGGCCATGCCCAGCTACTGCCTTTCCCTGCTAGGCAAACCACTCTGCCATCACATGTAATTGTAGCCCCAGGGGCACCCGTTACRGAGTGCTCCACCAGGGACTCACTGAGGCTTCTGCAGAGCAGAAAGGGAGTATCTAGCATGAGTGGGACTGAAATGCTCAGGGGTTCAAATATATGTTTCAGAATTCCCAGCAAAGTGTAGTTTTAACAGGATGTCRTTCTCCATGTTCATCCCATGCAAATCTTGAAAATTCATGAATTTTCCAGGGACTGATTGAACAATTTCTCATAAGAGGACTGCAGATTTTAAGCAAGTCAGCTGCATTACTCACAATCCAAAAACTTCCTTTTTAGTGTTTATGTGGAATCTAAGTATATGTTTTCACCTTGCTTCAACATAGAAAATGYACTAAATGATTGTTTCTAATATCTATGTTAAAGCTTTATTCATTCCAGGACTTGGCAAAATCAATAGCTGCAAGTGAATTGCACATTTTTCTTAAGGCTACATTTAATTAAGCTCTTAAAGGTTTTAATTTTAAAAGCTTTCTTTGTAATTTTAGACTCTCCTGTGTTCTCTCATAATATAGGTAAGGAAGGGTTCTTCGCATAATCCAATGTGAACACCTAAGGCTACCTATTCTGAAGCTCAGCCATGCTGCTGGGAACTGATGAAACAAGTACACAAGGCCTATCCAGGACCCACCTCAGCTCTGATTAGCCATGTAATCAGGCAGACAATCAGGCAGTAGTTGCAGCAATTTTTTTTTATGCACAGCCTTCTGCTTCCTAGGCAGCTCCTCAGCTGAGGGGACTGAAGCCAGGCCCTGTTCCCCTTTGAGCATACAGGACCCAGGCAGAAGACAGGGCAAGCAAGAGAAGCTCACCACAGACACAAGCATGAAACAAAGGCACACTGTTCCATACAGGAAAATTGCTCCAGTCTGCAGGTTTTAAAACACTCACAACCATCCACTGCTTTCTTTAGGATGTAGTTTTCCAAGGCCATCATAATTGGTGTTTTGCCTGTTAGATCAAATTTTCATGAGAAAATATATATCGAGTCAGCTGTTAATGTTAGAGTGATAGAGTATTATTTACAAGCTCTAATTAATTCAGAATATTTTTTGACAGTGTAAAGGAGCCAGAATAGAGTGAATTTGGTTCTACTAATTAAAGTTGTGAAGATTTGTTTTATGTACCAATTTCTGGAAGAGAAAGCTCATTTTGAAAAGATGACAATTTAAGGGAGGAAGAGGCAGGCTTAAGTCTCGAAAATGCAGCAGGTTTAGCTCTGTCCATTTTAATTGTCTGGACTGTAGGATCTTGGCTGACACCAAATTAGTGAAAATTGAAACCAGATGGTGTAGTTGCAGAAGTTTTTCCATACTAATCTTCTAAAGCAGCTTTGACACACTTGAAGGAAGGTGAAAAATACTTGTATGAGGAAAGCAACAATACATTGCAACTTATAAATGAGAACAGTTTCAAAGCACTGAGATCTTTGGTGGCTGTATTAACAGTAAGTGACAAGCAGCATGCTCAAAATATTTTGCTTGGTTAAATTATCTTTTTTTTTTTATTTTTTTATTTTTTTTTACTCTCTCCTCTTCCTGCTTCCACCACCAGGAGTCCTACAGACATTAGGGCATAGTAAGAACTGTTAAAATGCTTACAAATACATGGTGCTTTTTTTTCTCCCTAAGCACTTTTAATGAAAAATCTTCCATTGCAAGATATCATAAAGCTGTTTCAAATATATTCTTCTATGCATAGCAAGCTGGCCCTATTTAGTGAAAGTTTGGAAAGTACACTGTCAACTTAAATTTGTACCCGTGTTAAAAAAAAAAAACAGGTTAGTAAGCCATAAAACTAGTAGGAATGTTTACATAATTTTTAAAAATTCCTGTGAGGAGTGTAGCTCTTAAACAAATCAACATGTCCCAGAGTGTTTGAAATCCAAACACTGAAGCATGAAGCATGCACAATATAACGGCCTGCAAACACTCTCTTAAAAATGTTTTCTGTTGTTAACAAAAGTTCCAGGAAAAACAAGCAGGGACAAATGAATATCACTGCTGACTACTGAGTGAGCTAAAGATGGTTACAAGTTTTCAGGGCTAGATCCTGAGAAGGGGTAGAATCAAAAAGTGGTGCTGATTGCCATAGCAGCTGGGCATCTTGATGGTCATTTATAAATTCACATAGCCTTCTAGGGGACCTCTAAGTCTTCAGAACATGGATGTGGTAAGAAGTTGTGGCCCCAGTGAAGTCAATAGCAAAAGTTCTCCAGTAGCATAAAGCATCATTTTTTTTTTTAATTTCAAAGACTGACAGTACTCATACATGCATATACAGACACTCTACTGTACAGTAGAGTGCAGTCCCTGTGCAGGGTAGGCAAAAATACTAATTTCTAACAGGTGATGACTACTTCTATTTTCTTGGCAAAGTGCCTTTTGAAGAACATGGCAACTTAGGACTGACCTGTGTCAGCTTACAGCCAGTGCATCCCTCTCTGAGGCTGCCTAAGGATCTTCAGCTACAGTCTGCCAGCTCCCTCAACACAGGGCTCTGCTCTCCTCCRACGACGAGGCTCTGCTCAGAAAAGCAGCTTTCACAGAGTGTCCCTTTCTTCCTAAATAATATGGCAGGAAGTCTTCCTTCTTTATATTCAGCCCAGTAGAGCCAGAAAGTCAAACCAGACTTGTTTTGGGGTAAACTACAGAATTAACTGTTTTCCAGGGAAAATGTAATTTTGCCAGTTCCATTAATGATACACTATTCTAAAGAGAATCCACCTCAGTTTTTCCCAGCAATGTTATTAGATTTATGAATTTGGGACTCTAAAAAACATAATGCCTTTTCAGTCAGCAGCCAAGATTTGACATATGACTAGAATGCCAAGAGAGAACAAGAAAGTGCCACCTTTATAGGGGCTATCATTTATCACAATCACAATTTGCATATCAAAAATCGGGTACATCTATCCCACCACAGTGGAACTGAGAAGGAATGGAGAATCACACTGTGGCCATTGCTGTTGCAGCCTGCTGTTGCAGTATCAATGGAGTTGATTCAATTTTAGGGGATAATCTAGTAATATATATATTACTAGATATAATGATCTATTTTCCAGCTMTTCACAAGCGTATTCTTCAGAGGACTGGATTCCCATGCAGCTGAATTCCATAAATAATGTACAGTTTGAATGACCTCAATTACTTAGCACTCTCAGGTCTAGGTTTGGAAAGTGCTTTGTATTTGCCTCCTGAGAGTAGGGAGTATGAAAACATGAGAAAGACAATTAGTTTATTCTCTAAGGATAATTTTTCTGTGTTCCCTCTTCTCTTCTGTCCAACCCCAGGAGTGATTATGTTTATGCTGAAGAGGGAGTGACATAGCAGCCCCTTGTCTTTCTGGCCCCATATGACCCATTAAACTCCAGTTCTACTCTACCATGTATATGAAGAGCATCAGCACGTATCYGGAAATGTCCTGTAATGATATGCAATTAGAAGTGCCATTATATATTAAATAATAAATACCATATATTGGTCTGCTTAATGGACTCTTAACCATATTCATTTATTTTTCTAAAAATCTGTATGGAGATCAAGTGGGGCTACTGCACTTCCTTCATCCCTCATGGGTACTTCAGAGTAGCTCCAGAGACCACCACTATTTGTGGAACATACTAAGGAGGGACAGACACATAGGCCCTAGGAGCGCACCTATCTCTGAAGCCATGGCACAGATTGCAAATGCCATGATTTTACCACACGAAGTAAAATGTTCTCCTCCTTGTTGGAATTCCAGAGCATACCTCCAAGCTGAAAAGTCTGCTTGGGGGACCCATCCCAGTTGTACATGAATCTTCCCAAGGAGGAAATTATTTCCTCTACAGCAGCATCTTTCTTATCCTTAAAAAAGAAAAATGGGGAAAGAGTAACATTTGCATCATTCCAGAGAGGAAAAAAAACATGACAGCAGCTCAAATGGTTGTTGCAGTCTCAGTTGCAAGTTTCAGGGTAAGGTGGGTACACAGTAAGAAGAACCAGCAGCCTAACTA
The DNA here is from genome assembly GCF_003343005.1 of Rhea americana. Lineage (NCBI taxonomy): Eukaryota > Metazoa > Chordata > Aves > Rheiformes > Rheidae > Rhea > Rhea americana. The sequence continues at coordinate 6,283,100 of NW_028185594.1, forward strand.
AAGGGGACCAAAAGAGGAGTCCTTCAAAGTGACTCACTGCAGAGGATTAAAAAAGGAACTCACATAGATAGCAAAGTTCTACAGAGCACTCATGATCTTTTGTTTGCAACTCTGCTTTGGAAATGTGAGCCTGCGTCACAGCAAGTAGGTAGATGACTGTTCAGCTTTATCATGATGTAACCCTGCAATCCATCCATGACTCAGTAGTTTCCTTCATCATTATCCCACTGAAACAAGGCACAACCTGGAATACTGAACTGTGATCTAGATAACAAGAAACTAACTCTAGACTAAAGATACTCTTGTGGCACAGAAATCCAAGGATCCAAGGCCACCAACGAAATGGGGAGAGAAAGAATGATTGTTTGGCAAGTGTGTCTTGTGTATTTTTGATATGGAGGACACAAATAATCAATCATATCCCTGTTATGGAACAGGGCTAGAAATGCTGTTYGATGTCTATGTAAGATCTTCCACTGAGGATATATTGATGCTAGATTATCAACATGGAGCTCTTTAGCAGAGACCTGGCCTGATAGGATGRGTCCACATGACCTTCACACTCAGTACAGGTTGTCTCTTCTGAGCTCTGCCCCATCTGGTGAGCATAACAACCTCTGCCTGTCTGACATGGGATCTTCAGATAGAAGTACAGCTACATACAGCCCACAGCCCTGCAGGTGTGAAAGAAGACAATGTAGCTTGTGCCGTCACTCAAGCTTGCTCTATCTGCCTTCACAGCAAAGGTACAGGCATCTGTGGGTAACTCAAGTACACACCAAATTTGTGCATCTTGTGCAATATGAATCAGATCAAGCAGGCCTGTGCAAGTCCTATCAGGGTCTCAGCTACTCACTGCTTCAGTTTAATAAGAAAGTTGTCCAGCCATTCATTTAAAAAGCAATGTTTTCCTTTAAATGTGCAATATAAATAAAATGCCAGSTAATGTTACTAAATGACAAAAATCTCAAGCACTTAAAAGCCATAAAATGCATATCTAAAAACATCAGTTCTCTCAAAAGTACAGTATTCTTATGAGCTATAAAAAGCACATATTTCATCACAACAGTAAAGAAATTTGCACACAGTTTTATAAAAAATCAACACTATATACTTTCCTTGTTGTGAAAACCAAGCAAACTCTTTCTCAAGAAACAGCAGTTATCAGTCTGTTCTCAAAAATATCTGGCCAGACGATACCACTTCTCTAAAAGCCACTCATTAAATCCACTGGTCAGAGCTGAAGTCAAAAGCAATGGTCTAATATTTGAGGGATATATTAAATATCCCTCACTTGCTCTCTCATCTTTGGTTTCTCTAAGTGGCATAGTAGGGACTACAGTGGCACTTTAACAGTGATAATTACTTATATGCTGGGGAGCTTGTTTTGGAATTAGGTTAGTGAGTTTATTAAACACTCCCAGGTTTGTTTCAATTCAAAGCTGTTCTGAAGTTTGTTTTGGCTTTCATGTTTGAGCCCCTCCTAAAGAGTAAGATACTATCTCTTTACACCTTGCTGCCAAGATCTAAATTCGTAGTTTCTGTGTTTCCCTGGTAACAGCTAGTGATGTCATAAATTCAGTAAGTGCTACAGGGAGATGTTATGCTCTGTGCAGCTGTGAAAGTCTAAAAGAGAACAGCTAGCTCACTCTCTACCCTGTCACCAAGACCCGCCAACACTGCTGCCTGCCCAGCACTGCAGAGACTGTCTGGATCAATTTGGAGTGATCCTCAGGTTTAATTCTTTCTTGGCAGTGAGATGGGCAGAGGTATCTGCTCTTATTTCTAGTGTCTCAATCTTGAACCTTTTGTGGGCTCAGTATGCTGATAAGTGGTTTTTAAGTAAGGTTTGTATCTGAAATGTCGCTCCCAGCTTTTTGTTTGGCACCAGTGTAGCTGTCAACCTGTTCAGAACTGGCAGCAAGCTCYGCTTCCATCATCACATCACCATTGCTAACAGAGACTGGCAAGCTCTTCCAAATGTCAATACCCTTAGCAAGGTTTGGTGGCTGGTCCCTGATCACCCTGGACTACTCCATCCATTGCTGTGTCATTGGGATATGCGGAGACAAAGAGAAAAGATGCAATGCCCTCATTTCTTACCTGGAAGTGACATCCAGGGAACATACCGATTCGCAGCAAAGTCCAAACATGCACAAGAGTGCTCCTGCATTGGACATTCCAGTATATTTCACAACAGAGGCACCTGCAAACATTATAGCATATGCATGAGAGAAAAAGGTTCCCCATCATTAAATACTAGGAAATATAAGGAACAATCACAGAATCAGATGCACCACTCAGCTGAGAACAGAGGAACCTAAGCCTAGGAGGGATCACTGGAGTCACTATCTCCAGGCCCCTGTAGGCAATCACACAATCCCACTTCATGGTCCAGTAAAGCTCAGCAAAAAAATTTTTTAAAAAAGAGAAATTAAAAAGTATGAAYGCCAGGAGAGACAGGGAAAGGAGTTTACAGGGCTTCCAGGAAGCAAATATAAGCCTGATTTCTGAAACTACAGTGATTATTCTACTGCTTGAACCTTTTCCATATAGCGCCAAAAACATATTCATTATCTTTCTTTCAACCTAAGATTAAACTACATCTTATGCTTGCCGGCCTCCAAAAGTCAGTGAATATAATGCATCATCACTAACAAAGAAACAGTACTTTGGTTAGCGGGTTTTGTGTGTGCCAGCAACTCTATGCAAGAGACAAGTCAATAATGTAGCTGCCAAAAGCACCCCCTTCTGTTCCAAATTCTTTGTGTGTGGCTTATCCTTGCAAAGGCACTACATACACATCTGAAGATGAATATTGAAAGTATCTGTGGATGGACATTGCTGTTTCCAGACAAGAAAACCCTTGACAGCAACTGCTAGAGCCAGTGCATCCATATATTTGAAGCATAGCCCTATAGTTCAAAGCAAGGCTACCACTGGCCAGAGAAAGTACTTTGAGGCTGTTGTTGACCAGGAGGAGACCCATTCCTGCTACTAGAGACTGAACGGACCTCTCTGACCAGACCATGAGAAGGTCACAGGCTTCTACCTGTCTCCTGTAGGAAGTACACAAGCCATTCTCCAGCTTAAGTGTCTAACTTAGGAAGATATCTAGGCATAGATAGTGAAGAACCACCCACAATATTCCTCGGTAATTTTTTCCAGTGCTTGACTACTTTCATGTTTAGAAATATTTTCATGTTCATAGTCCAAGTGGATGTGTCTGTCTTCAGCTTTCAGCTCATGGATCCTGTTACAGCTTTTTCTGGTAATTTAAAGAGCCATCTTTTATCTGAAGCCATCTCCTTAGTTGAGAGATTTCTAGCACCCAGAAACCTTTTTTTTTTTTTTTCCGCCTTCACATCAGTAAACTGTTTTCCACATGGCATGTTTTTCAGACTTTTATTAATTCTGCAGCATTTTGCCAATGCTTTCTCTTTTTCATCTGCTTTTTGATGTGCAGCTACTAGGATCAGATACAGAAATCCTGCAAGAGTTTCTTCCGTGCTCTACAAGGATAATTTCCCCTCTCTRGTTTTATATTTACTTTATATTTCTGATACATCTAGAATCAGGAAACACCGGCATATCACATTGCAATGTCAAATGTCTCAGGCACCATAAGCAGACTCAGCTCAGATACCTGCACGCAGCTTTGTAGACTTCCTTTACATTATCACTGTTGGTCAGAGCATTCCTATGGGAGATCAATGACTGGATAATAGTGCCTGAGATTGTTTTCAGAGTTACTGCTGTTCACAGCACAGAACCCATTTGGTTATCCCCAAACCAAGAAGAGAAGTTTCACTGAGGACCCTTGCCCAGCCAGGTAGCAGGAGTTACAGAGACAAGAGGGACATAGATGAGTAGCAGGATTATGAGAGATTTTCTCTGTCATTTTCTTCATTCAGATCAAGTCTTAAACCCAAYCAACAGCATTTGATGGCAGAGTAGGTTTTTGCAAACTCATGTCAAAAAGGACACTCTCAGGAAGGATCCAAGAACTGCACCTACCAAGAAATATCCTTCTTGTCTACAATAGCTATCCCTTTAAGTTGGGCCTAAAGCATTTTGGAAAGGCTCTCCATCCTACAGCTGATGCCTCTTCCTTATCTGTTTCTTCTTTCCCTCAACCCATCAAATAATGAGTTTTCTTGGGATTCCATCAACACCAGAAATTAATAAAATAAAATTACTTTGAGAGATAAGACCCTTGCAATTTTCTTTTTTTTTTTATGGCTTTAGCCTAGAGCTAAAATCTTGCATGAAATAAAAGATAA
>NW_028185594.1:6287406-6302242 GCF_003343005.1 Rhea americana
ACAAAACCCAAAGTCCCTAGACAAATAAGAGGAATTCAGAATACAGCAATGAACTCTACAGCACTCTCTAAAAAAAGATGCCGAGGAAGAATATTATTTCAAGAAAAGCAATCATCTTCACCACTGGTGCACAGCGCTTCACGAGGGAGGGAAAGAATGCCCTAGGCTGAAATTGTTATTAAGCTTATTTTATTAATTTCTGTTACTAGAATCATAAAACCTTTGAAGTCATTAATAGGCTGATACTAGCAGGCTGATATATCAGACGAGTTATTCAGGAAAACATACTATGGAAGAGGAAATCTCTCCTGAATATTTGCAAGGAGCATGGGGAACTGCACAGCTTTGGTCTTGCTGAGGATGTGAATGCATTTTTTACGTTTTACAGTTTTTTGCAGTAATGGCTAATAGACATCTCCAGACAGAAAACAATGAAGGTTTTGTAGATCCATCTAACTTTTTTTTTTTAATATCTTCTGTATCTTCTATAATAAACATCAGAGTACCTGGACTTTAGACCAAAGAGTCAGATAAATACATGGTCATATGGTCTCTGTTAATAGAACATTAAGAGCAATACAGCATGAAGTGCATCGCTGTGTTARGCTTATAACTAGGTGATGGCATGTTTTAACATCAAGTGTCCTTAAAAGAGGTTAATGAAGTCAGGCTGTGTTTTTCAAAACACGTGTCAAGTTAATCTTTAACAGTTTGACATTGGTGACATTGGAATGTAAGAATAAGGGGTCGAGTAATGTTCAGTGCTTAGTAAGGCATATTAGTTGTAGCATAAGATAGGTAAGCAATGAATACAGTCTACAAATGCATATGTATATTCAATGGTTTAAAGATACTCAAATGCTTAATGGTTTAGAGGGAAGAGAAGCCATTTTTCTAAGATTTCTATTATAACTTATTCTTCCTGCTTCCATGAATCACAAGTAATGCAAATTATTATACAGAGCGTTATCCTGCAGAAGCACACACAGAATGCTTGCATGATTTTAGTATAAACTTAAACCCTGTGCCTGTTCTTGTGCAAACTGCAAGATTTCCATTAGCAATTTTAATTAATGTTTTGTGGCTCTTTTAAAGGACAAACCTACCTAAAAAGCAGATATTAAATTATGCTGCCCTTACTTTTATGTAATAGGCAACAGTCTGATAGGTAGGGGCTAGACAAATGAAGTCCAACTTCCTTATTAGCTGCACAAGCAATACAACTGTGACACACAACTGTGTTCTCCAATAGCCACAGAGCTGCCAATAGTATTTTTGTCTTGGAGACCACTTATTTCTTGTTATTCTGAAGGAAAAATAGTGTTGCGGAATACAGAAGTTATGTAAAAGCTGAGCTGAGCTTCTGGACAAAGCCAGAGGTTTGATGTTTGAATTTGCTRTTCAGACTAGTTACTCAATCACTGCTCTTGAAAGACAATAAATGTCTTAGAGAACTACACGAATCATGTCCCTTAGACAATCTACCTAAGAAGTGTTACTACTGTTTCTGCACTAGAAAGTATTTTAGGAGAATATTGGTTACCCGTAATAGGTTTCCTTGTGCCTGTTCTGCATGTGACAACTAAGGGTATGTCACTTAAAAGCAAAAATAAAGGAAAGTCATAGATCACTTCAAGGTAGTCCTGCACTAATTCTGAAGTATTGAAAATAAAAGCAAAGATCAATAGTGTGATAAGAAATAGAATCATATTTGGGGACTCCTCTACCTACTGCTACTCATAAAATTCAAACAGCCACATCAAGGACTAGAAACGGACACGAGGCCTCAACTCTCGAGTGTAGTTACAGCCTTTCAGAAAAGAGATCTCCAGAACAAGATATTATTGCTTCAGAAGTGCTTCGCCTAGTCCTTGACACAGACTCCATCAAGCAGCACATGCACTGTGGACATGAGGTCCATTGCCACCTAGCTTTTAATCTGCCTCACTCTCACAGTTACCAAGGGTTGTTATCTATTTTTATCTGGAAACTCATAAGAATCTGAAGAATACTTGAGATTCCCTGTGCCTTTTACCTACAGAGTGTGCTCCTGCAAAGTGTAACAAGTGAGAGATGTACATACTGGGCTGCTTCATTTAGACTTTTGCTTGTCTTAAGCACTACTTGCTGTTTCTCTACAAGGATGGCTTCTCTTGCAGGTTGTATTCTAGCTTCAGCTGAGAGATGCTGGAGACATGCTTACATCTGGAGGCCCTTTTGAAAATCCTAGAGAAAAGGAATTTCTTGCAGAATAGGTACAACAGGAGAAAACCACTGCCTTTCTCCTGCAGAGCACAACTGCTCCTGCATGCTCCTCTAGCAGATGTAACATGGAGGTGCTGCATAGACACAAACCACTGAAGCACTCAAGCACATCTCAGAGACCACTAACCTAGATGACAGACGTATCCAAATCAGGACACATCTCTCATGTTGCCTCAAATTGCAGGATTTGCAGTAGGATCCTAATTTTACATTGATTTGTCTCATCAGGAACTTAGAGATCACTTAGGGATCTTCAAAATCTGCAAATAGCATCTATCACTGGGCGCTACTAACTGAGGCTCCTTAGAAAGATAGTGCTTAGCTGAAAAATTGGACTGACTGTGGTAATTACAGTATCTCTATAACCACTGCAGGGAGTCAACTGAGCTTTTAAGAGGAAAAATACTGTGTTCATGGAAAGATGGTATAGTGGATTATACTCTTCCATACCTCATCTAGAAGGTGTTCACCTCCCTGACAAGGGAGTTGGATATAGCCTTTGCTAAGAGTTCTGTATTTCAGATCCTGTGATGCAGCTTTCCTTCTATTTAGCAGTCGGACACAAACCCTTGTAGCTTTGCTCCATCCCCTACTTACCACACTCTGTAAAGATTTAACGAGCACAAAAACCATCAAGAGCAAGATATCTAAAAGCAAAATAAGATCTCAATTTAAACATTACCATTTAATAGCTGCAAATGAATAAATGCCACATTTGACATTCTGAATGTGATCAGTTCCACTGAGGGCTCTCCAGATATCTCTGAGTCAGTGAGCACTGTATCTGAATAAAACCAAAAAGGAAACTTTGAGAATAAGTTTARCATAATCAGCCACTGTTGTTGGCATGGGTTCGAGAAAGCTATAATCATGTAGGATGCATCTGTGTGTTATATGCATTGCATTCTTAATCACAATAAAAAAATAAGGATTTCTAGTTCTGGTTTTGTTAAACACAGTGTGACATTATTGATGGTAGCTGGCAACACCTCTATTAAATGTCCATATTTTGCTGAAATCATGAAGGCTTAGTAATAATATGAAGTTTCTGCCTGACAGAGCTATGCACTGAGCCATAAATCTCTCACAAATAAGTTATTCTGTGCATGGTAAAGTCCTGCGTAAAATCAATCAGCAGCAAGACCCATAAGTGTAGACCCTTTCTTGGCCCTCATACCTCAGACATTTCTGGAGAATGGGATGGTTTTGTTTGCTATTTGAATGCAAGCATTGCAGAAAGGGGGGAGATCAGCAATACTGCACAGAGCCAGGTACTGTATGGTCATAGGTCATAGCACAAGATTAGTTTTCTCAGCAGAATGCAATTCCAAACTACTGCTGATCCAGTGCTGGCAACACAGGAAATCCTCTTGCAAGCTGTTCAGGCTATGTGCATGCCCTTCATCCGCAGTGGTTTTCAGTTATTTGATCAGTAGAAAACCAGGAGGATATAGATTTATTTTTGCTCATGACCAGATAAATCGGCTTTGACAGAGATCTCCATGGATGAGAGAGCACGCTATAAACTTGTGCTCTGTGGCTCCAGTGAGTGATGGCCTTTGCACTACATGACTTCATTTGGTAATTTTAACCAAGATATCCCTGCTTCCATTTATCAAGAAAAGCTCTTTCATCAAGCTTTAAATTAGTTGATTGAATGGCTTAATACTGTTATCACAGATTTGCTTTGCTGAAGGTCAGCATCTCAAGACCCATTAAGGAAACAAAAACTTTGGCCTCTACACAACTTTACCAGCTTGTCCTTATAACATCTTAGCATTTGGACAGTGAGGTAAGTGAAGATACAGTGAGGAAGAAAAGTAATTAAATAGGATACAGAAGAGAGACCAAATCTGTAAAAAGTGTAAAAGCCAGCAGGGACCCACTGAGACACAGGCCACATTTTTTGCCTTCTCCCATCATTTTGCCTGCTTTCTTTACTGTCTTTCAATTTCTTTGGTCCCACCTCTTCTCTCTCTGGCAGAGACTATGTCCCCCCAACAAGCCTGCACAGTGCTGCATGCATCACGTCAGTACTGCACTGTAAATCGGAAASGTAATGCTTGCAATAATACTGCTAATAATGACAAGCTTGTACCACAGCCTTAGAAAAACTCACAAAAAGAGCTTGAATTGAAACAGAAAGTGAAGATGTTGAAATGCCTTTAGATACAATCCTTAAAAATTGAMGTAGCTTGCAGAAGCACAGGTTTCCCTTACTTCCTCACGCACATCTATTTCTTGGTAGATGCAGATGTTCTGCATTGAGGGTTGACTCATCTCCCACTGTGCCTTTCTCTTACCCTCCCCTCATTTGAGGAAAATTAGCCATCCTGCTGCCCTTAAAAGAAAAAGAATAGGATCTCAGTTATGAGTAAAAAAGGATCAGCAAAATTGTCCTCAATGAACAAGATCTACAAAAGATGCAGGACATCAAGAAGCATTAACTATAATTCAGAAGCCTTCCAGGAGGAGATAATACACATAGCCCCACTTTAATTTAAGGAACAAAGCAAATGAGCACTTTAGCTGAATGATTGCAAGGCTATTGGCATAAGTTAATTGCTCTCCCTTTGCAGTAGGCTAAAGAAAAGGACAGTCAGAGAGAGTATGCATGACAGAGAACAATGTAGCAGTTGATACTAAATTGTCATTATTTACATTCAATAATCTGTGTCGCAGCACATTTGCAGGGATTTTAGGCTAAACTTTGATATAAAAATGGGRCTTATAGGCACAAAGTATGGTATTCGTGGAGCATAACCCACACTATGTCATGATTTGAAAATAGATCTTCAGATAATCTCAGATAATTTGTACAGAATTTGAGATGGGGGAAATTAGGGATGAGAAGTCTATAGGATAAACTACTACCTGAATTATCAGTGCATGAGTAAAACTTGTACTTCTACTGAATCCTGGCTGTATATATGTTTTCTTATACCTTGTGAATTACATGTGTGCAAAAATATCGGTTCATGTGGATTATATATATGCAAATACATTGTTTCATATGATTATATCAGAAATACCTGTTTTACCTCTACTCAGCACCACAAACAATGTGCCATGACTTGGCCTTTCTGGTGTATGCCAACCTGTCTGGACACAAAACAGTTAAACAGTAGGCTGGCCCTTCATAGGAGCTTGCAACTCTTAACTCAGTGCATGTACCACAGGCAGCCACTGTAAACTGGTAGCAAAGAAGAAGAGAAACAAAAGCTGCAGCTTAGAGAGAAGGAAATCTTGGATGCTGTGCAATTTGCAACATGTTACTCCATATGTTCAAGCCTACAGTGTAACTGCTTTCTAAAGGAAAAAGATAAACAGCCACAGAAGACCCAGGACCCCACATGCACCCTGAGGAAGAACTCTCAGATGAGCTTAGTGGTTCTCCATTGTTGATTTTAAGTGGCTAACTGCAAATTATAGCACAAGAAGGTCTCCCTACCATTTCCTCCTATTGGGCTCACAGCACAGATACCAACATCCAGCAGAGAAACTTTCAGAGCATCTGAGGGCAGGAACTCAGAGTAAGAATAGTTCTCATTTCTGTCCAGTGTTGCATTCCTGTATAGTCACWTCATATAAAATCTGACGAGACCAACACTCTTAGCCCCCCAAATGGAACTGAGATGATCACATTAAAAAACACATCTCATTTGTTATAAATCTATCTCTAGTGGAAACCACACAGTTGAGGTACTGCTGCTCYGAAACAATAGATGCACATAAAAGATGTGCAGTGGGTCTGGAGTAGATAGCACCAGTGAGAAAAGTCAGGTTCTCAGTGCTGTCACACAGGCTAGTTCTGCAGAACAGCTGATGCTTGTTACTGAAGAGATTACTCAAACAAGTTTTTAAACAACCAAAAACCAAAATACAGTTAAACCTTACTAATTTCGAGTCATGCCTGGGAAACTTGATAATATTAATTACCAAATGACTACTCGGTTGTAYTGGGAGCATGTACTTCATCATATACTTACAAATGATTTTTATAAGGCCATGTTACATTTCCCTATATTCATCAGCATTAACAGCAGCGAGATCATTAATAGAAGATCAATGTGTGTGTGTGCRTGCGTGTGCATTGACATACACACTAACATACACACGTTTCTTTAAAACTCTCTAGCTTAGAAACACTCTACTCTGAAACCTCAGGAGTGGAAGAGGAAATGGCTTTTTGCACAAATTAGAAAACAAAAGCAGTAGTCTGTTGTAGTATCTAGACTCTAGAAGAGACACTCAGCAAGCCCTAAAAAGCAAATGCCAGTGAAGACACATCAGTGCCTTGGTGCTGCTTGAGAGATGAGTGGCTTTCACTACTACTTGTTAGGGATATGACCTCTAGTCTTAAGTCTATTTGCAAGCTGGGGCCAATTTTCAAATATTTCGTTTTAAAATATTCGTATACATTTTCCCTGACTAATCTGGAATGAAAAGCCTAGCGTTACAGCCCTTCTCTCGTGCTTGCTATCATTAATCGGTACTCAAGTAAAATCAGGGAGAAGAAACTCAGGCCTTCCATTTCTATTTCATGAAGAGTGTTTGCAGTCACTCCRTAGCCTTTTGTGATGATAAAGCGATATCAAAATTTAACTTCATCAGCTCCTTCGCCTTCTCCAAATAACRACATTTGTTACAATTACCATAATAAAGTTTAAAAAAAAACAGCAGCAGCAATAATGACTATATTCTGAATTTGCCACCTATGATTAAGGAAAATGTCTTGTAGCTGTCAACAGCTATGAATATCATATAGATTTAACACTTCTCTTACCTGAAGACCTTAAAGGACTACATCCAGGATGAAATGGGTCTCTCGGACACTTCTGGTAGCGATGGGCTGAAGAGACTGCAAGCAGAACTAGCAACAATACTCTGAGTGGAACGAAGTAACTCTTGAGAGTGCACAGCAATGCTATGTATCCGAATGTGAAGACTGCACTACACACAAGAGAAACCATAAAGATACCAAGGTATTTAGACAAAATCTAAAGGTAACAATTAGGTGAATGAGATGAAGTTGACGTCTTTAGGCTATTTTGCAGCAGACATACTTTTGTAGAAAGAGCAAATGTTAAAAAACGTTCTGTTTTCCATTTTATCTTAAATATTATTGATATGACTTCACTCACAATTACTAAATATTACTGTGGAAAAGCTATAATAATGACTAAGTGGAATAAATAGATCATAGATTCTTGACTGACCCCTGTATAACAAATGGATTTACTTTAGGTTGCTGGCCCTACTGCACAGAGAATTTATTTAAAAAAAAAGACATAAGACTTCAGAGCAACAATGTATTCATGTAATGAAAAAAAGAAAAATAGGTGAATGAGAGACTGCAAAGCAATAGCTTTTGATCAGCCAGCCATGTTCTTGACATGAATATATTCTTAACTATAAGAGAATCTTATCACACACTAAAACTGTACTAGAGACATCTCTGTTTTTTCACAGTGTCCAAAGCCTGACCAAGGCAGAAGATTAAATCCTGGCCTTTCACATACAATGAGGAGGAGGAGGAAAAAAAAAATGAAAGGATAAAAAAAAGGTAAGAAAAGCAGCAGAAAACATTTAGTGTTTCCTTTACCAAAATAAAGATTGGCTTATTTGTAGCTTTTGGCTTTCAGCCTTTCCTGCTAGGCTGACTGAACTGGTCAGGAAAAGATGCATGAGGGGAGGTTTCTAGCCAAATCTGTTGAGGAAGTGAAGTTTCCCAGGAGAGTGATTATAGGCTGAAATGATGGGTATGATACAAGGCATCTCAGATAGACATAAGAAGAACAAACTAATGTCAGCTAAACACATCCAAAATGCACAAGTCTGAAAGTGCATTTACAAAATCACTAGCAGCTTAAAAGATGCCTGCTCCAGCAGAAATAACTTATCAGGGGCAAACAGCCATTTAGGACTTTTTAATCAGCATTTCCCAACTGCTGCACTGCAGGTATTTCTCCTGGCAGCATTATTTCCTTAGCTGCCAATATGCCTGATCTCAATGGTTGTCTCTTGGCCTTATTACTGAGCACCAGATGCCAACTTGATTCTTCCTGGTTACCTACATTTATATGGCAAGAGCCTTCCAGCTGCATGAAGTATGTAGCCCACCTGAAGATACTTTTAACATGTGTGGCATCTTACCCTTTATGCTGTTCCTGTTGACCTGAAACAAAATTAGGAGACTGGGACTTCTCTGTCCTATAAACAGTCGGTACTTCCAGGAGCAAGAACTAAAGCTCCTGGTTTTGCCAGCCTAGCCTGAAGTATTAGGAATAATAAGGATTAAACATTGCCTTGTGTCTAACCAGGCTTTCATGCTGAGCATTCTCATCTTGACTTTTTCTTGTAAATTATCTTTCTTCTAACCTACTTCCTCCTTTCAAAAAGGAGAAATGCTGCAGTGCACTCTTGTAAGACTCATTTTGAATAAATCCTCAATGACACTTTAAATTAGATCACATCACTGTTGAGCTCATGAGACTTACCAGAAGGTAAAGTAGAGATGTAAGTTTTATACCAGCTATTCCTGATTTAAATCCATTTAAGTGATGATTGAATCAGAGCAGCATTTCCCCCATAGATTAAGATCAAAACCTTGAGTATTTTACCTGTCTAGCTGAGAAATCCTGTGACTCCCTTGGTCATTCACAGCCAGTTCCGAATTTGCAGTTGTGCTAGGAGACTTGCACTCTGCCACATATCAGAAACAAGCACTCRGTTGTGCAAAAACTCCTTGTTACATCTAGAACAGGTTGTGTACAAAGCTCCTAATCCTACCATCTAGCAGTTACCGCATTTTTGCTTCAGGTTAAACAGCTATAAACATCTCTAGCTTAAAGAAGCAAGAAGTGGAATAGTCAGATACTCAACCTCAGCTTTTTCTCACTGATACATACCACAAGCATATGTACCCACACAACAGATAATCTGCTGCATTCAGAGCACAGATAACCCAGTRAGTCATAGTGATGTACTGAAGGATTTAAAATAAAACTATCCTTCACCAAAACAACAAGTCATGAAGCATTGCTATATTCTGAGCATTGTGGGACCTTTCATGCGATAACATATTCCAAAACACTGTGTGCTCTTAGAATTTGCAGTTTTCTGCTCACAGAAGGAAACAACTATAAAAGGGAAAACAAGGGAAGACAGACTACTGTAAAGACTTGTAGCTGAAAATAAGAGTTGCTCTCTAATCTCATCAACTCTTTTCCCCACAAAGGTGTACATTGTGGTTCTCCTCATGATAAATTCACTTCATGATAAACTGCAATTTTGGTTCTGATAGTGCAGTGCACTGGCTCAGGATTACTTACAAGGGTCAGTTGTGGCAAAAGGGAAGYAAAAGAGGCTTTCACTAATTGGCAATATTTTAGCTACTTCAGAAGTGGGAACAAAAGTTACAGTCTGTTTGTACCATTGTTTAACTGGAAAGCAGTCTGTGAAACAGTCTGTTCACATCAGGAGCTGAAAATCTCCTCTGGAAGGGCTAAACTCCTCTTAGTGCTGGTGACAAGTAGCTTTTTTACTTCTTCTAGTGTCTTTTGGCACTCTTTGCTTCCTATTTGAACCTGGGATTAATGCCAGTCTATTTCTGAAGCTGTTTCAGACCTGCAGACCATTTGTCAAACCGCTAAACCAGAGTGAGGCCACAGTGCAGAGAAGCAGGGTAAATTTATCCTATGCTAAGCACCACATCTGGATTGCTCTGTAACGTCCAAGACACTTCATTTAAAACTGGCTCAGGTACCTCTATATTCCACTGCAACACAGATGCACCCCTCAAGTTTTGTATCAAGGACACAAAGCCTCTCTAAAATGCAATGCTGCGCTCTGGATGAAAAATTGAAAAGCAGGAATCATAGAAGTCCTTCCTGACCCCTTTTGTCTAAGCCAACCGTGGATTAAACTTTCATAGTAACTGAAATTGTGAGAAGGGGTCTTACCATGACGGTGTTCAGAAAGGACACTACGTGCATCAGGGCACACTTCCTTCCAGCTGCTCCCGGAAAGAAGGAAACTGGGAGCAATAACCCAGCCAGCACGGCCAGGGCCTGGGCCCGATCCAGGGAGCAAGACAGCCAAGGCAGCCCCAGGCATCAGGCACCTGCATGGGGACAAGGACAGGCCAAAGTTGGGCCAGGTGGTCACCTGTGGGTCAGGGTCTGGTGGGGCTGGAGACTGGCACCACTACTGCATCACTGAGTAGGAACTGACAGCCCTGGACTGGTCAGAAATGGGCTCCTGGGCCTGGACAGCACGGGGGGGAAGTCATGGGGAGGCTGTGCAGGGCCAGTAAGACCTACTGGTAACCTCAAGGCTCCARCAGTGCAGGAGTAACAACGTATGCTCTTGGAGCTGTTGCAGCGGTAAGACTGTGCAGCCTCCTGGTGCTAAACTGTATCCTTACTTAAGTTTTAAAACACAACGAAGAAAAAAATGCAACTCTCCAACAGGAAACAAAGAGGCATTTTGGTTCATTTTTTGCTTTTGGCAGGCAGAGGGCATACTCAGCCTAGACCTAAATATAGCCTTTCTGCCTGCTTAGGGACTATTTATTCTTTTTGTCTCCTGACATTGGTACACACAAATTCTACTTAACATTCAGCAGATACAGCCTGCATACAAAACCATACAATCTGTTCCTGATGAATCTGCAGTAATTTTAAGGAACCATCAGTATACTGGAGGCAGAGGACTAGCCAGTAACACTGTGACAGTGTAATCTATTTCCCAGCAAGGAACTACCTGAAACTGGCACTGAGAGTCAGGAAATCAGGTGGTCAGACTCAGCTGAGACACCACTATAGAATAACTGATCATGATTTTCCAGCTGACTAATTTTTCCAGTAAAAAGTCATAGACTATGCTTCCCCCCAAAAAATCATGTTTTCTGTTAGCAAAGTCAGAASCACAGCACCCTGCCCAGCTGCCTCTAAAGTTTCTGCAGTTTTATTTYTGCCTCCAGGAAAATGGCTTTTTTGGATGGACTGCATGTATAATTTTTCCACATGGAAAAATTAGCAGCCGTGAAAGTTTCAATGCAAATGCATTATTTTCCATACACAGAGACTCTGCTGTTGGTGATTAAATTAGCAGCCTTAATCTCAGCTCATATATTCATCAAAAGAGTTTCATTACATATTAAATAGTGTAGTGCAATGCATATATCCTCCTTTAATAACTATTCATCTGATGGAAATCTGGCAGGTCTTGAACTATTAGAACTAAACTATTTCACATATAAGATTTTACTCATTTGCCATCAAAACTTCTTACTAAATACAGTGAGCTAATTTAAATATATACTGTATGTGGCACACAGAAACAGAATCTAGGACAGTATTTACTAATATCTCTTATTTCTTTGCAATATCAWGTTTTTGTATAAAAAGGCACACACTTAGAAATAAGTTGAGCATCTCAGTCCCCTCAGATGGAGCAGATGCCCTGGATACCTAGGGCTCCCAAAGGGCTGTGGGTCTCTTGGACTTCTGAATCCCTGTAGGTTGGTGGGTGCTCCAGATGCTGGGGTTTCTGGCACGCCCAGATGCCTGGGTCCCCAGCCTCCCCATGGGTCAGTGGCCATCCCAGTTGCCAGGCTCCCCAGCCCACCTGGTCACCTGCCTCCCTGCCCTCCGGACACGGTGGCAGTACTGGAAGTGCTGACACAGCTGTGGCTGCACTCGCTGCGGCGGGACAAGCCCAGCCTCAATATCAACTTTGAATGTCTGATGGGGACACACTGAGGGCACCTAGATGATGTTGCTTTAGGAGCTGCAACATGTCAAGAAGGAGCTGCAAGTAGGATGGGAGGGATGGAGACAGGAGGTCTATAGGGCCTCTGTGTGTCTTACTCATTTGCAAAGCATCACAGCTCTAAAAAAGGTAGTGTTGCAGGATGGGATGGTGAGCGAGTGTCCAGAGGTTTCAAGGGTCTGCCAAATGTCCATGGCATTCTTCTCCTGGAAGAGGAAAGGAAAAATCAGCATGATCACAGATGCAGGAGAGTGCCCTAGGGACAGCTTGTTTCTCTAACGGAAAACTGCCTTTTTTAATGCTTCGTGCCAAAGGAGGCACCATTCCAAATTAAAGAAGAGAAATTTGTCAGGCTCATCTGAAACCAGTGGCTAGGGCTTATAGTCAACACCCTCCAAAGCAGTGAGCCATCATTGGCCCTTGGGGCATCTGAAAGGTGAAACGGTACCCGCTCACTGGAGAACACACACACACACACACAAAAAAATAAAAATAAAAAGAATATCTCAGCAAGGTATTTTGAGGCAGGCTTTCCAGACCACATGCCACCTGGAAAGGCTGCATTAAAAAGCTGGCACCAGTGTATTTAAAAGGAAAAAACAAACAAATTCAAATCTCATCCCAGCTTTTCGGGCAYCTTTGCATTTCCCCTTCACAGAGGCTGCTCTGGGTAGGTTCACTCACTCATTCAGAACTTGCTTGACATAAAGAGCAGAGAATTCCCTCCCCAGCATTTGGCCACCCCCAGCACCTACCAGCTGCCGCAGCACATGAAGCTGTTCCAGCCAGGCCTCTCTGCTTGTGCACCAGAGTCCAGAGATGGCAGAGGTACAGCTGCCATGGCCTGAGATTGTATTTCTCCAGAAAAGATCTGCATATAGGCATATAAATGCATATAAAGCTGAAGCCGTAAGTGGTAGCAAGAGCTTGGGAAAACCAGAATTACAGAGCCATGAAGAATTCCAACACTCTGTCAAGCTAACACAAAAAACATCAGCAAAAGTGGGAGAGGACAGGGAAGAGTAAACCCAGCTGCCACTGAAGTCTGGGAGCCTGTCACTGAATTTCCCTCAGGGCAACACCTTGCCAGAAATTTAAAAAGACTACCACAAATCCTATAGAGATTTTATTTTTCACAAGAAAAAATAACACGAGAAATAAATGCTTCATTTAATGCTTGGGAAGATAAAACACTTAATCTCTCATTTCTGAGAGCATAAATGTGAACCTAATTCTCATGAAACACCTAGATCAATAGCTGCCACTGTACAGGTCTGCCTTTCCTGCAGAGATGTTCCCAATTCAAAGCACAAACAAAACAAGCAAGCAAGCAAGGTGCATGAATAAAAAATTAGACAAGGAAATATAAATGCTTTCTGTGAAAAAAAAATAGAGGACTCTTAAACTCTTAGCACATCAATATACCTGTTGTGGAAAAAAAAAAATCATGGTCATTTACTCATTCTTTCTCAATGCCCTTCAAGAACTGCCTGTAGTTTTGGTTGAGAGCAGATTTGTGCAGCTGGGTAGCCTTTCAGAAGTGCATGCACTACTAGCATTTTTCAGTGTATGCTCTTTTGTAAGCACACTTACATTCCATATTCTTAGAATAAGACATCTTTGAAGAGTTAGACCTATACGTCTCTGAACATGGATTCAGGCATTGAAAAAGAATTTGAAGTTCTCCCTCAGCTAGGTGCCTTTTCCTAGGTTAAAAATTAAATTCCCAAGCATTTTTTTAGTTCAAATCTACTTCCCATATCAGTACTTAATCTGGAGATGGATTGGGGAATGCACATGCACTTTTCTTATTTTGCCAAAATAGCTTGGCAAAATGGTTACTCTYCCAGGAAAAATGCTCTGTCCCTCTGAACAGATTCATAAGCAGGGAGAGAGGACATCCAGACCTATTCAGTGGTGCTTTATTTTACRTGCCTGTGCTCTGTTTTTCAGTAGCAGCACATACTAGGCGTGGTTCAAGCTATTTGGTTGGGTTTCTGATTGAAGCACAGAATTGCTGTGGAAGTAGTTTTGCACATTGCTGTTCAGCAACACAACCTGGTCCACCAGCTCATGATTCATGAACTCAGTAAACTGCAGGCTGATACTCATGAATCATGTTCAGCAAGCCAACCTTCGTAGCTTGTTCATGTTCTTTCTATCTATTTAGGAGATGAGTCTAAACTTCAGATTGCCTAGCTTGGGTTTAGATGGTTATGACAGTCTTATCTGACATCCTCTAAACACATAGACTGCACCATGGTACATGCCTTCTTGTCCTCTTCYACTTAGGATCACAACATATATCCATGGCAACAAGAAAATAGGGATGCTGGGACCTACCACAGTTTGTCATTAAAACAAAAAGTGTAGGTCTAACACCTGCTAGTTACCTGGGAGTCATCACCATCTTGTCCCCTGGGTTTCCAGAAACCTCAGTCCACTATCACACCATAGTTACCCAGCACTTGGCTCCAGAAAGCTGTTTGCTGCTGGAACGATCATGGCAGTGTAGCAAAGACATGATAGTAGAAGGAATACAGTGCAGGGAAAAGAATTAGTTAGTTAGACAGGAGCAAGAACAGCTTGCATTTCACATGGGCAGAAAGGTGAGGTCTAGGAGAAAATAATTGACATGCTGGAACAGTGTGTTCCAGTAAAGTGAGAAGCTAAATGTGGCACAGAGATATGCTATTCACCCACAAACTCTAAACCTACAGAAAAAGCATACACTTGTCAACATTTTGACTTATTATAGAATTAGCCTCACATTACTGCAAAACTAAAAAAAAAA
>NW_028185594.1:6302280-6431870 GCF_003343005.1 Rhea americana
AAAAAGATTTGTTAATACTGTGCTGATCCTGGCTGACACACACTGAGAACAAAGAGGTTAGCAGGTCTTTATACTGTAAGAGTCTGCCACTCCCTGATATTTCCTTATGCTTACAGACATAACTGATTGGGTCACAGCAGAGACGGATCAGAACAACGCACAGCTGGCAAGAGAGACTGTTTTGGATTTGCCATTTGAATAGTCTCCAAAATACTTACTGTGACTTAAAATTTCTTATAAATTTTTGCTCCAGATACTTCAGCAATGATTGGTTTGTAAATGAAGGTCAGACTTCTCCCTTTCCAGGGATGCTGCATTTAAACAAAGGAATGGGAAAGAAATGCAAGAAAGGATATTCTGAGACATCCTAGTGGAACACAGATCTTGTTCTGTGAAATTCCAGTTATTACACCCAAGGCAGGGCTGTTAGAGACATTATGCCTTTTATTAAGCTAGCTGACATAATCAGGAAGAAAGATGTTTTCCAGCCTTCTTGTATACTTGAGAGTCTGTATGTTTTCTTTTTGCCAAGACTATGCAATTTTCTCTCTCTCTTTTTTTTTTTAATTACCTCTTCCTACAAATCTTGCCTCTGTCCTTAAATTATGCTAGTCACAGGAATGCTAYTACATTCATTGCAAATTCCCTACGATAAGATACTATAGACACTGTAAATCACAGCAAAGTTTTCTGGTAAGATTTTGTCTATTTGTTCTGATTCTWGATCAAGCCATAAAGAGCTCAGCATGGATGTTGCAATGGTCTGCAGCCTAAAAAAAGGAGCCAATAACATAAATACAATCCATAAGTGAGTGCAGACAGAAGAAAAATAAAAATACAAGATAAAAATAATAAGTAATAAAAAGATACAAGTTACTTTCTACGTAGCTCTGAAATAGGTCTTCCCCCCCACCCCCAAAATTGGAATATTCAGCTTTGGTACCCAAAGGATACCAAAAATCATCACTCTTGTCAGAACTCAGACTTACACCTCTGGCTAACAGGAATGAAAAACAGTCATAGCTTGTGACCTGGCAAGCTGCAAATTACATTCTCTACATTGTTGAAAGTTAGTTGCTACAGAAAGTCTTGTTTTCTTAGGCATAGATGGAGGTTAGATGTTCACCACTTGCTGGCATCCAATGAATGTTGCATGTCCCTAACCAGCATATAGAAACAATCTATGAATATAGGATTTCTGCTGATTGTAGCCCCTTCCTCCATTTTCAGCAACATAAAAGTGCTCCAGAACATGAGTAATTTTCAAAGCACAGCAAATATCATTAAATCTAGATATTAACTGGGCTTTGTTATCGCATGCCCTCAGCTGTGACAGCTCAGATGCAACTCTAGGTCATTTGGAATGGAAATGTCAGTTCAGTTTAGCTCTTCAGTCTGTTTGTCAAACAGTCTTTAAACAGTTTCTATCATACCAGATAATGCTACGAGTCTCCTGTATTGCACACTGAATCATTCAGTACCTACTGTTTCTTTAATACTTTTAAAAATTACTCTAATTGGTGATTCCCTTAACCAGAAAAAAGAACAAGAGGCTCTGGCAAGAACAGAGGTTGTGGCATATGACTCAGTGAAATACATTGTGATTAGACTCTCTAAACACCTTAGAAATAAAAGTTTGATAGTTATTACTGGTAACAAAAATGCAGGACGTACAGACAATGTAAACAGTAAATAATAGCAGGGTCTTGGCTTCCCCTGAACCAGAACAGGAGTGATGTGACCAGGCAAGAGGCAACAAGGCACTGCTTACAGCACTCTAATGCAAAAAGTTGTGCCCTAGATTCTAATAGGAAGGGATCTACTTGTAAATCACTCTAAAATTAAACAAGGATAGCAGAGGAAAATGGCCTTCCTATAGAGTTCCTTCTTCATTCAACCCCTCCCCTCCTGCAKAAGTGTAACAGGATATCAGAAAGGCTCACATCTTGTACAAAGCTAATGCCTACTAGAAGTGTACGAATTTCCTTGTTTTAGTGATGATTTTGCCTTCCACAGTAAAGCCTTAAATCTGTTACCTCRCTCCAGGCTCCTGTTCCACTGAGATGAATTTAATCCATGGGCTTCATTAGCATTTAGACCCCATGCTTGCTCCTCAGCGTTGTGTGGTGCACAGCAGAGGGCAAGCAGGCTGCAGCAGCATGAAGCATTGTCCTTGCTCTCCACTGTCAGGTATGGCCGAAATTTGATTGTGACAGTCCCAGCTCAGTCATTTAACTACATGGGTAACACACACAAGGTTCGTTGCCTCTGTTCGGCCACAGAGATTTACGGGTGCTTCACTGCATACAAATTAATCATAGCCAGTGTCTGCAGCTGTGAGTTTCTCCGTTTCCAGAACGTCAGTCCACATTCAGGGCCACTGGACACCCACACTTCCCACACTTCCCACCCACAATGCATTTTAGGTATCTAATTTGCATTCATTTGTCCCCTGTGGTTCTCAGTGAAGCAGGAGGGCCTGGCTTTAGCAGAGCCTGTCAGATCAGGAAAGGACCTAGCTATACGACTGACAGCAGAATTCAAACATTCTGGTGAGGTCTTAAAAAGGGACGGATTTATGTGCATGTTTATGTGTTTTCTTAGAACAGAAACATAACAGAATGAAAACTGATGTGCAAAGATGTAGATTAAGTATTTGGAGTTTTATATTGCTTGCCACTTAGCAGCTGAATTCCTTATCCATAAACAGGGCTCCTAGAGAGTACAGCCATACAAGAGCAGTAGCCTCAATAATAGTTTTAAAACATCCAGATATTCTGATGTATCCACTCCAAGGCTACAAAGGACTCTGTACCTGCTGTCTTCCAGAAGACAGGAAAAAGAATAAATCCATATAATTCTAGATTACCTTCTGTTCATTGACTCTGTCTTCACCAGGATGCACTGAAGTAGCATTAGTGTGTACCAAAATTTGGACTAGTACCTCTTCAGTAATACAGTAGCTAACTAGGTCGCTTGTTATTTTCCTTCTGCTCAGTTTTGCTCTAGAATAAAGGAAGACCAGTGACACTGCCCACTCCCATAAAGCTTTTTCCCAGTGAAAGCATTTGGAGCGTGATTTTTATCTAGAGTGCAGGTTATGCATCTGTCTTTAGTATAAATCCTCTTGCAGTCCCTACTCAGTCAGTGCCTGTCTTGATGAAGTCAGTGCTGTTGCATCTCTAGCAGTAGTTTATGACTGATAATATTTCCAAGGAAAATCTAGACATCTGACTGAAGTATTATACTACATTCTTCTCTAAGTTTCATTACCAGTTATCAATACTGTGCCAGCATCAGTCATATGAAATAGCAACTGCAGTGTGGTTTTCAATACTTCTGAAGTCTTTTCCCTTCACCGAATGTGGAAGTGGTATTTTCTGCTTGGTGTTGGCTCTAAAACTTATAACTGATGGGGAGCAGAAACCCCTGTACAAAGGAGGTAAATCTTCATTGTGTTATGCCAGCACTGCACATTGCTATTAAGAGGCACCAACAAAGAAAAATACTAGCAAGGTTTATCAAGTTCTGGTTGATATGAAATCCGCTGTGCCCTCTTCGTTAAGTCAGGTAAAAGTGAGGATTCGTTACCAGATGCATGCCCAGTACCAAAACCATGCTTGCACCATACCTTGCCATCACAAGTTCACGTATGAAGACAGGGGCAATGCACTTTCTTGGAGTCCCTACAAGACAGCCTCTGGTGGCAGGTTTCAAATAATGAAGTCAGCAGTTCTGCTGCAGATAGGGCTCCTCTTTAGCACTTGCGGTCACACAGACCCTAGAAGAAAGTCAATAGCACATGTGAAAGCTACCACAGATTTTGGCAAGATAATCATACCTCACCAAACAAATTTTAAACCTTCAGTTCCACCATGGCTTCTAATGAGAATATTTATGGTTATCACGGCAGCATCTCTGCTGTGTTGATTCTTTGCGTTCACTGAGGCATATGCAGAACCAAATATCATTCCTACCTGAAAATGCTTCCAATCTCAGTGCAAGATAATAGACAAGAAATGGATAGAGACAAATGGGAAGCAGAAAGAAATATAACGTGCCTTCAGAGACAGGGCAATGCTATGGAGATGGGGTCAAATTAGCTCCCAATGAACTAGTTAAGATGTTCAAAGCAGGTCAGTCACCTGGAGATCAGTTCCATGTTACAGCTTGCGTGAGTTGCTTTCCTGAGAGCTAGACCAGATATCTTCATCGTGTCCTGCAGGCATAACCAACAAGTATTAGTCAGTACGGTGGGTAATATTGGTCAAAAGCACCATTTGCCTAATCATTGTCGGGCTTATTTGAGCTACAGCCTAGTTCCCTGTTCTTCTATAACGTGTTTAGCAGTGAAATACATAATAAAATGTCAGACCAGGGCCAAAGAGACCCGTGACAGGGGCTTTAATGCTTTTTAATCTATGATGAAGTGGGTGGGTAGAGTTAAAAAAAAATTACTAAAACAGTTTTAGTAATTAAACAGCTGTTTTAGTTCACAGAAAAACATGCATTTTTGTTGTTACAGAAAGATAAAAGTACTGGAGTATAAGTGTGTGTATATCTGTATGTTTCTCAATCTGTTGTTGGGTGGTGGGTGTAAGGAGAAAAAGCTGTTCTTCTTGAGCAGGATAAGATAAAATGTTGATATTGTGCTTCTTGATTTTAATATATGTATTGAAAGTAGTTTCAGAAATGCTGTATCACAGATATGCCTAGAGAGAGTGCCAATCCCTTTTGAACATCACACTTCCAAATGAACAGAACAAAGATGCACAGGATCAAGTTTCTTTGAGGAAGGTAAAGTGAATAGTCTCTAGTCTTCTGTTTTGATAGGAGGTCTCAAGAGAAGACACAAGGGAGTCATTGGCCAGTCCTGTAGGGTGCTTATATTTATGCTTACTATGAGGAGTTGAATGTGTTCAGCTGGTCAAAGACTCAAGACTCCATGCCATAATAAAATGGGCTTCTCATCAGCTTGGCCCCAGCTTGTGGCTCCCTGAGCTGTGCTCCCCATAGCGCAGAGATATTTGCTGTGGGCCTGCCAACAGCAAATACTTACCTGGCTGAGCCAAAAGCCTTGCAGAGCTGAGCTCTCCTGGTCTCACCCCACTAGCCTGGCACACCATACAGTTGCATTCCTGCTGCTCTCACCCCTTGGCCAAATGCCAGTTTCCTTTCATTCAGGAGCATGCAAGTAGTTTTTGGACTGAGAACCAGTTCCCATGCAAATCCCTCCTAAGGTGTGTCCTCTCAGGCTGGTAAAAAGAAAACAAGAATGTCTCTCAGAGTCCACTTAGAGAGTATTTACATCATTTACATTTGAACATGGCTTTTCATCAAGGCTTCCCCCACACAAAGCCATACCACAGCTTGACTTTATCTCCAGCCATGTGATTCTTTATTATGGAGCCAATAATAATAAGGCAATAGCTAGCATAGCACAGAAACTGTAACTTGCACATGAATCAAGTATTTCTGCTAAGCTTTGAGGGAAAATCAGAGCATAAACTCTTGATATTAACCTTCAGATTGTGATTAAAGACCTTGTCCTGTAATTTTAATTGTAATTCTCTCCACGGAAATGAGAAACAGCAGGTAATAGAGGCCCGGACATTGCTGCATTTCTAAATACTGTATCACTTTTGGAAGATTAAGAATAAAACTTCTGTTTATGAAATATGTATTACAGTGCAAGTTAAAAATGCAGCTGGGATCATTCCTTTTCTAAAATTAGACATCTAATGTTTAGTAATTGCCACAAAAGGTTATTTGAAAACAGCTGATGGAAGAGCCAACAGCCAGGAGCAAAGAGGCCAAACACAAAGCAGGATGCACAAGGCCTCCTGCAGGCTGCGAGAGCATGCGGAGAGGAGGAAAGGAAAGTAAGGAGCCCTTGAAAGGCAGGAAGGAGACTAAAGAGTTTTTCTACAGCACTGCATTGGCACAGGCTGTTTGTAATGAGCAGTTCCCCAGCCTGCTCCCTAGGCTGCAGTGCTGCCCTCCCTTTCTGGTCCTGTTTTTGATTACCACATGCAGAGACAGGACTCAGAAGAGCTTGATGATACTCAGCCATCACAGTCACAAATGGAAAATGAGCAACACTCTCCATCTCCTCCCATCCGTTTCTAACTTCTTCTGTCTAACGGGTAAGATTTATAATTAATGAAAGCAGGTATTTTCTTATTTTTGCAAGGGACTTCAAGAAATAGGAGTCAGTGTATAATAACGTGCCATCACC
Organism: Rhea americana; assembly: GCF_003343005.1. NCBI lineage: Eukaryota > Metazoa > Chordata > Aves > Rheiformes > Rheidae > Rhea > Rhea americana. The sequence goes on from NW_028185594.1 coordinate 6,308,519, forward strand.
AAGGTTAGAGGGGGCCAGGGGCCCTCCCAGTGGATCTCGCCCTTCCAAAGCCAGCTGAAGCTTTCAGGGGAAAGTGCCCTTCATGGTCATGTCCAAGCCATGGTGGCAATATCTACCACGGATGTGGCTATGAAAAGACTGGACCTTGGACATTGTGGAGACCAGAAATGGGAGGTGAAGAGCAAACAATGCCAATGATCTCTCAGGGCACTGACTGCCAAGAGACGATTTTGCTCCTCACAAATCCTGCCCTAACTTCTTCAGGGCCAAATAGTCATTTGTGGAAGAGTCTCTGTTCCTTCACATACGATATTATTCTACAGATTCTGGTTAGTCTGGCTGTTCATCAACTATGTTCACCGATCAGACCTCCTCTTTGGGTATGCCCTAACTCTATGCAGGATATCTCATCTCTAGCTTTGATTAGGCTTAAGGAAGAGAGAAGGGAAGGGGGAATCTGAGCAACAAAAATTTAGCTCTGTACTCTTAAGTGTCTGAGAAGACAAGAAATCAGAGCTTTCTTGTGAATGAATAATGATATAAGATAAAGCTATAGTTTTTTTGTTTGTTTGTTTTCCAGACATAAAAGACCTTCTAAATGCCTGGTAAATACAAACATGATTTCTTAAAAAGAGCTACACCCCATCAGGATCTGGAGTAAGGTGAGCTGTGCAAATCCCCATGAGAAGGTCTACTGCTTACGTACATAATATTACCTATACAGAGGCTGCGAGCATGATGGGGAAACATGGCAGAACTGCAAAGGCAATGCGGGAGCTCCAGCTTCATTTCAAATATAACAAGGATGATATTTGACATTCTTAAATGGTTTCTTAGCACTCTATTCTTCCCTTCACTTTTAGCATTTAAGAAGCTAGTGGTCATAGGATGTTAGGAATTTTTAAGGAGGTTTTTCGTAACAGATCTTATCTTTTCCAATAAGTGACTTCAATAATTTAGAAGTAGCAGCTGTAGAAGCGTATCTGCCTGATACAAATTTTGCAAAGTTGACAAGTCCATGGAAGTCTCTACACCAGTTTCAGTGGGAATGGGCTCAGCCCCTACACACACCGCCAGACTTCACACAAGACAACTAACACTGGATTAGGAAACAAAAGGAAAGGGGGAAAAAAACAGTGAAAACAATCAGCTGTTTGTAACGTACAGAAGAAAATTGATTTTATCACTAATCTGCCATCGCGTCTTTAAATTCTTAAATCACAGGTAAAACTATTCTCTTCTTTATAACTCCTCAATATGTCAGTCAGGTCCATTCCCTTTGCTCTATTTATTTAAACCTTTTGTGCCTGTATTCCCCTGACTCTACTTCTATTGAGTGAGCCCAGTGTAAAGGGAATTTGATCCTCTCATGCCAGTTATGTAACTTCACCCTGTCCCATGAGATTTTGGGACACAGGCAACTGCCTCAGATCTGCCTCATGAAGCAGCAGCTGCATACTCGATAGAAAGGTGAAAAAAGGTAATCTCACTGAAGATAAAACACGCACCTAGTTCCATTCTTCTGAGAATGCTTACTGGCATACTTAGAGACCCCTTATTTCACAACATATAGTTAAAATTGACTGTTTGGAACAGAGGAAGTTTCTTTCATACCCACTCCCTTTCACTGCCTCTGCTGATCTGTGGTTAGACTTTCATCAGGAAATTTTACCTTCATAGAGCTTGCACAAAGGTTTGAGTTACAGCTATGCAAAAATCATGCCGCTGAAGGACCAGCCTCACGCTCAAATTCCACCTGTCTCAAAATCCAAAGTCATCAGCTCTGCACTGAGCAGGGAGGCAGGCTCAACATGCCCCCTTTGCAAAGTGCAGAGTGATGCCAGGTACCTGTGGCCTCGTCTACCCTGTGGGGTGAAAAGCAGCTTCAAGAGTATATTTTAGCTCTCGAAGCCTCAGTGCCTGAGTACCTGTGCTTCCCACCAGCACCTAGTAGTCCTAAGAGCTTCACATGGCCATGAAGGCCCACGCTCTGCAAGAACTGAGCTGCTGAGACCCTGAAGCAGCACAGGAAACCTATACTCATGTGATTGACACCAAGCAGCCAGGTGTACACATCTGATGTACAGATGGCTCATAAAAACATTTTTTTTTTTGACTCAATGGTCTAAACAGAAATAAAATTGTAGAGTAATCGGGGCCAAAACATGCCTTTGATTCCAACTACTTGTCCAGTAGACAAAAGAAAGGTGAATGTTATGACCAGCATTTGAACTATTTCTGGCGGCCATAAAATGTCTGTATAAAGAATGCATTTAACTTCAGTGCTAGGACTTGACAAACCCGGTCACAGGGCATCATCTACCCTCCAGATATCCCTACTGAACTTAGGAGGGTCCTTCATGGAAACAGAACCACTGCAACCTTTGCACATGCAGGATAACACAACTCAGTTTACTGCTCTGAGCGTGGCCTGCTCTTTAGTAACATTTGTTCAGTGAGGCTCATAATGGAGGTACTGCAGAGCAGTCTTTTGCAATATAGCTTGAATACATTAGCCCAAGAGATCTGGCAGCAAGTTCAGAGGAAGTGAAGCATCCAAGTTCTTTTCTGATTTGCCTGTAAAATGTGGTACATGACATGCTTTGCTTGTGACAATCCATTTTACTTGGCAGGCAAGGCAAAAGAGTTCAGTCATTGTCCAGTAAAGCTTTCATGCAGGGGTAGCTGGGAATCATTGCAAGTAGGAAAAACAAACAAACAAAGATAGGTTTCTCTAGTCCTAAGACAAGGCAGAGTTTATGCTCAAAATACAACTTTMTTTTATGAAGAATGTCTTCATGAGAGCAAGTATGAAGTAAGCGGCATCTTTGCCTCCACTCAGATTATTTTCTCTGAATTCACCTTGTTCTTCTTTTGCATATTTAGTTACTAATGGTACGCTCAGATAGTACAACTTGTTTTGGTTTGCTTTCTAGAAGAAGCAAAAAGTGTGCTCACCATCCACCCTGGGCAACAGCACTACAGAAAGTTGGGTTGGGTCCTATCCATAAGCCTCACAAGGTGGGAGAAATTAAGGCACCACAGGCATGAATAACTAGGCAACCTGCAAAGGCTTTCCCAGTGTTTCCCAGAAATAGTCCTCAGCAAGCTGGTGCACAGGCTGCCACAGATAGCCCACATCTGCATGTGAGCATTCGGGGCCAGCTAGCCAACAGGCAGCCTCTTTGGCTTGGGGGCATCTAGAAAGAAGTGAGATTTTCAGTGTCTGCTTCAGACACAAAGGCACACAAAAAGACTTTGCATGTTTAGGCTAGTTTTCCCTTTAGGACTGGAGCTATGTTGGAGCTGCTGCCCTGCAGCATTTTTATGACTATTCTGGGACAAGAAACACAGATATCTTTCCAGAAACTACAGCGATGCACATAGCTGGAAGATCCTTCACTCAGCAAGCAGAGTTGCTAGCTTCAGCCACTGCAGTTTTATTTCGGCTCCAGCAAGATCCTTCAGCAGATTCGTGACAGTATTAAGCCTGTTACTCCCAGCCCAGTGCTGCTATAGCAGCTAGTGCGCCAGGTGCCAGACAGCCTGCTCGAGTCAACCACTGCTTCCGCTGGATAACATGCTCTTCAGTGTTGGAGCAGACGTGTATAAACAGCTGTTTGGATCATAAACACATGCAAGTCCTCCAGTTCCAGGGGAGACATGTCCACATCTGTGTTATCTCTAAGTTGTTACCTATTTGATCTATTTTCCTGAGGCAGTACAGGGGAAAAAATAGTGACTTTTTTCCCCATTGCATTGCTATAATCCTACTTGCTCAGCAGCACTGCTGGGGCAGTTTTGAGGCTTGTCTAAATGCTCATCCATCAGACAGACAGGACAAGGAACAATCTTCAAAAGCAGTAAGATCCTGAAACCCAGAGATAGTGTCTGTTCACACATTGCTGAATAAGCTTTGCTAACAAACTAATGTATTGCAAAGTAATATGATTATGGAAGTTGTTTTATGTGAACTGGTTTTGTACTTTTACACCCTGCATTCTGATTTTTATAGCAGTTCTTTAATTGGAGCAAAAGGTCTCCAGACAAGATCAGGATCCTGTGGTGGTAGGACACTGAACATACAATACTGTCGGGAATGGCTCATAACAGAAATTGCTTGGGCAGGCTAGGAAAGTATCAGCTGCACTTTAATGGGGTGTACCACGATTACTTTCCTAAAATCATTCCGGATGTCTTAGCCTCTCTGAGGACCAATCCAGTGCTTTCTCTACAGGGCAATTCTTCCTCTCTGTGAATGATAGGGGAAGATTTTACAAAGCTGCAGTAAAATTTTCTGTGGGTAAAATTGCCTGGCTAGGGGCTGTATGGCAGGAAAGCAAACACTGTAAGTGAGCTGTTTACCATCCCATTAGATCTTTCAACATTTTAGTAGTAGTTTCAGTAGAGATCATGAAATCTTAGGACTTCTGAAAATAAAAACCCTACTACTAAACCAAGAGGCAGATCTTTGACAAAGCATCTGCTGAGACCTCAGCTACCATATTGCAATACACAACTCTGAGTCATCAGCAGAGCTCAGAATTTTCTCTTTAAAATAAGCCTACTGAAACCAGCTACGATCAGAAGGTCTTTGTCGTGCGTCTAATTTACCCTGCCAAAGTGTCGTTGCCATCTGAATCTCTATAGCAAAGACAGAATCATCTCCTGTGATTCTACCTTTAGCCAAGTCCACTGTACCCTACTGGAGGTGACAGTGATAATATTTCCTGTAACATCTAACTATTGACTGATACTCCATGTTAGGCTTAGTTCATAATCTTTCTCCTTTATTTCAATTTAAGTGAAAGCACGGCAGGTTTTATCCCACAGTGCCTGAGAAACTCTATTCAAATACACTCCCTTTTTTGAACTTTTTAGAGCTCCCTGCTTCTCTGTTCATTTTTGCCATATAAAGACACAACCTTTCCTAAATGTCTGCAATCATAGGAGAAAAATTCAAGTTCAAGTACCTCTGCCTACATCTGATCAAATGTAGTCTCTGAGTTCAGAGTAGCTGTGTTGCTATTTCCACTGCACTTCAAAAGAATGAAGCTTCTCTTCTGTCAGAAATTCTTAACAATGTGCAAAGCAAAATTAGTATTTTGCACACTGAATTCCCAGCAGTCAAGCTTTTGAACAGTAAAAAATAAGTTTTCAGAATAGTCCAACTGCTCAAATGACTTCTATTAATAATTTGTCAAAAAGATTTAGGACAGCCTTCTTGAAGGCATATTGATCATTTTGAGTCAATGTACAAGATAATAGCCCTGGAACAGCATGTACAAAGCTGCCAAGTAAAAGTCATCCTTCCAGATAATCACATTTATGAGGTCAGCAGAGGACACTAACTCTTGGCATTTGGTTAGTTTCTGCATGATCACTTCACCCTGGGGAGTAAGGTTTGATAGGGGAGGGAAAAAAAAGTTACCTTTCTTCTCCTAAGCAACCATCAGCACTGTGTCACATATCGCCTCTCCTAGGTCAACTGCCAATTGCAGCAACCTAAGTCATGGCCAGGGCACAGTGGTTGGCAAAGGAAAGGACTGACCAAGCTCTCACTGTGGCCCCATCCTTTCTGCCCTCTTTACTCATCTGTGCTCTGCATCACCTCTGTGACAGGTCTCAAAGCAGTGAGCTGGCTCAGCTGGGAGCTTCCAATGTCAGAGGTTGTTGTGCCTTGCTGTTCTTGGGGCTTGGACCCAAAGAGGAGCAAGGATAGCAGCAGCCTAAAGGCAGAAAGTGGATTGGAATTGAGGAGCACAGAGCCAGGAAGGGTCAGTGGGATCCTCAAGTCTAGTCATCTCRTGGGCCAACTTGGAGAGTCAGCACGCTCCACTACTGAGGACAAATCAGTGCAACTTACTGGGGATATGAAGTAATATAACAGCAAGGCCATCAGTCCCAGGACAAGAGTGCACAGCTCTTCAGTCTCTAGGGCCCTCCGTGCACGCAGCAGGGAAAGCTGACACATTTGGGATGATACAGCTGGCTAAGCCAGCCAAACTACAGAGGAGTAGGAACACCTTTTGCAGAGGCAGAGGAAAACAGAGGCAGAGTTGAGCGCTCTGCCATCTCTATGGCAACTGTCAGGGAGCTGCACCATACTCACAGAGGGAGAATGGAGAAAAGGAGAGGGAAGAATAAAAACAGTCAGCACAGCCAAGAAAATGTTTAGCAGAAAGAAACCCACAATAAAGAAGAAAAACAGAGATGGGAGAGAAGAGGTGCAGTCCCTTCAGGTGCACTGGGGCAGCTCTGCAGCTTTCTTATCCAGCTCCCATGGCAAGCGGCCTGCTGAGAGCCTGGCTCAGCATTCCAGCAGGCTAGCAAAAGTTCCCCACCATTTTCTAGCAGACAACAAAAAAAATGGGCAAGACTCAAAAAACTGCACCAAGGTCTTTAAGTAAGAGGTGCCAGCAGTGCTGCAATACATATATAATTTAAGGACTGAAATTTTAATTTAACTCAAGCCATAGATTAATATTAAGCTCAGATAAAGATTCCAAGTGGGAGGTGAATAAATGATAATCCTTGAAATCCATCTGAAACAATGCAAGACATAAATATTGAAAAACAATAGGCCAAGGAGTATGCCAAATCTGTATGACTGTTGTTTCGTATTTGCATCAGTGCAAGGAAAAGGAAGCTTTGATTCAAAGTAGTGCCATACATTCAGGTTTCCCTCATCCAGAAAGGCTCTATTCTGTACCATCTGGAAGACAAGGTGAAAAATCCACTCTTCGCTTTCCACACAGACACAGCATAAGAATTTAATCCCCCAAAAATATGGAAACCTATTGTATTTGGTCCAGGCCACCAGGAGATGTCCTTATTCTACCATGATGTCCTTATTCATCTCCTCACTCTCACCATTAGTCAGTGGTCATCCATAGGCCCTAAGGATTTGAGGGAGAGTGGAAGAGGGTCTTTGTGGACTTCTCTTTGTGTAAATGATAGCAAAAACTCATTTTAAAATCCTGCTTGTGCATGTGATATGGGCTTTCTGGCTTGCCTGAGTTTCTCAGTTATGGTGACAGAGTGATTCACATCACTGAACTGAAATTCCAAAGTGCTGAAACTTTGCCAACCAAAGGAACGGATAGTGCAGCCCCCTCCAAACCAGGAGGGCAATGCTGGCACCAGGAGATGGTGGAGCCAAGGCACACCCCTCCCTACATGCAGCCACAGGCTGGCACAGCTCCTCACATTGCCCCTTGCTGCTGCAACCTCCTTGGCGGTTTCCTTTCTGCAACAGAGCTGCCCTTGGAGCTCTAGCCTGGGGCAGGGGATCCTCAGCTTCTCCCACSGATGGGAGAAAAGAAGCTGCAGTGGTGAATTCCAAGGGCGCAGGGAAATCCAGTGACAAAGCACACTTGTGCCTGAAGTCAGTGATAATACAGAAGAGGTGCAAAGTGCCTTTGGCAAAGAGCCAAGCCAGGCTCAAGCTGAGACAGAGACGCCCTTTGCACACTCATCTGAAACCTCCTCCCATAACCATTTTGCACAGCTTTTGCTAATGTCCTGGGTGCTGCTGAGGGGACAGAAACTTCCCACCAGCAAAACTAGAGCCAGGGTAGCAGACTGCAGTGCAGTGATCAGTAACTAGCACAAGACTCCTCGGGGAGGCCTCTGCTTGTCCTAGTCAACAGAAATAGTCAAGTAGGACAAGGCTGCACCAGCACTGCCAAAGAAGGTTTGTTTGCTCAAAATGCACTGCACAGGCCTGGCTGGAAGAAGCTGGATAAACAAAAATAGCAGTGATCACAGGACAGCCCAGGAGCAGCTTCATTGTAATGCCATGCTATACATCTTGCAGTGAAGCACAGCCGAGAACCTCGCAGCCCACATCATGGCGTGCGTGCAGCCAGTATGGGCCCGCTCACAGCAAGCTGCCATCAGTGCAAAACCCTTGCTAAGACATCCAGCCCACAGCAGGAGAGGGGATACGGCCTTGGATTTTCAGCGCTCTGCTTGAGCACAGAACAGTTAGTAACACCAGTGGCACATAAATGCTTCCACTAAAGTAAAGGGGGTTGCTCAACCCTCATAAATCTGGCTGTATTGCAACCAGTGTTCATGCTCTACAGAGCAGGACTCGCAGGAATTGTGTCCCCTGGGGAGAAAGTGTCCACGACCTCTTGTGCTAAGTGATGGGCAAGATACCGTTATATGATAGGACCAATAAAACGATGTAGCTGTAGCATATTGGGTGACTCCATACCATTTGATGTCAGTATAGCAGAAGAGTAGAGTCTCCGCGGCTTCTCCTGAAAGGAGCATTAGGCTCACTTCAATGCTGGAAGCATTTGAGATGCTGGAAACAGGTTTAAATGCCTTTCACATGACAAGTGAAACCTCAAAGCTCTCTTGTATAACCTCTATTTTTTTCCTTCCTACAGGAAGATTCATTGACCTGAAACAGGGATTAATAACTGAAAGACACTAGATTGAGGCTACCAGGCTGAAATCCTAACTAGTCTTGGCTAATGTTACGCCAATTTAAACTCTGCTTTCAAGCACTTCTATTCAATCAGTTACTTAACAACCTACATTCAAAAGAAAGACCGATCAATTATCTTTCATCTCGATCATCTCTCTTTCATCTATTCTGCCTTAAAGAAAAGTTTGATGTGCATTTACAACTAGGATTTAACCTCCAGTTAAAAGCTTTCCTTAGACTTTGTGGTTCATCGAGGACGAACATTAGAATATTGGAAGTCCCAGTCACGGGAGTCCCAAAGTCCCGTGGGAGCCCTTCAAGAAAAACAGGACAGACTCTTCTCCACCCCTTGAATTGACACAACAAGAAAAGGCAGTTTCATGGCATATTTTCTCTGCTGTCTGACACAAACCACTCAGCAGTACCTCAGCACCTCAAGTGTTTGAGGTGCCTTCCTCAAGGGGACGACATAAAACTGAGCTCTCGTTCAATTGAGCTAAACTACGCCACGAGAGCAGAGGGCTGTGTGCCTTCGTGCCCACCACACTTGCACCTTCAGTACAGATACACTGTCCCCGCAGAGTTGTTTCGCCTAGYGCATGTTGTGCCTTGCTCCCTTCCCTGTCCCCATCCCTCACCCAGGTGGCTGGTGCCCAACCCGACACACAGGTAGAGGCACCGTTACGCCCAGGATGGTGTCTCTCTGGCATACGTAGCCACACAGACAGTGGCACTAAATCCCTGTCTGACTCTTCAGCCATTCTGGATGCTGTAATAGGCAATTTTCTGTCCAGCATCCCTTTTTAATGGGCTGTGCAGTCAAATAGATTCATTCTTTCCGCTTCACTCTGCAGAGCCTTTACTCTCAACCTGCCACTGCTTCCATCCCAGGGATTTATAGTCACTCTGTGTTTCTCTCTTGCAGACAGGCAGGTTGCTCAGATAAGTAGCTCTTGCAAAGCAGACTGTATAATCTAGAAACTCACATGCTCAGCTTTCATTCTTTGAACTGCTCAGAATCAATTTGCCTTCTCAGGAAAAGGTGTAACTGTTTGCAGCAGTGGAGGAAATACAAGATTCATGATGTGCTATAAAAAGAACAGCTAGTCCCAGAGAAAAGGTTAATTAACCTCACTGAAGGGGCTGGAACCTGTTACGCTGGAGCAACAGACACATTCAAGGATCCCTGATGCTGCCATCTTTCCAAATTTGCTGACATGGTCCTTGTGCCTAGTTCAATCTCTTGAAGATTATCTTCATGTTCCTGTCTGTCCAGGTTGCAATGTTACTACCACACAAAACAAGATGTGACATTTTAGCTTCCCAAATGGTCTCTATTTCCTCCCYGTTGCTTTGCTTCTGGCAGAAAAAACACCGTCAGTTGCTGCACTTGGGGCAGTGGTGTCAGGCTGATCCTCTTGACTGGTCACCTCACAGCAGGGTCACTGTCCATCTTCAAATCCAAGTGCTTGAGGTGAGGAGTACAAGATCTATGCAGCTTAAAGCAGCCCTTTCTGGTTGTCCTTTGCTTTTCCCAGACACAAGGTTCAAGTCATTTGTATCACAATTCTTAACAAAACATTTATTAGCAAACAGTATTTGCTCCACAGCCCCTCTGTCTTTACAGGGTAACCTGAAGCCCAGAGGATTAAATCCCATAGACTGGGTGGGTCTGGCTCTAGATGGCCTGGCCCCATTTTGCCTGACTGAGCTTCAGCTCTGGCACACAACCCTGTCCTGCGCTCCTTCCCTACCTGTGATACATTGCAATATGGTGCTGTCCCTTCTCTTCCCCTTCAAGGTCCAGATAAGATTTCTCTTGATCTCTTCCCCACAACCACCCCCTCATTGTCTTTCTTGGATTTTCTTCTCAAACAATGCAAAAAATGACCTAAGAGATACATCATTTGGGCATGCACAGGATAAGCTATCACAGCTAGTTTTCTTTTTATGTATGAAGCCTTGGTTTCTTTTCTACAGTTTCTACAATAAATACTTGCAGGAAATGGCAGGAAGTAGGCACTGTCAGGATAAAACTAATCCTCTCCTAAAGTCAACAGTTAAAATAGATAGGTCTGAATTACTGCCTAAAAATACCTATTTCAGCCTTAGTTATAAAGAGGGTTTAGCTGCCTAGTAAAACCTACCTTGCACGAGCTGGCTGTGCATCCAGGGTGCAGTGGAGCTGCTACAGGCAATGAGATGCTCCACCAGCTCCCAGAGTTGTCCCTGGCTCTCCACGGCAACAAGCTGCTGCTAATTGCACTGCTTCTTCAAGCAGGAGCCCCTAGGATGACCCACAGGGAGCACCCAGGATGTGGGCACTGTTCAGACAGTGCACCAAGTATTTCACAGGGCTGCACCCATTAGGGCACAGAGAATCATCTGCATCTCACCTGTCTTCCAAAAAAGTTATGTTTTACCACTACCTGTTTGGAAACTCTTGTTGCCTTGTATATTTGCACAGATACAAGCTGTCTCTTTTCAGTGGATAGCTTGGATCTAGAGGCCTTAAAACAAAAATTCTTCACCAAGCCTAAGGCTTATTCCCATGTACATCATTACTAAATAATACTTAGTCAATTTTCACATCCTATTCATGTAAATAACATGAAGAATAAAAATTGGTGCCATTCCGTCTTCATTAATGCTGTCGTCTGACTCCAGGTTAGACACTTTCATATATCCTTAATTTGCTGCCTGGTAGAAACATTTTTCCTGTGGACATTTGTGTTCATTTGATGTTAACTATGACCTTTAAGCATTAAAAAAAAAAAAAAAAAATCCCCTGGCAACAGCCTCCATATTCAAAGAGAAGAGAGTATGACAGACTGTGGTGCCAGTTTCCACATAACCAAATCTCCTCAAGAACCGCAATAGATCATTCCAGCTAAATCACAGTTGTAAGTTTACTGCAATCTCCTTGCTCTGAAATACCATGATATAATCAACAGCTGGGGAAAAAAAAGAACAAACAAACAACTCCCTTGCTACGGAACTAATACACCCAGGCCTGAGCAGTAGCACTGAACTCATTGGTACCAGTCAGTGGCATTAATTCTCAGCACTCGTCATGGGATTTCACTTCCACATGCCATTCTAAAATTTCTCAGGATGAAAAAAAAAAAAAAAAAAAAAAAATCAGTGTTTTCAAAGTGCCCAGTGCCAAGGGCCCAGGAAGTCACGATGAGAAGTGCAAGTATCAAATGGTGAACAATTTGGATGCAAGTTTATATGTAAGTCTATTTCTGTAAGGAGGTTAATTCTGCCAAAAAAATGGCATCCAGCTTGCTGACAAATAGTTCAAGGTAATGCCTTAGCCCCAACACACTGACTTCTGCCAGACAGAGCAGCACTTAGGGGAAGCTAAGGCTGGTAGAAACTAGTAAAACCATTTTAGACTGGAAATTTTCAGCTCCTGATCAAGTGGGTGCCCCGGGGTATTTGCTGAACATTTGTCAGACAAGCCTTGGCAAAGGATGAGCAAACACCCTACCATGCAAGTTGGCTCCTCTGTCCCAGCAGAGGGGACATGACTCCCACTAGCTTCCCAGGTCATGAATGCTTGCCCCATGCTGCTGCTCCCTCTCCTCTCAGGTCCTAATTATCCCACCAAACTTTACAGAAACACAGGATAAACTCCTGCTTGCTGGAAGTGGCACATGCCTTGCAGCAAGTCATGGCAAACACTGTTTGCAAGTCTGACCCAAACAGCACTGAACAGCAGTGAAGACAAAACACACGTCCCAAGGTCACCCATCACCTCCATGTCTCAATCAGCTTCACAGAGAGGCACTCGTGGAGAGCCCAGGCCCTGTGGCAGCTCCCCTCTCCTCCCCAGCTCCTGGGCTTTTGTGGGAGCCAAGGAGACACTGTTTTGTTGGATCGAGAGCCATTTACTGAAGGTTTCTAGCAGCTCTACAAGGGTGCAGGTTGGATTTGGCAAGATGATAAGCACCCATAGCCCACTGGGATGAAAACTAACCATGCCAAAGGAAGTGCTGGGTCTGCAGATTCCTCCTATGTAAACAGAACTGCAACCCTGGCCAGGCACCAACATGCTGCAGCTCTTTTAAAGCCAGGGACCAAATTCAGTACATACCAGTGGCTTCCAGTAGAAAGGAATTTACTGAATTCATTTTGCAAATCAGTCATCAGGATGAAAGAAACTGAAACAATAACTGAAATTCACAGCAGATCCTGAGATAGCTTTGGTTTGTCTTTCTTCAGTCCCTCTGCAAAATGCCCATGAGTCAGCACCCTCACACGGATGACACTCTTAAGAAGAAATCATTACAGAGGCTTACCTATACTGATGTGGGACCAGGCCATACCAAATTTCAAGCAGAGCAAAGCCAGTTCCCATGAATTGGAAACCTGTATTTACCCTTTCCAATAATCTCTTCTCTCCTTTCTTTGCAGTGTTTCTGGGAYCTTCCTCAATCCCAACCTTTGAAGAGGAGACAGATCTGCTACTAAAAATGGCTTCAAATGGGAGAAGCAACACAAAGGACAAATCAACTCCATCATCTCTGACGCAATGAGGGCACCAAAGCACGCATCTGGAACTCCTGGAGGACCAGAAATCCGGTAGGTCTCATCTGTTGCAAAGACATAAGGTAGCAAAAGTCCATGAAGAAGTTTTCTTTCCCTTTCGTTGCAGATTTATTCCCCTTCACAGCCCCACGGGGCTGGCCTGAGCCTGCATCTGTCCCACAGCACAGATATGTTGGAGCTGGTGGGGCCCAAGATACAGCAGGCATAGCCACTCTGTGGACCACAGGCAGCCCTCTCACAGCACATGACACTCCGCAGCTGAGGAAGGCAGACATTTGGAGGCTACTCTGACCACCAGGGCAGCTATGAGCACCTCAGCCTGCACAGAGCTCAGTGGCATGGGTTGTTGCCATCCTGGCCTGAACTGACAGGATATCTGAAGTCTGCGGGCAAGCTGTGGCTCAGGAATTCCAAAAAGTACTACTGACTTCTGCCTTCATTTCTTCTAATTCTCAGTGTTCAGCCAATTTGTTGGCAAGCTCTCAGCATTCAGTACAAATTTAAGTCCCTTTAAGAAGTCTCAGGCTTAATGTCCAAAAACTGAAATACTCCAAAACACCAGTTGCTTCTGAGGATTGTGAGCCCCAGAGCACTGGACTAGCAATGCCTGCACTACTTCACAAAATATTTCGGCTGATCTGACAAGAGGGTAACCTACCACATCATTATCTGCCCATTGTTGCACACCTGCAGATTATTTTCTTGGTCAATGCATCTAGTTTGTCAGAATAATTTGGTTTCCAAATCACAGTCTAATGACAAATCCAAAACAATATCATCACCTTCCTGCTTCAGAGTCAAAGCAATTGACACTGCTTTCAGGCAACACCTGCCAGTCAGCAAACATGGAGAAGCCACAACCTGCCTCACTAAGAATAAATGGGCTGGCTGCGCCTCAGCATATAGCTAATTATAGTCAAGATACTGGCCAAATTTAGTCAAGGCCTAAGCAAGTGAAATTATGTTCAGATTTTGGTGGAGCAGAAGACCCTTGCACCACAGGTAGTTTTGGTTTCCTGACTTCATCAGATCTCACTGGATGGTTTCTGAAAGAAGAGACCTGCAGTGAGCTGCTTCCCACTCAGGAGCCCACAGAGGACAGGCAGAAAGAAGGTGATCTGCCCAGTAGGTCTGAGGCCCCAGATGTCACAGGGACGGGCGACCACAGTGCCTCATGTTGAGCAGTTCATCTCTCCAGAGCCTGCATGGTCTCCTGGCTGTGCTAACAGAGCTCTCGGCCTGCTCATTCTGTCTCTCACATCTGGCCAGGAAGATTGAAGGCGGCATGAGGGTGGAAAGCTTGAGTTTAGATGCTGAAGTTCAAGGTACTGACAGAACTGACAGTGAAATATACGTGTTTCTCATGGTAGTGCTATACTTAGGAAGCTGCAAAACTCCCGCTGTTCTTTGCTGCTGGTATCCCTCTCCATCCATCAGCACCATAAATCCTCACAGCAGCTCCTGTTGTCTGAACCATAATTTGTATCTAGTTTCTAATTGTATTATGTATAGCTGGTCCACGGGAGCCTATCTGAGGAAGCATACAAATAATTCATCTATATTCCTTCATCCTTTCCATATGTACGTTCTTCCAGTCAAGCTAAATTAAAACTCACCTTTATCTGCTTCTAATCTCATCTCCATCCTATACACCAAATATCTTATTTAGCTGCATTTTCAGCTGCCATTGGAAACTAATGCTTCAGGTGGCATATTTTATTTCTTCCCATATTCTAAACTCTTGGCTAAATTCAACACAAAGACTGAGGATGAACTGTAGGCATTCAATCAAATTGACTTTGAAGACTAATACTTTTGGTGCAAAAATGATCATCAGTTTCATCTTACAAAAATATCACCTGATACGTTATTGCAAGCAGAAATATCAATGATGCTCTTAACAGCACATTATATCACTGAACCGACAGCAATTTTGTGAATTCATATGCCACAGTCAAATGAGGTGATTTAACAAGATGTCACTTAGAACTGATTGACATCTACAGTCAGAAACTACATCGAACAGTACTCACCTTCGGGGCCTCAGCAACAAGCTGTTTGCATCTGGTGCCACCAGAGCCCATGACAGGCTGTGACGAACCAGCCCGGCTGCGTCATCTCTCACGGGCCAAGGCGACTGTCTGGTGGTGGGGCTGGCCCATGGTCCCGAGGCAACCACAGAGCCAGCCCATTCCCGCTGCCTTTCTCGGCTCTGCTCCCSCGCCAGGCCGCTCCAGGCCGCAGCGATGCTCTGCAGGGAGCACCCTCCTGCCCCTGCAGAGACCTGCATCCATGCTTCTGGTGAAGCCCATGGTGGTGGAAACTAGCCCCACTTTTTACCAGCTCCTTGCCCAAACCACCCCTCTGCCACGCCCATGTGCCCAAACAACCCCTCGCGCGCCCATGTGCCCCCCAGGACCTGCTGTCCCGCCCATCTTCCCTGCTCATGCCAGGGGCTCTGCCACACCAGCTGCTCTCCATGCTTGCCTTTTTTGGCCTAAAGCATCACACTTACTTCCCAACCCTCCTGTGTTAGCATCTTAATAAATTAATAGGTCCCTGCTGTATAATTTAACAGGGAAAATACTTCCAGTAACACCAATAATTCAAACTTGCCTTTGTAATCATTCATTTTCCTTTTAGTGTCCAGAGTACAGTGGTGTGAAACAGCTGTCAAACATAACTCTTCATTCTGTTCATGAATTGTCTGAAGATTTTGATTTCTGCAATTTTTCTTGGCATTATTCCATGAATATATTCTGCAAAAGCAATTCAATTTATTGCTCATAAACTGTTTCAAGTAATTAAAGACTGCAGAAAATCCTCATTTAAAACGTGACCTGCTTGATCAGGAGTACACTCACACTGTAATTTATGTTCCACAGAAAYRGCTTGTGCAATAGCTCTTGCATCACRTTTCTGGTGGGAATGCTCATGATCTCGGTTACTAAACTCACATGTTCCTCAACATTAATTCTAAAAGGAAACATTTTTCAGAGACCTGGCTCATTGGAAGTGCTGTGGAAAGCAAATGCAAGAGCCTCAGCCCAAACCCAGGCAAAAGCAATCCAAAGGGATGTGCCAGAGTGTTCTCAAATGGTGTTCATCTGCTTTGGAGCCTGGAAAAACACCCCACCTTCTTCTTTTTCAGCAGTTCTACTTTTAATAGGCCCCCTTTTCAATAAAAATGAATGTGAATTGTGCTGCTGCTCCAGCACAGTGCGATTCCAGGGCAGACAGCGTATTTCCAGGATTTCGACTTTACATTTGCTCAGCTTTCAAGTAAAACCACACATGCAGAGGTGGTGTTCCTCTGCCTACCAGCATCCTTGACTCTCAAATCACTACCAACAGGAAAGATTTTCCAGTCAAACCTACAGTTTCCAATGGATCTGGTGAATACAATCACAGGCAGGATTTTCTCCTGTATTTGGAGTTTAGAGAACAATTTTACTAGTTCGCCACAAAACAGCAATAATCTAGCACAGGCATTTATATATATWTATATATATATATATTTTCCTTCTCACCTTGGTGCTAATGATAAGTAGGAACATGTTCTCACATTTAACTACATCAGCAGACCAGGCTTTGAAGAAGCCATAGGCAAGGAGAAGCTCACAGAGACGGTTTTGTTCGCCGTGGCTCCCCTAGCTAAAACTTAAGCTTCCCAATTTCCATAACACTGGGTAATCCATCCAACACATGTCTAACAGACCTTTTTCCCAACATTCAGACACCCACCTGCCCTTGCCAGTGCAGGCTTCTCCCCAGCAGAAAGCCATAACCAGTTGTAGATGAACATGAGACAAAAATCAAAAACATTTCTTAAATAACTATTCCTTAAATACTGTTCCTGCCCTTCATGTCCACTTCTCATACATCCCAAGAGACTCAAAGTAAGTATTTCTGGAGTGAAACCCTCTGCCTGAAACCATTATATCTTCCTCACTTCCCAAGCACATGTTCACTAGGTCCAGATGTTTTCACTCTTCACAATTACCTTTCTCTTACTAAGCACCTCACTTTACAAGATGAAAATCTCAGCTTTATTGAACGTGCACATCTTCTGCTCCTGCTGCAAGAAGAGATGGGACTAACACACTCAATCCTACAGCAAGCAGAGAGGAAGGTGAAAAGAGATTGCTCCTGTGACCCTGTCATCTTTGTTTCATGAGCCTTCATGAGTTAGTCCCCTGTGTGATGCTGTTGTCTATTGCTATAGGAATGGGAAGGAGTCCAAGGAGGCTATGACCTAATGTTTTAGTTTGAAAAGACAGACGGAAGAGATGGATTATACAGGAAAGCTCTCACTGTCCATGCAATTATCTGATAACAATCTATCTGGGGAGATGAGTCTCAGAAGGAGAAACATACAAAACTCATAAACATGTTTGCACCAGGAAGCTGCAATATCCATTTAAAAAAGATGGAATAAAATCAGTGAAAAATGATACCAAAAAAGAAACAGAAGAGTATGGCACTTTAATTCATGCTGAGCTTGGGACAGCGAGGGAAACGAGGTCAGTCCCACTGGTCAAGCCAGTGTATGAAATCTGGTAAAAAAAATATCCCTACTGATTTAAGAATAGTTACATCTGCAAACAGCTGGACTAATTCAGCCACATTTCCCATGCCTCATGGCCAAATTCCTTCATGTAGATAAGATGCAATATCTAAGTGAAACCTTTGCATCCCCTCTCTTCCCTATAGGACTTGACATCTAATATAGGCAGCAGTCCCACTGCAGCATCAGCCCAGGGAAGGTGCTGCCACGGTCTTGCTCAGCCACCTGCCCCATCCTGTCCAGGGAAGTCTGCAGCATCCAAACATCTCTGGGATAGCTGCCCCTCCACCACACTTGACCAAAGGTGCAGTTCAATAGGAATCAGATGCACAAGCACATGGACAGCATCCTCGTCAGTGCTGGCAGAAACTACACCCCGAGGAGACGGGTAGGTCACAGGCTCAGCCCCTCCTTGCACATGCTGGCTCACCTGCGCTCACCAGTAGTGGAAGACTTGGTGGGCGTTGGTGTTACAGGACAACCTGAACAAAGTGCCTGGATGTTCTCAGGAAAGCACCAGTGCACTCAAAGGATTTCAGAAATGTCTGAGACGGAAAAAGAAATAGTCTTATTTTACAGACAAGAAAATAAAGGGGAAAATAAATACTGCAAAGTTTTAGGAATTGGTAGCAGAGCTAGAACAAGAACCCAAATAGTTTCACTCCTCTGCACCCTCCACTAGAGGTTTCACTGCTCCAATCTGCTGAGAGCTCCTCTGATTTCTAGTTGCTAAAACACACTGAAGACAACTGCAAATACTTGTAACACTTTCCTGCCATCACTTCCCCAGAAGAAATTGCTACAGATACTATCTGCCCGTTCAGATGGGAGATCAGGCAAACAGTACCAGCATGGAACATGATGCTGTGCAACTGCAAGACACCAGGCATGTCAGAGGGCCAGCAGTCCCCCACATATTGTTGGTGGCAATGCTGATCATGATCTTGCCATGCTCCCTCTTGCAAAGCTGGATTTTATTACGCTGACTGCTGCATCAGCATCCACTCCAGCAACTCCGAAACAGGAATGGATGAAGTGGAGAAGCATGTAGGCTGCAAGTCCTCTCTCCGTGCAGGAGGGAGCGTGGAGGCTGCTCCAGCCGCAGGTTGCAGGCACCAGCATTAGCAGCGTTCTCAGCTGCCCTGGGTTCTCCAGCAGGCACAAGGATTTCTCTTCCCTGTATTTCCGTGTGGAAAGCCACGCACTGTGAGCTTGGCACAGTACGTGATACGATGCTAAGCATGGCATGAAAGGTGTGTGCCTGCACAGTATAGGATTTCTGCCCAGCCACAATCTTCTCGTTCTGCAAAAATGTACAGAGTGCTACATGGTAGCTCCTCACAATCACAGCACATGAAGTAAGTCCTCCTCTATAAAATTGTTCATAGCATCAGAGAAGGAAGAAAAACTGAAAGGCACTCTGCCCAGCAGTTTCTGTGCAGACGTAAGGATAGCCTTTTAAACTGAGAAAAATCAAGCTATTTCTATGCCTAAATGAAACCTCAAGAAGCAAGCCACTCACCCTTCTTGAGGCAACCTCTCCCTTCCGAGGGGGATGGTTCCTGAAGGCTTTGTGGTTCACCGCTGGTGGAGTTAGGTTAACAATTTACATCCTCACTAACTGTAAGTGCTATTTTCATGTAAACACAGCCCACGATGAAATAAAGAAGGTAACCTAGGAGGGCAAGATGTGCCCATGCACACTCGTAACATTGCTCTGGGCTCTGTGTCTTGCCTGAAACACAAAGGATACTCCTCTCCTACCTCAACAAAGAACAAATATACACTGATAATCTAACGGAGAGAGAAACAGAGTATTTAGGAACGAATCTGAACAAGTATGGCAAGTTTACTGAAATAACATTTAAGGCATCTGATCTTTTCAGTAATAGTTCCTTTCAGAGCAGGCAACTTGCATACAACGTACCCAAACTCTAACACTTTTGCCAAAGTCTCACTGGTTATCTTCTAGGTTAAATCACTTTAAAAACAAGGGTCAAAGTTGTTTCATAGCTTTACTCTCTCAGTAATGTGCAACATGAACATAATAGTGTTATTAAGAAGTCAAAAATAACTTAACACAGTAGCTATATAAGATTCTCCAATGGTCAAATTTTCAGCAATTACTTTTTGTTAATTTCAGAAAATTAGCATATTTGTTAATCAAATTAATTTAAAAAGTAGCTTTTCAAAATAAAAGCAATGCTTTAAATAAATATAGTCTTTTTATAAACATAAAACACTTAGTTCTGTTAAAGGTAACACAAATACTACACTCGAGCAC
The DNA here is from genome assembly GCF_003343005.1 of Rhea americana. Lineage (NCBI taxonomy): Eukaryota > Metazoa > Chordata > Aves > Rheiformes > Rheidae > Rhea > Rhea americana. The sequence goes on from NW_028185594.1 coordinate 6,328,370, forward strand.
AGTACTTAAAAGATTGAAATGAACATTGTGAGCACACATGAGCTGGACACAGGGATGGACAAGGATGCATTGCTTTGAGATGTTCTTGGTCTCCTTTCTAAAGCAGCACAAAAAAGGCATCCATTTCTCAAGTTACCCTAAACAGCTGGTATGTGTCAAGACATTTATAACTGCTGCACAAAAATGCTGGTACCTTGTTTTTTCCAAGCTATTTCTCTACACTACATCTTTAGCAGTTCTGCAGCCTTGCTTTGAATTTCTAGCCCAGCACGGTTCTCAGCAGCCAGATCCTGCTTGCTTTATCCAGCTGACTTCAACAGGATCACTGATCTGTGCAAGGCAAGCAAGATCTGACCTCTCACCAACCTTCCAACAAAGCCCACAGTTTGTGAAATCTATAAAACCTTCCTTCAAACACCGGCCGCGATGGGTGTTTCATGTTTACCTGTAGCTCACCTTCTGAGTTGGCGATCACTGAAGAATATTCACAGCTCTCATCATAACTAAAGGGCTGACTAGCTATGCTCATTACTACACAAGTTAAATGCATATCAGCAAAGACGGTAGCTGTCCTGCAGTTCTACAATGTAGCAATGATTTTCTGAAATGAAATAAATAATTAGCTAGTTCTTATATTAGTACATACTACCTGGATGTATTCCAAAGAGTAGTTTGCTAAAATTCAGTGAAATGTACATCTGAAATCTAATCATCATCTATCCAAAAATTCTGACCACTTAATATGTCATTTACTTAGTTTTAATTGTTCGTTAAAAAATCATGTTCAGGATCTGCAGCAAACCACTGTTTTTGCCRTCACAAAAACAGTTGTTGGTGATATTTGTTGCTGGATTTTGTTTGTTTGTTTGTTTGAACAGCATAACAGTAATGTAACCTATAAGTTAAATGATAAAAGCTGAAAAGTAATATAAAGCGCAAAACTGATACAAGTACTCTCCATTTGTTTTGATCTTCAGAATGAACAGGCCTCTTCAAAGATGACACAGAAATAAATTAGCAAATGTCTAACGTAATGCATAAAAGCTTCTACAGGATTTGCACGTGCGTACACACGCACTCGCATACAGACAGCATGGCTTCATTAGAAATCTCACTAACAGAGTGTTTAACTTAGATAAATTAACTGCATTAAAATACTGACATTGTGAGAATTTTAATACTATCAACACCCTGCAGAGGGCATTCCTGTGTGAATTTTTAAATGCTTTAAAAAAATAGTTTAGAGTTATTGAAATCTACGACAAATATGACAGGTCTGTTTTCTCTCACAGCCTCCCGTTCTCATCCCCAGTGTCCTTCTCCTGTATCGCCTCCAGGCACCTCTTTGCCTTTGCATCCATGTGCCCACTTCCAGCTCTGCTGAGTCCACATGACAAACACGCCAGCTGGATCTGCTTCATGTTCTCCAGGGCCTCATTCTTGGCGTTCTTCAAGAGGTCTCCTTGTCCCTGCAAACACAAATACATAAGAATCGTACACACTGCCCGAGACTGCAGGTGAGAATACTGCTCTCGTGGCCTTGAGCCCTTCTGCACGGCAGGAGAAGACCTGCAGCCAGCCCACAGGGAGCCGACACAGGGAGCCTGAGGGAGCCCGCAGCCAGAGGAAGGCCACGAAGGCCTCAAAGCATGGCCACAGGCTGCAAGCTGCCCACAGGAGAAGGGCCTTCCTACAGGTAGCCTCAGTCAGGCCTAATGTGAGGTGACTAAGAGGACATCAATCCAATTTGTAACTATCAGGAAAAACGTCTAACAAAAAACTTGTGTTAGTGAGTTCAGAAATGCCAACATGACTATTTACAGAATATTGATATCTCAAACGCTATAAAGGAACAAGATTCTGCGACGAATAAATAAAAGCCAGAAGATGCTCCTCATTATTAAAATTCAGGGCCACTAAGAACTTGAGCTGCTCTTCTCCTCGTGTCACCTAAAGTACAGCTTCAAGTACATCACCGTATACAGATGTTTTATATACGTATTCAAAAGGAATACCTATGCTGACTGAAAATGTTACATTTGCATCCATGCAACCTGCCTCAACCTCCTGCCTACCACAGATGCTCTGTGAGGTCTCAGAGGAGGTCACAGATATTCCTGCAAGGTCTCAGGCACACTGAAAGGGCGATCGATCACAGACTCTGCTGCCATTTACAGAATGAACTAGCCATGTTGGGGGAGTCAGCATGGCACCTTCCAGCAATGGGAGCATCTCTCAGCTCTGCCATTCCCCCAAAATAAGAAGGATTTATCCCACATCGATGACCACAACTCCCTTTCTGCCAGCGCCTGGCACCAGACTTAGCACACAGCACTGCCTGAGTCCCTGTAAACAATGTTCTCAATGAAGAAACAATGGCAGCTTGCAAGTCCCTCAGCACTGGTAAACACCACGTGGGGAACAACAGCAGCCAGAGATGGCATCCCATGCCTGAGAGCGTGATTGCATCATCTCCTGATGACATGAGTTTGTCCCTGCTGAACAATGTAAATCACCACAGATGCGAGGAATGCAAGTTAATGCTAGAATAACAAAAGGCATTGGGAGTCAGCAAGGAGCTGTGCTATTTGGTATGAAGCACTGTCAAAGAGATTTGTATCTCTACAGTACGACAGTTATGGGAATACACAGACAAATAGCTTGGAATCCAGTGAGCAGACATGGTTTAGAAAAACAAAACAAGAATAAAATTTATGCAGCACATATTTCACATAGCTGTGATTTTGCTTTTAGGACAAAGGTTGAGTTTATGGTTAAAGGCAACAGGCTGAATTCAAGAGCTCCATCTCTGCCTGCGGCACCCCAGTCGCCTTGTCTGTAGATTGCATGGGAAGCACGCCAGTACTGGAGTGGCAGGGATGATACACCCTAGCATAGCTAAAGAGACTGAACAGCAGTATCATTAATGACACAACCAAGTTATCAAAAAAAGTGGTTGATTCTTCATTATGCTGGGCTGGTTCTTTTTTCCCTCACCTGCACAGGACTGGTGCAGCCTTCAATGTCTCCAATCAGCAGAGAAAAATGAGTGTGATCACGCTTTACACCCTTAATGTCTGAGTCAAAAATTGGCAATAGGTAACCACGCACAAAAATGGAAAAATCTCCTTAGTTCAACAAGTAACTCAAAATACATGTTCCTACAGCACCAGGAACAACGGAGCCTGAAACCTGGGAGAGCTACTGCAGTAGAGGTGAAATAATGCTGYTGACCATGCTGTTTCCCCTAAGCTGGGCCTGGTTTCCCTTTGGCTAYGTGTTTCCCTTTAGCTTAGATGTGTTGTGTGGAAACACATCCTGCCGCTCACGCTGCACGTGGAGGAGGAGCATTCCCTGCCACGCAGCAGCAGCACAAGGTGGATACTGTTCCGTAGCTGACGCAAGAGCCTCAGGTGAGTCTATGTCACCTTCCTCATTTCTTCTTCTCAGGTGAGGGCAAAGCATGGGAATCTTTCTCAGGGCAACTCACAAACTGAGTCTTTGGTTACGGTCTCGCCAAGTAGGCTCATTTACAGAAAGCTACTTGGGATTTCATACACCCTCATTTGGAGGATGAAAGGCTCAGTCCACCCTGCCAAGACTTGTACCCAAGAAGCCAAGGTACTTCACAGCCAGTGTGACAGTGCTGAGCCATCAGCTCGTTCTCTTATGCATATTCTAATTCCATATTTAAATAACTAAGCAATTCAAACAGATTATAGGGAGCAGGTTTAGTCTGCGGTAATGCATGACACATCTCCTGGTTCCAAGAACAAAAACACACTTCCTTAGCATACTTCCAGTATTTTGAAGATATTCTTATTTTACAGTGTTTCTAAAAATGGAAGTGAACTTAAAATAGAGCATAATTCCATTTATGTACAGACCAATTGATCTATGTCTTAGTTTCCTTGTACTTTTTTATTATTATTATTTTCAAACAACTGGTTCATTTGAGCAAGCTGAAGGAGTAAAAATGATTTTGAATCGTTTGTCACAAGAAAATTAATGACAAAGCAACCCCCAGTGACAGAACTGTCATAATTCTAGAGACACCATAAAAAATATCTGTGGGCATGCTCTGTTTGAAAAGCCATCTGTTTGCTTTGAAAAACTGGCTGTGAGCATAATCCACTTAAGAAAAATGTCAGCAAAATTATGTCAACGCCTTAGCAAACTAAATACTGGATAGAATCTGGAGTAAACTTCAGAAGTATGATTACACCGAAGCAACCTTCATATATCACAGTCGTGAAAATCACCAGGCAGAAAACAATCCACCTGCTCTTACAAACAAAGCATCTCTGTTTCAGACAAAGAGCCATCACATTGGTCCATTCCAGCATCTATCTATCCATCTTCCTTCTGCTATTGACATCATCAGCCTTTCTGAAAATAAATACTTGTGAAAAAGTTTAAATTCAACACTGGGCAGGAGATTAATCAAGTGTTGTACTTGAAAAACTGATCAAGAGGCATATTTTAATTTATATTTAGGGAATATTAAATGCCAGGTTTCATACACCTGACTACTACTAACCATGCAGCTTCTGTGTGAATAAATAYTATTGTACAAATAATACAGCTTGTCAAGTAAGGTAAGATTATGATTTAAGCCTTTACCTTGACAGGCTAATACTACTTAGAATACAGGAAATATTTGACATGGGTTTAAATATTGCTCAGTTTCAGAGACATTCCAGGAAGGCTTTAAGAAGGATAAGAATAGTTCTAGTTCAATGGCCACAGATGGAAAGAATCCTGTGCGTTGTTTTTTTTATTATTTATAATTTTTGCAAAATCAAATTTTTGCAAATTATGAGTCAAGTCCACAGCTCATTATATCCAACACCTTAAACTCGGAGGTTGTGGAAATGAGAGGAAGAGGTGATTTAGTCAAGCATAACCATTTTATACTCAGTTCCACTATACCTTTTTATATATGGTGCATATATATATTTTTACATAAATATATAGGTACGTGTATGTATATTAATAATTACTATTTCTATTCCTATGTTTTCCAGGAAATTACCCTTGAGATTTATTTAACGATGCTTTGCTTTTTCTGAGCACCCACAACTACCAGTGACTCAGGCCATCACCAGCGGAGCTACAAAGCTCCCARACTCAGCAGCCGCCTCTATCAGCCTTAGGCAGGCGGCAGCAGGATCTTTTAAGCCCACAGCTCGGCCTCTTCAGGGATGAACTGCGCTGAAAGGCAACGAGATTGCCCAGCACAAAAGCCTTTCTTTACTACCAGTGAAGGGGAAAATCCCATGCTGGGCAATAGGGTCTTTGCACCTTTCAAAACTGACCGTGTCTTCAGGCAGGCTCTAACACTGCTGCTAAGGCCATTTCGTAATCAGCCGCTTGTGAAGGCAGAGTGCTTATCTCCTGGCAGACACCTTCTCTGACAGCSTATTATGGGAGCTCTCCTCCTGTTTCCTCAGAGACTGCATAAACAAACAGCAGCTAAAAAGAGATTTGAGTTTCTCCCCTTCTGCTCGTATCTCATCACAATATTACTTAAAAAAAAAAAACCCTCAGGAAAACAAGCTGTTATGTTGTTATTTAACAGCACAGTAAAATCATCACCCCAGAACCCCTAAACGGTTGGCTGAAAAGGTCAGACAACCAAATAAAACAACCATAAGCACTGTGTCTCTTCATATTGCCAGATGTTTGCATTTCAGATATAACACAGGTGAAATAACGGCATGGGAAAATCAGTGCTGAGCAGCTTTGGAAAGCAAAATGCTGGGGAACCATTGTGATATTTAGATAATCTCTGTGGAGACTGCATTTACACCAAGGGGTGCATTTTCAAAGTGTCATAGTGGGAATCTAATTCTATTTAATATTAATAGGGGAGGCACACAATTAAATGGTCACACATTGCTTTGAAAATGTAATCCTCTAGAGGAAATCATTAACAAAATAATACAACTGCTATGTTAAATTTATCAGAAAAAGCAGATACTTTTCCATGCAATCTTTGAAATTAAATGTGACAAAGATTTGATGTAAATTATTATGTATTCAAGTTTAAGAATACAGAACTCAACGTATTGAGTATTCTTTTGTCAATGCAGACTTTAAAACATCCTTTTCGTATTACTGTATATCATTTATCAAGAGATTTACTTTATGCTCTGTGATACAGACCATGATGCATGTTAGCACAAAAAAATTACTACAAAAACTGTACAAAAAGTATATAATCCCTTTGCACAGAGTAAAAAATAAGGGAGTGTGAAAATGAGTTACTCCACAGGAGAAAGAGAAAGAGAGGGAAAATACTACTTGCCAAATTTGTTATAGCTGTATAGGAGAAATTCACTTCCTGACAAAAGAAACAAAAGAAAGAAACATAAAAGATTGCTTTTAAATGTCACTTACTGTTGTATCATCTGGGGTCATGGGATCTGGGGGCTGTCGTGTCGTGTTCTCTCCCCCCCGCCATACACAGTTCTGAACCAAATACAGCAGCTTGTTTCTACCTGGCTGAAACCAGGAAGAGTTTTGCTGCTAAGTAATTTAGAAGATCCAACCAAATCCTCGTTTGGGCTTGAGTCGCCCTGGTTGCTCAGTTATGTGCATAGAATTTCAGACCTCACACTGAGCACCTCATTTTGGTATCAGTGTGTCACTGACAGCTACAGACCGCCTCTCCTGCCTCCCAGAGCAGGGTCTAGCAAACATTTGCAAAAAGAAAACAGAGCTGAGAAACAAATCACACGAGAATGGATCTGAAATGCATGAAAAAGAAAATACTCATGCAGCGAAAGGCAGCTACCGTTATATAAAGTGTTACAACTCTGTAAGCAAGAACAGGAAAAGGAGACTGTTGTGGAAGAGATTGCTTTCCATAGTTTTGTTTGACACAAGGTTAGATTATAAAAATAAGGCGAACGTAGATTTTCAGACAAGCTGTAAAGTAGAAGGAAAGGTCAATGAGGTCAAAAGCTCTAGAGCTGGTCTGCTCAAACCACACAGCCAGCAGCTAGGACACTTCGGACAGCAAAGGCGATTTCATAAAGCTGCTGGGGCCTCTGCCGCCCCTGGAAAAACGCGACAGCAGAGAGCAGCAGACGAGGCCGTGACTTCAGCCCCGTTGCACTGCTGTCACATCCCCTGAGCTGGCTCTTTACACCCACACGACGGAGCATCACAGGGTGCCTTCCAGGAGGGCAAATTATGGTGATTAGAGTTGAGACGGATTTTAGTAGCTCATGTTTTAGCCAGAACAGCTAGTTTGAGGAATTTTTAGCAGTTACAAAAAATGCCACCATGGTGGGTGTAGACACTAGAGAGAAAAATGAGCAGGAGGAAGAAGAGCTAACAGTAATAGTTTACATAGGTAACTACGTGGGCTAGTTGTAGATACAGGTGTGTGCTATGGGATTATTTAAAATCTATTATTATTATTATTTAAAACTATGCACGCAAATAGCAACAGCAGTCCCTTGAACAGGGGAGTAGTAATTAGCTGCTTTCTAAAAGGCACCACAACGTAACTGTATCTTGAGAGGGCTCTGATKGGAACCCAGCAGAAAGAAGCTCTGCCCAGGGTAAAAGGCAGATTCACACTTCAGGAGCAAGAGTGAGAACAGTCACAGCAAAGAGAGGTGTCTCCTCACTCCCAGGGACAAGGCATCAAGCTGAGACCCTGTTTTCCCATTTGATGATTATTTACAGGCACACTTGCTCATAGGACAGAGGTGACGCTCAAGACTCCAGGAAAACACTTGTCTGGGGAGAAAGTCTGCACCTAAACCAGTTAATTCCTTGCTACATTCTTCACTGTTTATTTCATGAACTTGCAGGATGGATGCTGATTCCACACTTTCCTGTCAGTGTCTCAGCACACAGGGGCTGAGGGGGTTCAGAGAGTGAAAACAAGCTCGTTTTCCCACAAAAAACACCCAGATCATGGCACCGGCCTTGGTTACACTGTACTTCCCAATTGTTTTATTACTTACATAGGGGGAAAACGTCCTGTTCACACATGCTACTTGCATATGAGTCTTGGAAATGAAACCACACTTGCAAGCAACACTAGCACCCTCACAGGCACTGATTTGCCAAGACGCAGAGCAGTGAGAATGACATATTTCAATCAGCATCCTCCTGCCTAACTTTGTGACAACTCCTAGGTGAAGAGCTAACAAGTAACTATCTTTGACAACGCTCTGTCTACAAGCAGTCTCTTTTTTAGTGCAGTCAACATCAGAACCACAGAATAACTCCCGCGTTGTTCCATGTGGTCAGTAGAACTCGCATGGAAACTCCAGAGCAACCCCGAATGGGAATTCCCTGTTCAAAACTAGAAACGACTCTCAACAGTCTAAGCGAAATCAAACAGGAATCYGGACAACGATCCCTCTGCAGAGCCCGCTCAGGCCCCGGTCTAACCCATGTGCTCAGCAGGTTCCAGAGATCAGTCAAGCCCTCCTCAGCTTCGGAGGGATTTCTGCAGTCACAGTAGGTGTTGAGTTACCACAGCAAGGGGCACAGCTGATGTCATGAAAATGAAGAATAAATAAATAAGAGAAGAAAGGCATGGATGTTGGATTGAACACTGGGACAGGTTGTCCAGAGGGGTTCTGGAGTCTCCATCCTTGGAGATGCTCAAAAYCCCATGGGACATGGTCCCAGGCAACCTGCTCCAGGTGACCCTGCTTGAGCAAGGGTCTGGACCACAAGATCTCCAGAGGTCCCTTCCAACTCCAACTACTCTGCGATTCCGTAAATAGATGGATAAATAAATAAATAAATAAATAAATAAATAAAATGGCCCTGATTTGCAACATAGATTAAACCTAGACCTCAGTCACAGCTCTAGCCTCATGTCTCATCACAGGCACAAGCTGCACTATTATGTTAACAGATGCTGTTCTGTGAACATGGACTTGTACTCTAACCCAGGGATGGAGCCTGATGCTAACATCACAAATGTGGTGCAAGTACTAAGAACAAGATACAACTTGAAAACCAGATTAATCTGGTTTTAACTACTGAAATTTAAAATCCCAAACTAGACCCCTTTGCCGGTTGCTCATTATCAGGCAGTTCTTACATGACCCGGAAGAGTTTTAACTGATTCCGGTTGCAATTACAGTCTCAGCCTAAAGGTCCGGATTGATGATGATAATTAAAGAGATCTACTAAAGCATTCAGAATTAGTCTGGCTAATTATAGAGCAGGCAAGTGACTCTTCATTGCACAGCTAAGCGGTCATCCCAGAGCACACGGCAGTGCAGTGAGCGGTTGAGAAGAGAGACCGCCAGCTGCCCACGCTGCGTGGCACCCTCTGAGATCACTTACGGCAATTCTCACTTCCTTTTCCAGGTGTGAGGAAGGTGTAATTAAAAATATAAATGGCTGTGCTGGATACCGAGATTACTCCAGGCAAGGCTCAATGGTTTACTCCAGATCTGCCGACCTCTTTCAGGGTTATCTTCCCGAACTGCACAACAGAGCCAAAAACAGACTTTGAAGGCGGCCTGAGAAGTGGAAATTGGCAAAACACCTCTGCGAGACAAGGAGAACCGCAAAGCTAATCATGCGATTAGCAAAAGAGCAAACCTTAGCAAACCAGTTCTGGCTGCTGGCCTTCCCAGTGCGAGTATTTCATTACCTCGTGCAGCCATGGCAACTTAGGAAAGACTGTCTGTATGTGTAATTCCCTTATATGATTTGCCTAATGAAATAAAAGAGAAAGACATACGCAGCCAACTCTCTGTGGAACAGTCAAGTGCCCTCCCAAAGCCTTTTGGCCGTAGACCAAAGTTTGCAAAGGAATTAAGATCAAGCACTTCCTTGAATAACTGAGCAGTAAAAGCAATCCTGCTGCAGCATTCCCTATTGATCTTTAAACAGAGCTCTCTACTGAAATCTATGAGCTCTTACAAATCAATGGCACTACACAGCTACTAATCTATTCCCTCAAGCAGGCATTTTACGTATAAAATGAGTGGGCTTTTATTTTCATTTTTTAGAATGCCTCTTGTTTCTCTCTCGTCTGGGCATTTAAATTAAATTACTTTATATCAGGCTGTCAAGAGCAATGAAAGTGAACATTGACAGTCTGTAACTGTGCTGCAGCAGGAATTTGCTTTCAGAAATAATGGTATTAATTTGATGTTAGCAATGTGCTGAGCAGTTCAGCTCTTTGCGCATCTCTGAAGCATTGCATCTAGCAGATAGTTTGCAAGCACAGACACAAATGTATGGACTCTCACTGTCAACTCCTCCCTGCCAGGAGGCTGCCTCTTTTCTGGTGGTAAGTTTGAGATCAAAGGGTTGGCCGGGAGCCCAGGAGCGCACCAGTCAATACTAAGAGAACCCCATATTGCTGAAGAAATTGTGCCATTATTTATTTCAGCACACAGCCGTGGGATGGAAACCAAAGCTGTATGCCCAGGTGTTTGTTAGTCCTTCTCTGGTCACAAAACCCAGTTCTCCCACACACACCAACACCAGCTGGTAACTCCAGTAAAGGCCAGAGAGCCCCAGCAAAAACAAAACAAGGGGAAGAAAATGAAGCAGAAAGGGCAAACTTTTCTTGTATTTCATTTTTCTGAGCAGAAGGACCAGCTGCAGGAAAAAATATGCTTTGCAGCTCGCAAAACACCTGTGCAAAGCAATCCATGAGCAAAGGAACTGGCTGGGGACAGCCGGCACTGCCCCACTCCCTCCGCATCGACGCACTGGCTCCCTGTTTACAGCCCCTCAGGCTGAGCGTGCCACAGCTAACAGTTAAAACTGTGTCTTTAATCACAAATGTTGACACCAAAATATCAACTAAGTTCATCAGAAACCTGGAAAGCTTTACTGACCATCTCAGTTTTGGTTTTTTTTTTTTTTGGGGGGGGGGGTTCTTTTTTTTCTTTTTTAGTAATAGCACAAACACTCACTAGAGAAAAGTTGCTCCAAGTAGCAACACACAGTGCTGCGTAATTAAAATCAGGAAGTGGTGGCTATGTTGAAGAGATTATGCAAAGCCTAGAGCATACTCATAGAGCAGTTGTTCCTATATAAAACTCCAGACTCTGATTGTCTCTGAGTATCTGCTTGGCACAAACGCTAATTTCTCAGCAATGATATAGTATATGCAAATCCTTCTACTGTGGTGGCTGGCACTCATCATCAGCTAACTGGAGGAGCGCAGGAATTTGCACAACCCATCCGTGTTTCCCATTTCTATAGAGTGGACATGTCAGTCCCTCTGGTTTGGCTCCTCTTCCCTCTCCATCTCAGGAGCTTTGGGCACTCAGTTTCTAACATGTTCACAAGCAACAGAGACCAGAAACAGCTGTATGCTGATACAGAAAGCTTTAAGCTGAGACAAAAAAAATACCAAATCATGTGAAAGGAGAGTGAAAAGAAGAAAAAGCTGTCAAATTGCTTGGAGGTAAGAGGTTTTTAAAGGATTTCCAAGTAAATGCTCTGATCCACCTCATCTCTGTGAGCCCAAAATCTGGTCCTGCTGAAGGCAAAGGCAGGTTTGTCAGGGACCGCAGTGAAAGCAGAACTGAGCTGTTTTCTCTGCTCATGTTCCCTCTGCCAGAGGTCAAAAAGGTTCATGTCTGCACAACAACTGTGCGACCTGCACGCTAACAGGCTTATTTGCCTTGGGAGAATCCCAGCTTCTCCTTCCCTGTGCAGATGTGAAATTAAATACAACTAAGAACAGATAAGGTTATTTTTATATATAAGCAGCATGCTGACCAGGAAGCAGAGAGCTACTGAAACGAGGCAACTGTGGGAGAAGAGGAAAATAAGGAAGGGTCAGAAATAAGCGTGACCAAATGTGAGAACTTTCCATGAAACATAAAAATAGAGAGACAAAGCAAAACAATTCCTCCAAGCACCAAAAAAAAAAAAAAAAGTCAAGGAGGGGCACCATAATGATCATTTACATATTCATTCCTCCCAAAACATCAGCGCAGAAAAACGAACAAGCGTAATTTCCAACTTGCTATAATGCCATGCCACAGAAAACGAGGCGCTTTTTAGCAAAATCCAGCTCAGTTTCTAATCCTGGTACCAAGGGCCCTAATAGTGGCTCTACGTCTCTCTCAACTTGTGAAGGCTGGAGAGAAGGTTATACTGGGGGAATTATGAATTACCCAGCTTCAGACCAGAGTCACCTCTGAAGTAAGCGGTCCCTCCCCTGATGCTACTGGGAGCCTCTGGACACAAGTCATCTCTCTCTGCCTGCTCAGTAGAGCCCCTCAGGCTGAGCTGTGCAACTCCCACCGCTGTCCTCATCATGTGAAAACGCAAACCCAGGCTAGTGAACACGAATTCATGGCCCCAAGGACGCATCAGTCAAGTTATCTCTTGTTTGAAGTTTGTTCAACAAACTAAAACATAAGATTAGATTATGGATCTCAGTTGAATACTATGCTGCTTTTATTACAGGTTCCTAAAGAGGAGTGCAGGGTCTCTATCTAATAATGAAGGTAACATGAGCATTCAGGGTATGTTCAGGGCAGCTAGCTTTGGGAATGCTCTTTGGAGGTATCTACCTCCCTGTGTTACCCATTAAGACAGTCTGGAGAAGTCAGAACCAAGACAAGTTCAGGTGCCTGAAGTCAGGGATCTGAATCCAGTTGCAAATTCCAGTTTGCTTTAGATAAAAGATTGCAAAATTTAGAGAATCTCCTGATCCTCTATTTAAATAATTCTGCAAGGACTCCTTAGTTATCTCTCTCTTGCATGGTTGGTCAGAGGAGCTTTTCTGGATTTACACGAACATAAATCCTCTCCATTGCTCCCACTGCTAAAGAGCAGGAGTCCAGGTGACACCAAGCGAGAACATGCAGAGCACTTAGCTGTAATTACTGTTACTCTCTGTTCTGTCAAACTGGAGAAAATCACAGCATTTCAGTAAGATTCTCCCTGTCAATACAGGATTTGTTTCAGATCTGTAACACGGAGGAAATCCTGGAGGAAAAACTTCTATATAGGTCTTTTTAATTTACTCCTGTTAAGTCTGACTGCTGTCTTTTTAGCCTGTTCTCTCTCATATACACAGTGTATCTGATGTAAGTAATGCCATTTTTTACTTTTTGTGATCTAAAAATAAAAAGAAGCTGCCACGGCAATAGAATCTCTCTTCCTCCTCCTCTCCCCCCCCCCCCCAGCTTATTTTCTTCCTAAGTAGACCCAAGCTATATCAGGGGAAGTGACCTGTAAGAAGAAGGAACCACCTCCGGCTTCCACAGGGTTCATCTCCTTGCACCTTATTTCACATGACATAGTTAGAAGACAACTGTAGTTGTCAAGGATATGACATACAAGATCACAATTTCCTGCTCAATTGTTTATACAGTAAGGCTGAGTTCAGACTGCGAGCACGTCATCCTTTGATTCCTCCAACTGCTGTCCCACAGCTCCCGTGCAAATTCACCTGCCACAGATAGGGCTTACAGGATCCACCAGCGTAGCCGGGGAAGAATAACTACAGAACAAATGCTTGATCTTGCTGAACATGTATAACTCCTGTTTAATAGAGTTTGTGGCTTTCAACTAACTGTCCAAGTCCTCCCTGGAGATCCATATTGCCAATAATCATATACGTTAACATAGAAATCTTTACTCAGCAGACCGCTGTAGCTAGTGACTCCAGACTACAAAAATGAATCACTATCGCCACTGAACTAAATAAGTATTTTATTTCTTTAACCACAGATCTCAGAATGTGTTAGCCGTGTGGATGAACATTTTGTCATTTTTATGTAAAGAGGCAGGAAATGGAAGTTTGGCTGATACCTGAAATGGAAAAGGTTCCACAAGCAAATCACAGCCTGCTGGATTCAGAGTTCTCTCCAGACTCCTATTTTCACATAGCTGTAGAAAAGATCAGAAGGGTTCTTGGTAGTAATTGTACTGTACACATCCCTACAAAGGCAGGGGGGATTCTTCTGTATGATCATGGGGCAGAGGGGAAGGGGATGACTTGTCAGTCATAAAGAGATGTCAGAGAGAGGCCAAGAGTTTCATCTGAACAGGAACAGACATCACTTTTGGGGTGATGAAGCAGATCCGCAGGTTATCAACAGTTATCTTCGCGAGCAATCACCCAGAGAAATCCACAGACACATCACAGCGATACATAAGAATGAAATCAAGAACAGAAGCCCGAGTCCCCCAGGAGACATAGGAGGGAGGCAGAGGGTCTCCTTGAAAGGATGCACCAGTGGGGCTATCTAGACAGGGGAGAACAAAGAGAAGATCGTCCCAAAAGCCTAAGGAGGACCAGACTTCAAAAGGAATAACACGGTAGTCAGGCTGACTGTGTCCAAAGTGACAAATAGGGCCACAGAGAATAAAAGTGGAGAGAGACACTAGCTTCTAGTTTCACTAAAACGTAAGAACCAGATATTACTCGGTTATAAAGCACGTTATCAGATTTGGCTGAGGCCACTGACAACACCTGGGAAAACTCAACCATCATCTCAGCAACAGGAGAACAGTAAGATCCCACGAAGCGAACATCGGCTTTCATCACCTCCCGAGCTGCAGGACTCACTCCTGCTGGAATTAGCTTCAGTTAGACACCAGTTTCCCCCCTCAGGAAGCAAGTTTTTGTAGAATTCATGTGTGAACAGAACGTGCATAACAACAGGGGCAATCAACTTCACTACGCTTATAAGCACTCAGACTGTATCCGAGCTGCTGACAGTAGCTCTAATGAGCCCAAGATAGACCACAAAGGTAATTTTTAAAAGATGTTAAACCCCTTGGCAGACACTGACGTTTACACTCAAGTATAACGCTTTCAGATTAGCAAGTTACAGTTGCTCTAAAGTTTTTTTTTCCCCCAATACACTTACAATAAGTAAACACAGGAGATATAACAAAGTATGAGTCATCCTCCCCTAGGGACCTTCACCCTGAGCAGAGCAGTACCCCAATCTCTCTATGGTGCTTGACAGCAWTACACAATTCCAGAAAAACACGTGTGGGTGGAGGTTTGCAGCAGTAACTCCCATCAGCTCCCCTGCAGGATGGCCACACACAAGGGCTGCAAGAAGGAGCAGCTCCCTCAGGACGCAGAGGCTAGTGTTTAAATCAGTGATTTTAACAGTCAAAGAACACAATACTTGGTGTAAAAATCCTCCCTGAGCCCTGCAGGTTACCCTGCCCCAGGCAGTGCACTGAACTGACATGCACAAGCTCCAGCTCCAGAGGAAAACTAAGGGAATTTTCCCCACCTGCATTTCATTTGCTCTGAAGCAACCACAGCTCCACCAGATCTTTATCAAGAGATAAAGGATGTTGATTCACAATGACACTGAACAACTTAAAACATGAGGAATCCAAAATACCCTGGCAGGCACTGTTAGCTTCATCTCCATGCAGGCCAGAAGAAAGCGACAATTTGTGTTAGATGGGGACAAGATCAGCACAGCAGAAATAACTCAGTCATAAAGCAGATTTCCTAAGTAATGGAGATTAAAATATAACTGAAAGCATTTAAAAATGTAACATGTCTTCTCAATAATAAATAACCGTGCAACTGAATCTCTCATCTCATATATTATTTAAGGGACACTAGGAATCCTCCAAGTTGTACAGAGAGATAACTGGAGTTTTCTAAACAACAGTCAGGCCCTGAGTTGATACAGACAAATCTAACCAACAAGCACATCAAAGAAAAAACATCCACACTAATGTGTCCCAGGACGTGAAAAACGCCACGCTGCTTAACTGACAACCCTGCAACAAAATCGAGTTCCTCAGTGCCGTGACCGATAGCCCAGGCGAGGTACGAGGGCGCCCGCCAGCTGCGGAAGGAAAGCGTCGGCCCCGGCTCCCACGGCCGGGAGCCCCCGCGGTGGGGACGGCTCGCGAGGGTCCCCAACACAATCTTGAGCGCTTCACAAAGGCGGCTGCTCGCTTTCTTAACGTGTTAATGCCTCTACTGACAGATAAAAGCAAGAAAAACGTGTGAATTTCTGCTGAAACTTACACTTTCACTACAGCCCTTCCAATTCATACGAATGAGCTCGTGTTGTCAGATCGGCACAAATAAAATTCCACGTCTTCCAGGTCCTGTTACTTAACTTCAGCGCCGGGTACGGCAGGCTTTGATACCTGCGACCCAGACGAAAACGCCCCCCCGCCAGGGAAGGGGGCTGTGGCAGAAGCTGCTGAAGCTCCTGCGACACTCACAGTTCCTGCATTCATCACCTCCTCCTTCCTCAAGGCACSGGAGAAGATACTGACCCAGTTTTCACACCACAAAATCCTCCTTCAGTGGGGAAACAGCTACACACACTATTCCATTCAGCCTTTATTTTGTTTTTGTCCTACTACTACCCACTTCTAAGCTCAGTTCTACTCGGGCACACATTCGTGCAGAAATAGCTCCTTCTCCTTAAAAGATCAGTTGCCTCAAGGAACTTGTAATCATATCTGCTAATCTTTTGAATAACTTCTTCATAGGTGATAATCTTGCTGCTGCTCAGAGCAGCACCCTGAGAATAAGCTCTCTTTGTATCACATATCATCACCTGAGCTTTGTTAATTACTTTATGGYTGGACAGTCTTTGTGAGCCTGATAACCCCAAAGCAAAGGGAAAGGAAGAAAAAAGCATCAGATTGGTACAAAACAAAGATCACACTCACAGCAGCCAGGGCTCTGCCTGTGACTGGGCCCACCCTACCAGCTAGGACAGAGTTGAAATGAAAGAAGTCACCAAACAAAAACAAACAGCAAAAAACAGCAGCAGATAGGCCTGGAGTTTCACACAGGAGCAGGAGATTTGGGAGCTGGGGAGAGGAGACAGGGAAGATGCAGAGAAACATGAGGCCTTAGTCGGGGGGTAGCTGAGGCAGAACAGCTGGAAAAGCAGGGGGCTTCAGTTAACAGCTGGCCTACGCAAGAAGAGACTCAGACATCTATTTTGGTAGACCTCTGCTATTAAAAGTCTTGACAAGCCCCACTGGCGCAGTGATGCTACGATGGGTGCCTACACGCAGCACCGTCACGTGCCGAGCTCCAGGGCGCAGAGCCCACAGGGCTCCCAGGGGCCTGGGCACCCTCACCCTGGCCGGGTCTCCTCTCCACTGCTGTCGCACGAGCCGCCTCACCTGGGGCGCACGGCCAACAGCTCAGCACTATACCCACAGCTTGTCCGAATGTGTTGTATTGCTCAAAAGACAAGACACATCACAGGATTGCTTGTCATGTCTGGCATATTTTAGTCAAACACAAGAAAAATGGGCTAAGACAAGGTATCACTGAGGGTATTTTGTATCATCTTTCATTTCACTATTTTCTGTTCTTTTTCTCCCAAAGTACTGTTGTTCCATATATATTTGATGTCCTCTCTCTCACCTTCTATACATATGCATGCTTGTGCATTTGCACATATACATACATACACCTTCCTCATTTTAATTGCTGGAATAAAATTTATGTAAAAAAAATGTAGAATCTTGGATTTGAGTCTGAGCAAGTAGTTGATATCAAGGGAAGGTGGATCACAGCACTTGTTTCCTGCGTGAACTTTGGCGACCCTCCATTCCTGGTCAGTGAAGGCGAAGTCTTGTCCCCAAGCCCATTGCTGTGCAACAGCTTCAGAGCAGAGTTCTGGCGCTGAAGGAGGACAAGGGAAGCGCRAGGAAGGGCAGAGGCCCAGCGTCTCTGCTCAAATGACCCTGGCTGTYACTCTCTTCCCCAGCACCAAGTGACTCCGGCTCTACCAGGTACTGAGTCTCAACATGGAGGACACTGCAGCCTGACACTGAGTACCTTTTCACGCCAAGTATGTGAGCAGGAAACAACTAAATATTCATTTTGATCTTGCTCTGAGGCAACAGGAGGAACTACACAGCCTCTCAAGGTGCCTTCCAGCCCCATTTCCTATGCATCTGAGATAGTTGTCAAGGATTGGAGAAAAGAGGGAAAACAGGACCAAGCCCAAATAATAGTTTCATGCAGGTGGCATGTACTATAGTTCCTAGCAGGGACACGAGAGCTGGATGGTGAACGCTGCTGACTGCAGCAGCCACGCAGGTGGCACGTGGAGGAGCGACCTTGAACGGGGACTCTTGCTCCTCGACATGCAAGCACCACCTCATACTCTGTTTTACCTGCACGTTCGTACAATCGCTTCTTGCCAGTCAAGAAGACAGACTCCTGCAATGGCAGTATCAGACAAAACCACYGGCGTTAAGGACTAATACAGGATGAAGTCTCTCCTCCTTGTCAAACCGTGCCTCCTTCACGGAGGGCGTCCTGGGAGTCTGTGCCCCAACTCCTCCTCTGGGAAACTCGCAGCACCGGGCAGCTTCGCTGGTGCTGGGCACTTGCAGACTTTGAATCACCTGGGCAGCCTTTGTGCGTACTTTAAACAGATGTGAGTATTTAATTTGCACTAAATTTGCACATCTTGAAATTTTCTTTGGCCAAGAAAAGAGGGACGTTGTCAGAAACCCCRGCAGGCCTTCAAGCACATGCAGGGCACGAGGGGAGCAGTGAGGCGGCRCAGCACCGATGGAGGCTGCCAGTTGCACCCTCCCCAGAGCAGCACTCCAGCAGCGTGGTGGGTGGCCAAGGGAACAGGACATTCCCGCTGATTTACCAGGACCCAAGAGGCTGGGATTACAATCACTGTACCCTGATGTACATCTTAAAGCAACTTGAGAACTTTCCATCACCAGATCCAACTGGCTCAAAACCCACAGACCAAGCATCTTCAAAAGAGCTCCGCAGGCTTGGGCAAGAGATGCAAAACTAGGTGCTGTGAGCGGTACAAATGRGAGAGCCCACTACTTTTAAGTGAACTGAATCAAACTGAGCAGGTTAGGATTCACAAGAACAAAATCACGTTGCCTTTGCTGGACCTTTTCACTTTCGCTTTAGCATTCACCTGGAAAGTCTTTTTTGTGTTTTTTTTTTCTATTTTGTCCTTTAGTTAACGCATAAGAGATCAACCTGAATGAGGTGAATCGCCAGAAGAGCTCTGCATCTCCTCACACATTTCCAAAATTTGTCACCCCAGAGAACAACTAGCTCAGCCGCTCTCACCTGCAGCAGGGCCAATCTCAGAGCAAAGCGCCAGATGCCCCAGAAGTAGCCAAGTTGCAACGTAGAGCAAGCTTTAAAGGCTAGAAGCAACCCCCTGAACTGCATCGCCAAACAAAAGGCAAACAACATGGGGACAARAGAGCAGAGAGGCATGCAACTCCGGGAAAAGGCATCTTCTCTGGGGAAAAAAATCCTTCAAGACAACAACATTCAAAATACGTTTAYCTAGGGAGATCTGGAGACAAGCAGAAATGGAGTAACTACTACAAGCATCTACCATCAGCATTTAAAGGCAAACATGAACTCTCCCAGCTGCACAAACCTTTCTGGCCCGCTGCTCTTGCTGGACAGTCCAGCCACTGTCACAGGATGACCGCAAATCACAAGAATTTGTTGCTAAGCCACTATAGTTTATTTTTCATCTATTTTTGCAGTTTCAAAGACTGAATACCTATGTACTCTGATTCACAGAGAGGGAGGGAAAAACAGCCTAATTGTCATGCATAAGGACAGAAATACGCACTACAATGCAACACATCGGCTTTACGAGTGCTCACAAAATCACCTTGTTCTTATTTACACAGCGTAAAGTGCTGTGTAAATCTTTGGCAGCAATTACATGACATGGAGTAGCACACGTTGTTAGTTGTGCTGCATTACGTAAAATAACGCCAGGCTGCTCTGWTGCCCGCTCTGCAGCACACCAAGGAGCAAAGCCACAGTCCTTGTTTAACAGCAGGAGAAAGGACTGATGTGAAAACATGCCARTAAGTCTTAGTTACAATTTCAGGGTACTGCATTTTATCCATTAAAAACACTCCCATCATAGTGTAGTATTATAGCCCTTAAATTAAGGCCACAAATGGACTAGTTCTCACAAGGATAAGCAGCATCCCTCTGTGTGATGCCACTGTTCACAAGGAGGTTTTTGAATTATTTACTAAACATTGGTCAGATATGCCACTTTTCTTCCTAAAGAAAAATTATACCTTGTAGCAATGCTAAATTCAGCTCAGTTTAAGTGATACCAGATAAGTATAGGGCTGCCTGTCTGCATACATCTTTCATAAATCTGGCTTTTATCTCYCCAAGTAGCCTCCTTGAGGTGTGCRTTTGGGGCTCTGCCACCCAAGCAGGAGGTCTGGATGCTGCWGGTCTCCCAAGCAACAGAAGGGCGATTATGCCACTGTCACAAATGACTGCTGAAGCAATAGGTCCATTTGTGGACCTCATCCTCCAGAACTGCTATTTGCGCACAGTTTCATTGCATAAAACCACTTCTATCAGAGCTAATATCAATCACATCCACATCATAGGAGCTTCCTGCTTCACTCCCTAGCCACCAGCAAAGACTCGCATCACAGTAACACAAGCCAAAYTAAAAACAGTGAGGAAAGCTTCAGCTGACATGTCTGCATGCACAGCTGAAGAGATGGCAGTGTCGATTACTCCCTCAAAGAGGGGGCTGCATTAGCAATTTAATAATTGCATGCCTTCTGCATTCAGCAACCTCTCTCTGTATACATCTAATCAGCATTAATTTAAGCGTAGGATAATTAGTGGATGTACTGATGGACAGATGATGAAATGATCCCTGAAAATTTAACCACTCAATGTCTTGTGGTCTGGTGGGGTAAGGAAGAGCAGCATACGCCAGTGTTGGGAATCAGTGAGACAAAATACGCTTTTGGCAGCAGTGAAATCTTATCATGGGCAGCAGCACAGGCTTAAAAAAAACATAAATACATTTTAGTGCAGAGACCAAATTCAAACGTTTGGGTCTTTTTCCTCCTTGAGTGGGAGACCAAAGCAGTAAGCGCCACTTTATCTTTGCCTTTGCTTGCTTTGTCTATGACATAAATCAGTTTGTAGGTACAGGAACTATCTAAACGTCAACAATCAATATGCAGGCAAATATTTGGCAGTATTGTTCCTACACTGTGGATGTGCTGAGCCASCAAAGCACAGATAACCCACAGAAACATGTCTGCTGCAGACAAAGCACATCCATGTGAAAGCCATAAATATAAATCGCAGACAACAAACTTGAGCTTTGCTCGGCCTACTTAACAGGATCTTGGGACACTGGCTCATCCTCACGACTTTGCCCAAGTAAACATCTCCTGGTATTATTATTATTTTTTTAATTCCCAAACATTTTCAAAAATTCATAGCGCAGCCATTAAGTGAGCAGTTACTGCCCCCATAGAGGCAGAAGCTGGGGTCAGACCCTCCCAGGGAGCAACTCCTCAAGGAGCACCGAGGACGTGGGCCTGCCGCTGCCCACAGCCACGGACACCTTTGTGAGATTTTAAATGCAAAATCTCTTGCTACCTTTGCACTTAACTGGCATGCAAATAAACATCAAAATAAAAACAGAGGCACAGGGGCTGTGCTGCAAGGAATCAAATGTGAATGCGAGAGTAATGTTTAGGATCATAACCACTCCTCAAACTGTGCGGTGAGAACGTGTTTCTTCAGTCTATTGTATTTACACTGTGCACCTCAATATTGCTGACTACGTGTCTGACATCATTTTGCATGACGTGGGGGCAAATAAGATGATGKGATATTTTAATAATATGCCTCAACGTCAAAGTTAACTTACTAGACTGCCACTGAATTATAAAGCCCCTGGTCTACTAACATTTTTATGTTCTGGCAAATAGTTTGTCCTTCTCCTGGGTATTGCTAAGATGTAATTAAGTTTATATRAAGTAAGGAAGAATATAACATTTTATTTTGATTCATTCCCATTAAGTACCTCACAGAAGTACTCCAGAGTATTTTTAAACATGAAGAATGCTCTCAGCTATAATTTTTATAAAATACACTTTAATCTTCAGCTCTATAACTATTTAATGATTTTGTCAGGAGCAATTTCTTACTGCAGGCCCTCTTTGTACTCAAAGCTTACCTATTGCAATGAATATTTATAAATAAATACATTAATTAAATATGCCTTTGCTTCGCAAGCCTAGGAAAAGACTATTAATCATCTGACAAGCAAAAGCACAAAATAATACCTGCTATTGCTCATGGGCACCTCACATAAACTTGCAGGCAAAGGTGCCTATTGCTGCATGATGCAATTGCCTCCCCCAGCCCCAAGCACACAAAGCTACCTTCTCCCACAGGCGTTTTGTCGTTCTCTCTCTCTCACCTCTCCTCCTTTAAAGCAGAGGATATATTTGCTAGATGTCACAGGCTATTTTTTCTATTCTTACACCACTATATCAACATTCAGTGAGATATATTTGTAGGGACACTCCACATCCCATGCGGACACACGGAGGACACCGGTGGCCAGAGCGGAGGAGTGCTGCTGGTCTCTGCCCCTTGCCAGAGCCTCCTGCAAGGCTCCCACAAGAGCACAGAGGCAGGCGGCAGTGCCAAGCACAGGATGCATCTGCAACGGGCAAATAGGTTTGTTATTTGCAGCATCACTGCAATTCAGTATTAAGGTGGGGGGGGAGAAGTAGTTAAAAATAACAACTATCTCCTATCGGACGTCTGACGTCTGATGTCCAGCCACGTTGCCCACTGCCCAACGGCATGGCTGAACTGGACTCGGGTCAGAATGAAGAGGTGTTTCATGTGCATGTGTACCAGTGGGTAGTCAGCACARGCACTGTTCATATTTTAATGCATGTCCAACCTACCCTCCTTGTTGAAGGAAAAAAAGTAGTTGTGGTTTCATAACGAAACATGTCAGTTATTCCCTGACCTTGATTAAATGTTGATAAAGCTCTTTAAAATTTACAGCATGTGGTAGGCAGCAATTACGCTTCATGGGAAATGTTTCTCTGATACCCTACTYGTACCTTCAGTAATCACAGGTTGCCCTCAGAGGACTGAGCTTCTCATCTGACAAGCATCTAAATATTTAAAAGTTTAGAGTTACTGTGGCCACATTCAGAGTCACTCCAAGCGTGAGGTATTCATTTTGCCTAAAACAGCTAAAGCTATTCATATTAACATATATAACTGCCTAGTGGATTTTTTTTCATCTTTAGCTACTTGCCTCAATTATGCAGCACGGAAAAGGTCACTTCCWTCCATCACGTTTGAATCGGTTGCCTTTTCTTTTCATCAGGGGTCCTGCTAACCGAGCCTGCGCCGCTCCCWTTACTCGCCTCCCCTCTTCTTTACAGCGGATCAAGGTGCACAACAAACCACACATCGTCCCCAGGCCTCCTCTGGCCCTTCCGCGCTGCAGATGGCCTCTCGCACCCCTTCTCACCCCRCAGACTGTCCTCCCCCGTCTCCTCTTCCCCTGCTCAAGTGCTCATGCTCTTCATCTCCACAAGGYTGAAGTGTGCCAGTTCCTGCTACTTTTGTTACCACGACTGAGCTTTATGTTTATGCATATATTTGATGAGGAACCTCAAAAATTAAGCTCTCCTCAGCAGGCTTTCTCAGTAACAACGAGAAGGGACAGGCTTGGGAGGGTCACAGCGACACGGTCCGACGGGKCAGCCCGCGTAAGCGAAGCAGGAGGGAGGGAGCAGCAGTGCAAGAGTCAGAGCACTGAAATCACCAAGCAGAGGGTGATCTATCAGAGCGGGCTGGGAAACGAGGCAGTGAAACCAGGCGCGAGCTGAATGCCAACAACCTGAACGCTCGGCTCTGGGGCAGGAAAACGCAGGACCTCTCCTTCCCGCCTGCCCTGGCTGCACCAGCCTCTCTCCTTGCATCTTCGGCTGCCCCTGGGCAACTTTGCCGGGCGCAGACATCCAGCCAGTGTGGTGACCTGTGCCTCGCCAGCGCACAACCACTAGCTCAAGCCTTGCGGGCGATGGGCTTACCCAGGCTCTGCGCAGCCTGGCCACAGGGATGTTCACCCCTCCCTCTTCTAGATCTCTAAATAGTGCTCTGCTTTGGAAACATCCCAGGCACTTCGGCAGCATCTACAATCTCTCTCRTGTTTTTTCTGGCAGCCCACCCACCCAGCCCACCTAGAGGAGCTGTTGTCCTCACTTTACAAATGGGTAACAGTGAACACTGAATCATACTCAGATGGCCTCCATTTTTCCTACGTCAACATCTCCATTTGGTAGGCTCCTTGGAAGGCCCAGAGCCCGCCAAAAGTTACTTGACACCAGACATGTAGAATTTAAGTTACTTCAATCTGAGACTTGGTGACCTTGAACAGGCACCATTCAGGGTGCGTGGAGCAGAGCAGGCGACCAAGACCAGGTCTTCATGCACGCAAACCAATGAACTATCTTTACACCCTCTCGTTCAGGCCTGGATAAGTTCCCCTCCACCGCTTCCAGTCCAGAGACGTCAGAAAGATTTGATAAATCTCARTAATTGAGAGTAATCTATAAGTCCAATTAAAACAAAATGTTGCTTCAACATTAGAATGACAGTACCAACAGGTGAACTAAAAGAGCAAAAGTTTGTTGATAAAGTTAGTAAGAGACATAGGACGGCGCTTTCTTTCCTTACCTTCAGCACTGTGATATTCCACGCAAAACTTTCAATGGCTTTGCTTAATTTTCTTCCTTTCAAGCCTTCCTTTGTCCCAAGGTTGTGAAGCTCTTCATGGAACTCCATTCCTAAAAAACGGATCAGTGCGTCACACAGTGCACGAGCAATTTCCCCTGCGCGGTGTTCACGGAGCACTTTGAGCCTTGCAGCTGGTACTTCTCAAGTCCCTTTTGYGCTCCCTCCACCCTTCCCCAGCACCACCTGCCCCGAGGAGCAGCTTCCTTGCRGCTGCCCTTCCCCTTCGCGCTGAACTCTGAACGCTGCTGGGGCTCTACACAGACACACGTCCGATCCCAACGCAAACAACGCTCCTCCAAAAGCCCGCATGGCTGGCAACAGCACGAGAAAAGGCAACTGCTTGCCGCCCCCCTTCCAGGGTGGATTTTGCATGGGGAAGGCAGTCTGATAGACATGCAAGAGATCTGCTCAGCACTGCACACACAGATGCAGGAGTATAGCTCATCATCAATCTTAATCACAGTCACACAGAAAAATCCATGCGCTTCGCAATGATAAATTATTTCACAGTCAAATACTGCTAATTACAGCCTTGTTATTGCTGCAGCCTGCTGAAGTGCAACTGCTAACCAGAGCCCAGGGAATCGCTGCGTTTCATTGCTAGGTGCTGTGGCAAATGTCTGAAAATCTTTTGTTGGATATATGAATTGTGAAAATTCAGGATCAAATAAAAAACCTTAATGAGTTCATTATCCCTCCAGTTCTGGAAGAGTTGCACAGCGTACGCAAATATTTCTGAGATACTGGCAAGGATGAAGACAGGGCTGCTTATACTGCCTTCATTTGTGCTTTACAAAGGCCAAACGGGCTCCAAATTTCTCYGAAGCTCACTCTTGAAGCCCATCCTGGTCAAACAAACTAAGGTCAATCCCCAGTTGTTTCGTAGCTCTCCCTCCCCTAATGCTTTAAGGCAAATGTCCCTCACGGATTTGAGCTCCACAGAAACTCCATCAGAGAGATCCTGGCGAGGACACATGCAGAGGCACTGCAACCCCACACAACGCCAGGCTTCTCTGCTACCCCCTTTCCAAAGGTTTGCCCACTTGCAGGATTTGCCTATCTAAGGCAACAGGGCTCCTGTAACATTTTATTTGGAAAACAGTCCTTTGGAAAATTATTTATTTCACTTCAAGCAAGCTTTCCCTGCTAGTGCACCTCATGCCCCTATACTTACAAATCATTGCACTACAGCAAGTGGCAGAAAGAAAAAAAAAAAGAAAATTTCAAATGACTTGTTTTGTCCTCTGAAAAAAAAATAAAGGCTAATAGTCTTCAGCACCTGCCTTTACATAGCACGCATGCATTTTTCCCTCTGGATCTCCCTTTCTCACTGGTAACTTGCAGAAAAAATATTGCACCAGAGAGAGGGAGTCGCTCCTGTTCGTGAAGCGCCCCAAGGCCGTGGCAACACGCTGGTCCCCGCGCCGGGCTCACTGAGCGCGCAGTGAACCGAGAAGCGCCAGGGGCTGCTGCGGGGAGGGCGCGCAGGAGGCCGGGCTGCCGGAGGAGGCCCAGCGGGAACACGCAGCCAGCGGGACCGGGTGAGGGGAACGGCCTCCCGCAGGCAACTCTACCTCCAACATCTCTTAACTTCTGAGCCCTGGATTTTGCTACACTGGAAGTATTGTTTGAAGAATTTGCCCAAGTAATGTGTGTAACGAACTATCAGCAACAAGGCCCAAGGCAGGAGCCTCTCCCCCACTCCTCTCCTCCTCTGTGTCTTAAATCCTGTGGCTGCAGAGGAGTACCTCGTACCTCCTTATCTGCCTTCTCACTTTGCAAGGAGATTTTAAAKGTAACAAAGCAAAACACACGAAAACACAAGCTGACCCAGCAGCTAAGAAGAGAACAGACTCGAGAAATTAGTCTTCATGGCGGGGGAAAGGAGGAGACGGGACCTGCATCCAATTTTTGACRTTGTTATGGTGATGGGGGCCCTGTGCCTGCACATGTTACCTGCGCATCTCGCCAGGGCTCTGCTAGCAAACACCCCGGCGCTTGGGGACGTGGCAGGATTTATTCTGGCTGTGTGCAGAGCAGGGYCCACAGTCGGGGCGGGCAGAGCACTGTACAGCTCTCCGCCTCACCACCGCGCTGATGTGGGCTCCCTTGCGGCTCGAGCAGACCCGTGGGTGCCGTGCACGGCAGCAGGACGAYGAGGCTCAGGAATCGCAGCCAGACACACCGAGCGATCCCTTCCCGAGAGCCGAGCCCAGATCCCACCCCGCTCCCGTACCCCATGCTACTGCTGAAACCGTTTTCAGACTTCCTCCACTCTAATAAAAAAGATGAAGTAACGGATTTACTACAAAGCATCACTTTCACTCACTATYTACATTTAATARAAGCAAATGGCTGTGGTCTGTGTCRATCGCCAAATCTGAAAATGCTTATTAGAGACAGAAGTATTTATGATTGTTGTGGTCTCACAAGAGTATGGCCGCAAACAAGTATTATGTGCAGGGGCAAGCATTTGCATTACTGACCTTCAGCGGCTTGCTGCAGATTAAAAAAAGCACAGCTGTACAAATGTATCAATTAAAAAAAGATTTAATTTAGCAGTGCAACCCCCCTAAAAAAATACACTGCATGCACTGATTCAGCGTGGTTTTAGACATCTGAAAGCTGATAGATTTAGTTGTAGAGGTTTAATATCCTACCACCTCCAAACACGGAGTCCACYTCTGACAGTGCTCCCTCCCCTGTATCAGAGGAAACTCTGGAAAACGTGCCCCAGTTTAGCATCTGTCTCACTGCCCCAAGCAGCTAGTGARGATGGGTTTGCAAGAAGCTGATGTGTGAATCGCAGAGGCTTACACAGAAACTGAGAMAGGAGTGGGAACCTCCAGCAGCAAGACAGAGCGGACAGCGCTGGGGTGGCCCAGGTGCCTCTCCTCACAGAGGCAGCACAGGTAACATGCCAGTGCCACATAACCTACTTGAAGCACACTCGCACTGRTTTGGGCCCACGTACCTGACACACATAATGCACACCCACGAGGTTCAGCTGTCATGCAACGGAATTACTTTGGCTTCAGTTCCCAAGCTCTAAAATCAACCTCAACAACGGAGTAAGTAAAGGCGAAGGGCAGGGGGAAGAGGTCAGTCCCACGGGTTTCAGGGACTTTGCCTGCTTTGTATTTAAGGGAACGACTGTGGTAGCAAATAGAGCTCAGTAAAGGCTTCTCGCTCTCTCTTTTTAATTAACTAGCTTTCTAGTTCATCTGACTAATTTAAACATCATTATATGCTTGGGGGCTGGTAGGGCAGATGGAAAAATATCATTTAAGGTGAAAGCTGAGGTTTTTTCCCATAACCCTGAGATTCCTTTGCWGCTTGAGGAGGGTGGCATGTGCCAGGACAAGATCAGGACACTTGTGCTTAAGCRCCAGGTGAAGGACACCGTGCTAATCGCAAGCTGTGAGAAAATTACAGCCCATTTCCCCCCTTCCACTGAGAATGGCGCAGTATAGATGGGTTACCTGCTTTCTGACACTGCACRATCTTCTCATGAGTGATGTCTGCTGTTTCAATAAGAAACTTGCTCTCTTGGATCATCTGTCAGAAAACAAATGGAAAACAAGGGCATTACTAGGATTTCCTGCAACACTGAGTCTACAGAAAAGCATGACAAAGGTAAAGCTTAAGGGGAGCTCTGCAAGCAACACGGAGAAGCTAGGATCTTTCCTCCATAGCAGATCTCCCAGGTCTGTATGAAGCAAAGTGACAGCTGCTCAGGAAACGTTTTGCTTCGGAAGTCACAGAACAGCTGTTTTACATCAGTATGACACCACTGCAAATAATGCAAAGGAAACAGGAATGGTTCCAGGAGAAAATAGGGTTAGCAGACAAAAAAAAAAAAAAAAGGGAACTCTGTGAAACTGAACCCTAATTAGTCCTTTTCTTTAAGTGAAATGAGAAATAAACAYGGCCCTCAACCTAAGTGGTTATTGCAATGTTACCACATCATGAATAGCACCAGTTTCAAGAAGTACCTAAGTATGCGCTTAAGCTTTAAGCACTACAGTGGTTCAAACAGCTACGACATTTCTTGAGTTACTCTTTGGAGAAATTCAGACCCAAATCCAACAGCTTGGAGCAAAATTTCCATTGAAATAAACCAAAAAAAGGCAGCTAATTCAACAAGACATGTTTCAAGCAATATCCATATTTATGCACCTCCCTGGATTAGGGCTTTAAGAGAGAACCAGACAAGCTGCCCATCACAAAACAAGTTTCCTGCASCTCTCTTCCTGCCCCTGCTTTCTGGCTTTGATGCTAACGAACCTCCCCAGACCTTGCAGCAGCCCAGGAGAGCAAGCAAACCATCTCAAYGCTACGTTCTGCGAAACCGCGAAGGGCGGCACATCCATCTGTTGCAGGCAGGGAGTGCCTGCGCCTAGGCTCGCTCTCCGGGGACTCCCACCACAAAAGCCAAACTCAAGCAGCGTAAAAGCAGCGCCAACTAAAAAGGAAGCAACCTGATCGCTTCCTCATTTTACCTCCTGAAATTGCAGCAGCTACCACCTGAAAGCTTTGYGGAAGCACTCCTGCTTTCACGCAGGCAGAGGCAGCGGGAGCCGAGGCACCAGCCCGAGCAGCGCGCAGGAGCCAGTCGCATCGGTCGGGCAGCGCAGCACCTTGGCCCCGTGGGTGCCGTCAGGAGGGCAGTTGGTGCCAGCTCCCATCTCCATCGTGCCCAAGGCCCCGTGCAAACAGGCGGCACAACCAAATCCCCCCGGTGCGTCCAGCCATCAGCAGGGAGGGCTGGGGAAAGGAGAAGGAACATGGGCAAACGAACACGCGTTAGCACAGTCACACACGCGGGGCGCAGTGGGACTTTGCCAGGAGGCAGCGCAGAGCTGATTTCAGTGCACTTCCTTTACTATCAGGATAATGTCACGGCCCCTCTCTCCCCTTGCGTTAAAACACAATGCAGATGATTTTAGTGCAAGATGGTATGAAAGTACTAAGCCAATACGGCTAAATTAGCATGTATTATTATCTTAATTACACACAGGGGAGGGGAGATGCTTCTCCATGTCACACCCAAAGCTCCAAATTTTGGTGAAATTCAGTTCCAAGCTTTGCTGCTCATGTCATTTCCACTTCTAACTATATTTATTAGAACAGGTTTCATTTAACAAAAATACCTTCGCTTCTGACATAAACAAGAGCAGAAGAGAAAGAAAACTCATTACCAGCTCCCCATGCAGAAAGGAGGAGGCTCAATACATCTAAAGAGCACAATATTATTTAAGAAAACATGCCCAGTGGATCTGCCCTAGACTGAAATTAGCTCAGACGGTGCCCACTGCCTCTCATTCACTACTGCTGGCTTGCTTGTGCATCAGTTGATTTCTTCTCTTTGATATCTTCTCTTTTAATCTGGGAAGAAATGATGATTTGTACACACCCTCTGCCTTTTCTGAACCCCTGCACATTGCCATTTTGAGCTGAAGCCACAAATGCTGCAGCTGGTCTGACCAGCAGAGAGAGTCAGGATCCCCCCAAAACCACAGGTGACTGCGGACGCAGCAAGAGGCCRAGGAGCCCGCAGCCAGCTCAGACGCAGCGGCCCGTCACGCTGCTGCCCCAGGGCCRGGAGAGACCCTGTTCTGCCTCCAGTAACTCACAGGGCAAAGGAGAGGCCAACAGGCTGCACGTTTTGCCCAGCAAGGCCAACGCAGCTAAGTCAGGACAAGAAGCCCAAAGTGCGCAATGCTCACGTACCCACATGTTATAACATAAGTTACGAACGTTGCAATTTTCAGTATGTAAAAAATTGTGTTATCAGCAGACCCTCTGGAAATTATCCGACTACAAAGCCTTGCCAATCATGAGTTTTTACATACAATTTGGTAAACTGAGTTTGACCATATCTTCCTCCATTTCCTGGACCCCTTGCTAGAGTCTCTGGTAGGGCTGCGTTAGGACTTTCAGACATGAAGGTTTCTAACCCCAGTTACAAGTGTTGTTAAGAGGAACGTGGCAATGGGATGTCAATTCTCCTTTGCTGCAGAGGAGGTGGAGCAGCCCTCTGCTCCTTTGATGCTGACTTCAAAGTCTCATTGCTCTCACCTCAGCAAGAACAAACAATTAGAAACAGATCATACGGCAGAATTTAACCTGTTACTGTCTTCTGACGCGGCAGTAAAATAACACGTAGCCTTTGTCCCAGGGTAAGCCCTGGGAGTTAACCTGGAGTTCCTCGGCTCAGCAGCTAAAGCAAGCAGCCCCCTTTGGTCATACTGGTGCTCGAAGGCTCCTCTGGGAAACAACACTTCAGGCAGGCGTCATACTCCCAAGGCTGACCAGGAGAGATGACTTTGGCAGGCCTAAGATATCTTTGCCACCTGTGAAAATACTGTGTATAGGACCTAGTGGCTCTGTTTTGCAAGCCAGGCTCTGCTCCCAACAGGAATTGTGTGTGCAGTTTCAGCTGCCATGAGATGAGCCTTCCTGAACGCACAGGTAAAAACGGGGTAGCGGCAGGCTGCTGCATGGATGAAGCACTTCAAGCAACCAGAGAAAGACTTGGAGATGTGACAGGCAAGTAATTGCTATGCAGGGATAAAATTATGGCAACGAGTTGATTGGTTGTAGTAAAGCACAGTCCTTGACAACAACAACAACAACAACAAAAAAAAAACAGACAGCAATCCAAAAAATACTTTTTTTTTTTTTCCAACTCCTCTCACAATTTTTCCACTTACATACAGGGCAACACTTTGAAGGTGTTAGGAAGTAACTGCTGTGAGGCTCACCTGCAATACTGGGTAACTAGCAACCACTCACAGGAACTAGTGCTGAAGATGGGCCAGCATGTGACCCAAAGGAGGGTGAGCAGGCAACCCCAGTGCCCTGCGGAGCTGCCGTGGAGGCACAGGCTCTGGGGCGCCAGGGACCCTCGCTCGGCCCGGGAAGGGCCACTGTGCGYGGTGGAGGCCACTCCCCAACGGTAGCTCTGCTTGGCGAGCGCCTCTCGGAAAGTAAGAGGACTCCCAGGCGCCAAGGAAATCCACGAGCCGCAACATTACCTCMCAGACGCCGAGCTTCCTGGGGCTGATCCCAGAGAAGCAGGGACTAGAAAGCCACCTTCAGTAGCTGGATGCTGATCTCTGGGCCCACCCCAAGTCAGGGAGGAAACCTCTAGCAGCTGTTGCAGCTGCCGGGACTGCCAGGGCTGCTCACGTTCCCATGTCAGAAAGATGACGACGAATATTACCGGGTGATGGGTGTTGACCGTAACTACAAGAAATGGACAAGAACAGCAGTGAAACCAAAAAAAACCTGACTCTGTTACAGAGACTTAAAAAGCTGCTTTGCTGACCAACAGTACGCATCCATTAAAGTGAGCAGGAGGGAATGAGGAGGAAAGGGAGCCACTACCTTCAACGGAGTTTGGAAGGTAGACGCCAAACAGAGAGTAGAAAGCATTGCCTTCACCAAAAGTTACTTCACATCAGCATCAGAAGAGAATTTATGGAGGCTACTATTCTGRATTTTGTGTCCATGTTACAGCAAAGCGTAGAGATGAAGACACAGACCTCAGGCTCCTACTGATTGTGCCCRCCGTCTACACTCCTCAACGCCATCCGGAGCCGAGGGAGGGCCCTGCTATTCCCACCACCGTCACCCTGCTGTGTTTCTATGGTGGCTGGGATACAAGGACTTTTTGCAAGTCCCAGAGGTGCTTACCAACTCGTGGAGGATACAGCRCAGGAAACGCTGAATAAGACATCGTTCAGACTGACACAAGATTCATGGGGCTTGAGTCCCCAAAGCAAATGTCATGTTTAATGAATTAATGGTGGYGAGGAATACAAGATTTCATCTGCATACGTTAATTTTCCCCACAAAATAGCTCRTTTAATCTAAATATTCCTATGAAATGCTGAAAACAAGAACTTTAAACTTGGTTCATCTTATCCAGCTGAAGAACCCCATTAAAATCACTGGGCTTCTCACAAACGCCTGGCCAGCAAGGGCTCTGCTCCACAGCCACCAAGAGCAGGACGTGCAACGGACCAGGACTTGGAAATATAACTGACCTGTCTCATTTAAGCACCACATTTTAGCATGCAACATCAACTTTAAAATCATATGGCTTTGCAGAGAGTACACTGATTAGCTTTGACACTTCTTTGAAGTGTTAATTACAAAGATCAATAAACGTAACAAACTTTTTTTTTTCTAACTCACGAGAAATCAACAGGTTTATTTCTTGCATGTAGTAAAGGTTGGTCAAAGGATCAGTACAAAATGACCAAAAAATGTTATTTCTTTTTACTTCAGTGAACTCCTGTGCAAGGAACCAATTTTTTCCTTCTTTTTATTACGATCTACGCTGCCAGCTGAAAAGGGGAGAGGGAATTAACACAGCAGTCTCTCACCAAAAAAGGCAGGAAAAATTCCTGGTGGCAAATTAAAGCATGGCTCCTGCCAGGAAGATAAATGATACAGAAGGGATAGCTCAGAGTCTACTCATAAATATTCCAGAGTCTACAGCAGGAACTGCCTGAGTATCAAATTCAAAAAAACCTTGCTCTCAGGTGCCTGCCCATTGCTGCTGCTCCTGCATCTCCTGGGCCCTCCCCAGGCAGCCAAGAGCTTTGCCTAGGTAAGGAGCAGAGTACCGAGCCTCTCCGCTACAGAAACAGAGCCAACTGGAAAAGCATCTGAAGTGCAAAGTGAGCTCATGAAAGTTTAAACAGGATTCCCTCTTTAGCATCAAGCGTTTCTCACAGACATCTGGGATGTGACACAGCCAAGCAATTAATCATGTGCCAGCCAGTCTGGTCAAAAGCAGGGACGTCCACAGGCTGCAGGACGAGGGAAGGACTGCTGGTCATGTACACCACCTCAGTTTTCTCCCAAAGTACTTCAGGTTAGGTTTCTGAAAGTGAGCATTTTCCTGGGACTGACCCAGACTTGATAACTATTCCCAGAAGAACAGGTATCAACGGTGACATCATTCAGAAACATTTGAAGTATCTTATCCACACAAGCTGCAGAAGGAACTGAATAAAATTAACCTTAAATTTTAATTTTGTATTTTTGTTTACAAGTATTTCTTGCAAGCAAAGGGGAAATAYGGTGTCAAATCTTTATGAGATGTGATCTGGTACATGAAGAGCAGCCTTCTGTAAATCTACTAACAGCRGGGGGACTGGGGAGGGTCAGCTCTGAACACTCTTACACTGCAATGCACAAACTAAAGCAGCCAACTAGAATCTCATTCTGTTAAGAAAAGTTCTGATCTGATCATATTTAGGTCCTAATGGATTAGGACTAATGGATGTGGATATCAAAGAAATTGAAAGAGTTGTGATTAAAGAGAGAATTATAAGAGGAAAAAAATCAAAAAATTGCTTTCCCAGTCTATGTTCAATTTTGGATACAAAACTCTTGAAAACAGATATTAATTTAACATGAATGTCCATGCATTGGACTGTGTTTGACATCAGCATATTATAACACTTACTTGGCACTGAATATTGTGCTTTGCAACACCCCTTGTYCTCAGTTATTCAGAGCACTGTGAAAAATGTTCCTCTGGGGATGACACTGTCCCAGCTGAAATACGAATTTCACTGGAAAAGTTTACCAAAATCCATTCAGTCATTTTGCATACACGTGAAACAGGAAAATAAATTTTCTCCTTGGGAATAAATAGCTGTCCTGCCYGCATGAAGACACAGAAACCTGAAAGGACCGAGCGTGAAGGACGACAGCAGGCAGAGCGGGGCAGTGCCTCTCCGACGCCTCCGCACACCTTGCTCGCCYGCCTCCACCAGCCTCGTGCCAGCAACAACCCTTCAAATGCACCAAAAATAACTTTGCTGTCCAACCTTTTTGCACTTTTCATTACTGGAGATTCAAAAAHATATGTGGAGCTTCTTTTATTTTTATAGGAATACTTCTGTATGCATGAGAGCCAGGAGATTTGGGCAGAAATCAGAACATTTATTATCAGTTGTTCATTACTTCTGATTTTCAAATGATTCAATTATCTATCTAATCCTGGAGGTGAAGGAATGGTGAACCAACAACCAAAAAACAAAGTGCACAAGCACCACTAAGTTAATATGTGCTTGCATCAGCAAATTAATATACCATGCAGACAGAGAAACCACAGTCTGTTTCTGAGCAATTCCCGACCAAAAAAAAAATTTAGCTTTGCCATATAACTGTTTGCAATGAATAATTCAACCATCTGTCATTTCCAGCTGGGCCCCATCACTTTTGTTCTTACCGAACGTCTCCTCTTCCAGGGGAGATCAGCGAGCAGCGGCACCGACTTGGCGGGTGACAAAGCCAGGCGCACGCGCTGCCACCTGAGCTAGCAGCCGCTGACGCCTGGCGCAGCCCAAGGGGAGCCGCCGGGGAGGGCAAAGGCAGAGCCCTTCCTCGCGGGAAAGCAAAGGTCGGAGGAACAGCCTGTAAAAGAYGCACTGTACCACCCGAGGAAGCACGTGCTCCATTAATGATAATATTCTCCAAATGTATTCATCACATGCTACATATAATAACARTCAAAACTGTATGCAAGTTGGTGGTTCTAAAGCACATTTCTGGTAGTTTACGTATTTTTCAAAATTTTTTTACTCTATCAGCAACATTCCACCACACTTTCTTGTTTTCTAACAAATCCTGCTCCCTTTTCGCCTTTGCAGAAACTTCCATACATCCCAGTATCGACCTTAAAACCTCTTCCTCCACAAGACACAGCATTATTTGTGAGCTCCACAAAAACACTGCAATGCAACTATATAGAAAAGGAAAAAGAGCCTTGGAAAATCATTGCTGTTCCTTAAACACAGCATATTAAATTTTATTCTGATAGGGCCTCTCAAAAAAAAAAAAAAAAAAAAAAGGCTGAGCACAATGGTAGAATTAATTGTGCAAGACAAAACAAACAAATTGCACAGAGCAGCCCTTGTCTCGCGCCGCTGCTGACAAAGGCTAGGGACGGAGAACAGACACCAAATTGTTTCCAAGATCGTGGTGACAGGTCTCAAAGCATTTGCAGCTCCATTTGCCTGGAGTGTCAGCGTGCTCTCTGCCCCATTAAACATACTAGCAGAGTTTACACTTTTCTTGAAGAAAAGAGATGCTCTGATGACAATTTCCAGTGATAGCGAAAAAATCCAACACATTGTGGCTTTTTTTAATCAGAGATTACTTTTGAAAAAAGACCTTTAAAAAGCTCTGCATTATGTGATGTTTCCCAAGGCGGAGGGAGAGGAATGGCTTGCCTAGCACTCGAGCCACCTGCGCTTCAGACCTCAAATAATGAGACAGACCCTCACCTGGCAATTCTCCGCTATGAGACTTAGCACCAAGCTTTTTTCACTTCTACTGTAAAAGGGATTAAGAAATATAGCCCATTAATACAAGAGAGAGGCTATTTTATTTTTAAAACTGCTCTCAGACCTATTCATCCAAAAAGCGCTTTGAGGTGAACAGGCATTTTGGGGGAATTAAAAACATGCAGCAAGYATGTCAGTCCAGTTCCTTGAAGTCATACTTACCAGTAACTTAACARGTTGAACTGTGGCATATCACATCTCTAAAAAACATATCCAAAACATTTAATACTGCATTCTACCAACATTTGCACTGCTATCAAACCTTCCTTCCTGGACAATAAAAGCACAAAAAAAAAAACCACTCCTTTTTGTTAAACTTCTTGTTTCTCTCTCTATCCCCAAATATTCTTGCAGGCTCCCTGAAGCCTTCCAGCTCGCGCTGCCAGAGCCAGCTGAGTGGCACACTGCCTACCTGCATTAACCCGTCACACGCACTAACAGGGAGAAAGCCCAATACACATCACCATTTCCTTTTTAAAAGGGACTATGCCTTGGATCACTACAAACACCATAGCAAGTAGGGTCCATTCGCAACGTTAAAACAGTAAATCCCTCCCCAAGACACAAATGTTATGCTCTCACACGTCAGGATTGATATAGACAATTCATTTTTTCAATATAGAAAAGACAGAACAGATTTCAATATCTGGCTACTGATATTACCTGAAAAGGTAACTATCCAAGTTAAAGCAAAAACATTTATTAAATCTGGTTTTTGTTTTATCAAGAACAAATAGAAGTTTTAGTAAGGTAAGATGCAGCCCCAAGCCAAAGTGGGTAAAAGTATTTTAAAGTAATGTGTTCTCATTAACCAGAATCACAGCTCAAATCAACCCTAACTGAGGTTCAGAACTCYCTCCTCTCCCTAATAGCCGAGTCTGAACCCTTCTACTGCCTCCTGGCATTAGAGCTACATCTTCCTCCATCAGAGACAAATATGACCATAATCATTACTTAAAAACAGCCATACAAATGTTCCAGCTGCATCTGAAAAAGACCTTTCWCCTTTTGAAATCAAAAGACTATTTCCACAGCACAAGGAGGCCTTGAAATGTCCCATTTCTCCTCTTCAGTACAGAACTACAAAGATAACAGGTGACACGTTCATTTTGGTACATCTGTGTAAGTAGGCTTCCAAAGACAAAAAAGTTTCTTATTTATGTGGCATCTGCTCTTTCAGGCAAATATCACACCATATAAGAACTCTGTCCAAAAAAGGTCAAACATAAAATATGGCAAACAACTGGACTTCCAAATCCTCATCCTGCTACTGTCACAGCTGATATTTTATTASCAAAACTTAATTACCTTCTAGCAGTATTGAACTCCTCGGAAAGAACCCAAAAGTTATTTTGGAGTGTTTTTAGTATTTTTATCTTTAAATTCGAACAGTGCCTCCCTTTTCCCCTTAACCTATTTAATCCTGGAAAGTGCATTATAACAGCAAAAAACAAGATGGAAAGGAGGAGTGCATTTGCAGACTGAACAGCTAGTCAAAGATTTGATCATCCTTCCTGGTGCTTAAAGGTCTCTGGAAGCAATTTGATGTCCCCAACTTATTCCCCATTCTGTTACAAACACAAGCTACTGCAATAATCGCAGCGCACTGTACACGCGTACTGTGATCTACGCAACGCTCAGGTGCAGGACGGCTAGTGAGCAGCGGTGCACGACAGCAAGGCAAGGCGCAGGGCACGGTGAGAGGCACCTACCAGGTCATACGCCGCCAGGACCTTTTTCTGCACGTCGGGCATGGTGCCCAGAGGCTCCAGGTAGGGGAAGGCGTCCTTCATGCAGAGGGTGACCGAGGGTGTGTTGTCAGCATTCACGAGCCGTGAGGACAGGGTCAGGATGCACTGCTTCAGGCTGGCGATGGGAGGGAGCCCACACAGCTCCTTCACCGACACCATTGCGTTCTGTGGGAAGGAAGAGAAACATTTCAGCACGTTCCCGTCACGTCCCCGTCTGCCATGAGGTCTCCCTCTCCTCCCCACACCCACTTACACACAGACTTGGAGTGGCCTTTGAGTTGGAAGAGTCTCATTATCGTTTGGGGGATTTTAGGGGTATGTTTTGCTTTGGGTGTTCAAGGTGTTCAGAATATAGCATTGCTGGGGATAAGAAATGATTCAGAATTAAGAGGTGACCTGTGAAGAGCAGAAGAAAGAAAATGGAACTGTGTCCTCTTTCACTTTCTTACTGACAAGGAGGTCTGAACAACGCGATTTCTGCCTTTTTTTGAATTTAAGAAAAACAACCTCTTCCCAGGTTTGGCTTTCTGGAGGACCAGTCCTTGGTCAAAGGGCCTGGTGTTTCATTCCCAGAGAGGCGACGTTCAGCTCAGGTCTGCARAGATTCTTGCGGGAGGAGCACCTGGGCCATGGCAGGGCTAATGGTGACCAGCGTGCGCAGGTACCCATAGCAGGGCCCAGTCTCATTCTCCAGCCCCAACTAGCAGCCAGGTATCCTGGCCATCGGCTTTGCAGCCGCTCTGCATCACAAACCAAGCCCCAAGAGGGACAAGGTCTGGTCTCTGGCATATTAAACAATCTGCCTAAAATGCTTTCTCTAGTGCTCAGCTTCCAGGTGCTTTTGAAGCAATAATCACCTAGTTCGTCAGCCATTATCATCCCCCAGCAAGAATGAGTTTGACAGACTTCATATTTCCCATGGGAAAGGCAGGCAGGAAAAAACACTCTGTCTCCAGCCTTGCATGATCACATCTTAGAGCAGCAGAAATGCTCCTTCCCCTTAAAARGTCACATGTAAGAAAATCACTACTGGATACACAGGTGAAACCAAACTACCATGACAGAATTTACTTACTTATCACCCAAGTCAGCGGACTTGTGGCTGACTTCCCTCGAAATTTAGCTTCTATTGAGTCATACTATGACTAAAATGCACAAAATCTAGGGAAGAGAATATTCTAACAACCCATAGCTTGTAAGTGCTGCCCCACAACATCGTCCTGAAAAGCAGTCATGAGAAAACGCCCAACAAATTGAGAGGGGCTTTTCCCATTAATCAGATTAGCATGCAGTTAAACCTAACGACTGCGTCTTCTACAAAGTGTTCCTGAGAACAAGATATCGTGTGGAAATTTAGTTTGGGAGGCACACGGACGCTATTTTTGAGTCCGATTCAGTGAGTACTTTCCTCTGTATACCTCCCGTATCTAACCCTGACCTAGACAGAAGGTGGAGTCAGAGGTTCAGACTAGCGACTTACCAGGCCTGCCAGGAAGGAAAGGCTGGGAAGAGTTTCCCATTCTTAGAAATATGCTAAGGATAGTCCTCTGAGAGTAATTTAAAACTTACGTCATTTTGTAAACTTTTCTAGCTGCCAACATTTAATTCTCTTTAGACTTGCCCAGAAGAGTGGGGTCAGTCAAGTTTTATGAATTTTTCTCCTATTTTCAAGAAAAAGAATGTGCATTGTTTCTGTAGTTTTACCAAGGAGACAGCTATGGTTGATTTCAGCTCTCTATTAAGGAAAATTCGTTGCTTAACGCTGCTCAGTTTTGTTTCTGGGTAGCCCCCTGAATTGAACTGACCATTACTGAACTTGCAAAATCACYGCCAGCAGCCGCAGAGCGGAGCGCGAGGCAGACGGGTCAGTGCCGGGCCGCGGCACAGCTCAACCTCGAGCGCCCGCGGTGTGACGAGGGCCGCGCGGCCGACGCTGTGCCAGGAGACCCTCTGCAGCGCGCTGTGCTACTGGTGGCTGTGCCGGCCCTCCGCCAGCTGGGATGGCGCAGCTACTCAGCGGAGAGGGAACTGTAAGCTGCGCGGCGTCTCGGGCCCATGCGAGGCATTCACAGCCCTGCTGCGAGCAGCGGCCACGCGGCGCAGCCCAACAGGCTATTCTTAGCAGAGCGCGCTTCTCTGGTGCAGACGAGACCTTAGCGACACGTGCCCTGACTGCTGCTTCTACTCGCGCAGACGAGGCAAAGCAATAGCACAATTTTCCTGGAGCTGGTCAAACAAAAGCTAGCTGACGTTTTTCAGGACGGGTGAGGAAATGAAGATTATAAGGCCAGAGGCCTGGGGACACATGTGAACCCTCAGCTCTGCTCTCTCACATAAACACAAGCAGGAAAGCACGCGTTCAGAGATCGAGGACACACTGATTTTTCAAACGTTTCTGCCTAACCTCACACACACTTGTTAGTCAACAGCTGTAAGCATCAGCTTTCCAGGGCCAGTATGTTTAAAGGTTTCGGCAGGCCTGCGGGTCTGAAGCACGGCCGCCAGCTGCAGCAAGCTGGCCCTCCAGCGGCTCGCAGGAGGAGCTCCCCTCGCGCTCAGCACACAGCAACGCGTGCCACGGAAGCGTCATACCTGCATGTTTTCTCTCATGTCAGTGGCCTCTCGTAGCGGATGCACTGCCAGCTTGAAGATGTCATCAATGGTCTTGAGGCCGGTGTTCCTCAGCATGGTGTACTCCCTCGCTTTCTTCCCTATTCTCACCGAGAGGCTGCGCTTTTGGGCCTTTCCTCCRCCGCTTCGATTGGTTATTGCAATGTGAACAAACAGCGTAACGTGCTCCATGATATCTCCAACAAAAGACCGCAGCGGTATATGCCTGTATCCGGGCTGCAAGCACTCCAGCGGGATGGTATACTGGCCTATGAACTCATCCCCAATGTAGTCRTCATCCAAAACAACAAAACGGATCATGGCTAGCTCTGGTAGGTTGATCTGGAACTCAAAGCTTTCATCAAAAATGGGGTTATCGCTGTTTTGCTGAACAGTTTTAGTTCTTTGTTCTGTGCAATCCGCGGGAATCCCATGGATTTCTATGCAAACGTAGGGGTCTATAACATCCCCCTTTGCACACGCACCCTTGGGCTTTGGGAAGTTCTGCCCGCTGATTATTTTGACGTGCAGGACTTGTGGAGAGACGCCTGGGACGATGCCCTTTGTATTGGCGCTGAAGTAGGAGACTTCGTCACGCATCACRGAAGGTCTGAGGACGTACCCACATCCCCCGTTCTGCAGAAACCAGCCAGTGTGCAGRTCCATCATTGGTCCCGGGGTCTGATAGTTCATTGCCACTATCTGGCAACCGCAGTTCCAAAAATCTTGAGGATTTAAGTTACTGGAATCTATTCTCATAGCACTTGGGTACACCCTGGACAAAAATTTTTTGTTGTAGTTGACAAAATCTTCAGGGTATTCATTTGCAATTCGGTTAGCTTCCGCCTCACTGAAGGAGCAGATTTCCCAGTAATTTTGGCTTTTCATGGATGTCTCAAAGTCTTTGTACCGAACAGATTTGCATAGGGACACCAAGTCAGACAATTCTCTGCAGAGCCAGATTAGCTTCGGCTCCCTTGAAAAGTCCTCTGACAGCCTCCGGGATATTTCAGCCTCTTCATCTTCATCTGTGACTTCTCCTTCCAATATATCCTGATCACAGGGCAGCTTCTTCCCCTTCACAATGATTTTCATTTTCAGTTTCTCAGGTGACGGGAGGTAGGCTTCCGATGGTAAAGGTGCTTCCATGTAGAGTTTGTTTCCGAAGATCCTCTTCATGTGTTGAACCATTACTTTCTGCTGTTGTACCGARCAGTGGTTCCCCAGGCAGAGAATAAGAGGATACTCCGAAGCAAAGAAAGCTAATTTGTTTATTACCTCAATCACATTTCGAAAGGCAAGTGGTGACATCATGTTGTTACGGTTACAAATTATGGGCTCGTTATCTGGGCCATCACAGACATCTAGTTCAATACTCCGGCAGTTCATCTTTAAAGCTCTGACGTAACCATTGATATCAGCTGGTCCTCTGAGCTGGTCTTCGATTAGATATGTATTGTGGGATGCATTGATGTAGTAATGAGACAAAGGCTGCGTCATGTCTTGGACAACTTTTTTGTGTTCTGGGTCAAAAATATCACATTCTGGGGACAACAAATACTGAGTAAATCCATCAATTGCAAGAAATCCTTTCAACCGCCCTTCTTGAGAAAGTTCATACCTGCGTATAATATCTAGACACATTTCTTCTGTTATATGGGTCACTCCTTGCTCAGCCTCTAAAAACAGCAAGAGGTCATTGGCATCTAGATATTCTTTGTTTTTAGATATCTGCACAAGTAAGAAATAAACTTCAGGTCTTGTGCAAAGTTCGGTGAATGCTTCACAAAATTCCTCTTTTGTTACTCGCGTTGTCAGTTTCTCTTTGCTCTTCTGAATTTCCTTAAATTTTAATCTAATCTTTGATTCCTTTAGAGTGGGGTTAAGCTTTTTTATTAGCTCCACGGACGTATCTTCTAACATTATACCATTACCATCAACATCTGCTGCTTCAAATACAGTTTTTAGCCATGCAAACCGTGGGGTATTATGGCTGCCTTCCATCAAATCCAGAGGTTGTTTGCTACGAGAAACCAAGTACCTTAATCCTGATACCCAAATATTGGCCACATCAGCTGAATTGGCAACCAGGTCAAGGGACTCGTAGTTCTCACCATGAATTATGGAGAGTGCACAGTCCTCAGAAATCTGGTCCGCGAGCCCGTTATTCCTGA
The DNA here is from genome assembly GCF_003343005.1 of Rhea americana. Classification (NCBI taxonomy): domain Eukaryota; kingdom Metazoa; phylum Chordata; class Aves; order Rheiformes; family Rheidae; genus Rhea; species Rhea americana. The sequence continues at coordinate 6,370,848 of NW_028185594.1, forward strand.
ATGTTTCCGTGTTCTTCCCTAATCTGATTTCTTTTATAGCAGAAATATCAAGCTTAGCTTTGTCAAGGTCCTTCTTGGAAGGCTCCCAGCGAAGAGCCTGCAGGTCAGGATCCAGAGTAAAAAAACGGTTATAAATCCGAGAATTTGGACGAACTTTCTTCAGTTCACACCCAGCCTGCATAAAACTGATACAGTCACTAGCACTGCTTATTTTCTTCTCTGATGGCATGCTGCTGAAGGACACCGTTTTCTTTCTTCCACATTTTTGGTTTGAAGGATCCTGTAGTATAAATAGATGAAAAAGAAAAAAGAGGAAAAAGAATTAGCAGTTTTCTTTGGCCTTTCCACAAGTACATAACTAACAGGGAAGATATGTTTATGTAAAATAATTTCTGAACTGCAAAACACAGCACATTATCCTTTTCCACAACTCAGTTCCCTACTGAGCTATAAAATGTAACCATACAGTGACTTGGTTGATGGCAGCATTACAGACACCAAGCTTTCATGAGAGGCATCTGTAGGTGGTTCAAGTCCCTTCCAGATCTCCCTTCAGCAATTAGCTACAGGCATAAGGAGATGGGATCTGGTTATATCATCTGCATCTTCAGAGCAAATGTGGGAAGAGATGTCTTGTGAAAAGCTCCAGTACTCAGTTAAGTCTTGCTTAATGGAAGTTTGTCCTGCCTTTACTCTGCCTATTTTCCACAATCCTGGCTGCCTCAAGTAAAACTAAAACAAAACCAAACAGCAGTCCTAAGTCAAATCCCTCAGGTGTGCACCCAGGCAASTTGAAGGGTTCTTGCTTGTATGTGTTAATACTCCTGGCCAAAAGGCCGTTCTCACCAGGCTGAGAAGCCCACCTTTGCTGCACACGCAACGGCATAGCTCCCCTGCGGCTCCYGCGGCCGCTCTCAGGAGGAGTTGCTCACCTCCTGCTCAACCTGAACCTACCTCATGCTCTCTTGTCTCTCCATCCACTTCAMCAGCTATCTTTTCTGGCACTTTCTGTGTACCAGGACTGCAAAATGCAGTGGGAAAATTAAACAACAACCAGTCAAGAAGCCCAAAGCCCTTGTCTTCAGGCCATGTTTTCTATTTCTTTTGGAGAAAATACCTATCCATCCACATTCAACTCTCTTCAACATCAACTGCCCAGCTTGCTACTGTATATATACCCAGCTACCCGAAAAGCTTTCGGTAATTTTAGTGCAGCAGCTACGTTTAAATCTTTCCCCACCTATTATCAATTCAAAACATTTCACAATGATTGTAAATCATTCTTATTGCTCTGCATGATCATCTTCTACTCCGTTAGTATATAAATTATCCAACAGCTTAAAAAAATATTTTTTGAAAACACCATTCAAGGCTGTAATTAATATTGAAACACTTAAAATTGCTTTCCCTCCTATTTCCCTGGCCACCAGCAACATTTCCCAGGTTCTCCATCTCCCTCACCTCCTGTCTGCCTGGATTTCAGGTAGGAGAAGTCTCAGGGTGAGGTAATTTTGTTGTTAATTTTGCCTTCGCCAGGCTCTGCCCTCAGGCCCAGCCGCGAAAGGTGCACCAGGACCAACTTCCCAACGGCCCTGGGGGACCTGCCTGGAGACACTGAAACCAGCCTACCCCAATTCATATTCCTCTGCAAACACTAAATACAACCCGGGTTCTTGCGGGGCCCTCCACCACACCGTCGCTGCATTTCTGCTGCTGCTCACTGTCCACGYCCCCCCAGCACCCCGTCCAGCTCGCCGAGCCACCAAGCATCGGCCCTGCACCTTGCAGGAACGCCTTCACTCTTTCGCGTTTTTGTACAGAGACTTTCAGCAAGTTAGTCGGTATAAACACTTCTACTTCCTAAGTCCTGAGTAACTGCTCTCATCACTTACTCTGCAATAACATCCAAAATATTCCAAAACCTCAGCTCCTCGAAACTAGATTTAAAGGCATGGAATCTGCTGGGAACAAACTACTTATGTTAAAGATTTCTCAATTTCTCATTAAACTAACACAGCAACTTCTACTGACAAGAGGAATTACTTTAGCCATTTATTGTAGTACTTATTGCAAAAATCAGAGCCAAAAAAAAAAAAAAAATAAGGAGAAAGTCAATGAAACCAGTGGCTTGGGTCAGCTAATTTTCTAATTACAATTTTCCGCTAAAATGTTCTGTTCCTGCATTAACATACTGCCTTTTAATACAGCCATGGCCATGAAAATCTTCAGGCAACARATACTACTGAATACAAATGAATGCAGCTGATTACCCTATGGGTTCTACCAGAGCCTTTTCTTTCTCATTTCTTTAGGTTTAAGGGAACAATATTTACAACTCTGTGTTCATATTTTCATGATAATTTCCACCTGAAATACCATACTGAGACTATTGCAGAACATTTGAAGTTCCAAAAACAACCAGAGACTCTGAATTCACCTAAGTGGCAGCTAGAGCATCCAGAGCCTTCAGTATTACGACAGCACCGTACTATTTGGTGTCAATCTCAAGAGTCCCACCTGACTGAATCAAGAGATAATACAAAAAGCTAGGCTTTCATTTAAAATTTATTTCTTACACTATGAAGAAATTCTGGAAAACACTGGGCATGCACACTGTAAGGACTCAGCTCTTACAAAAGAATGTGATTGGGACCTTTCCCGTTTCTCAACTTGAGAATCTCCTCTCCTGTAAGAGGTGAGACTTGTGATATTTGCAGTCTTGGGGTTATCAGAACAGATTACAGTAATTCCAGATGTCCTGTACAAATGCTTCTCATACAGGAAGGCATATTAATGGTCTTTAAGTCCACAGGGATTCACTCCTTGAAGGAGTAATTCCTCAGGGCCAGATCTGGAAAAATCATCATAGCATCGCAGCTGATCTACCTCCAGGTCTGCCATTTTGTTTTTGCTAGCGAAGAAAAATTTGTTATATGACTCATTAATTTGTTTCTGCAGAAAAAATAAAAGCCATGTACTTTTAGTTCAGATATGGCTGTACTTTTTGATGAAAATAAGCCATGGACTTATCAGCCATTTTTCAGATATTAACGTGATAAAAATAATTGGCCTTGTGGGGAATCGTCAGAAGTTTAATATTCACTCTTAACCTCGCAGAGATTTGGAGGAAATTAGATTATCCTCTGTGTTCTTTCTCTACTTTTATCTTTGATGGGTACTTCTGGTTTTGTACTTGCTGCTAGATAAGGGACATGATAATTTTACAGCTATAATTCCTCATCTTTTAGTAGGACTTCCCCATACCTTTTTTATCAACTGCATAAAATTCAAGTCTAATCCATAGGACTAATTGCCTTAAATGAACAGGATTTCAGTGCTACTGATAAGATTATTTTACATTAACAAAAAAAAAAAACTCTCCAATCTACCATATAATATACACAAACCCTACAAAATTGCAATGGCTAACCGAGCTTATTACCACATCAGGCATTTCCCTCAGGGTCTCTATAGTATACGAACATTATAAGTATATTATGCAACATATAATTACATAATAATTATACAACACTATAATCTTTCAACATGAGAGCTGCTGAATTTGCACACAATATAGATTCAATGACAGTTTTCATTCATAGTTACCAAAAAGGTATTTATGCTAGTTTTGCAACCACTCAAAATGTGTCTGCACAGCTTTTTTCAACTACTATTTTATTAGATCTAAATCAGAGGACCTCCTCCACTCACATTGCACACGTCAAATACCTYGTCAGGGACCTAATTGCAGCCACAGCTGCCATTGCTCCACGAAGAGGCTCCAATGACCACCCAGCCCTCCTCTTCCACTACCAAATATTCCCATGAAGCGAGAAAGTTTCCCCAGTGCATCGGCTTGCTCCCATCCCTACGCAAGCAAAACATTCAAAGGTGATTTTTAAAGTTAGATTATTCTCTTCCTTGCAGCTGATTAGGAGCCATTTAAACTAACGCTTAAAGCAAGCTCAAACGTTGTCCCTCTCAACCTGGGCTCTGCTGTGCCACCTGCCCACTGCTTGAAGGAGCCTCCCCAGCTCCTGGTGCCTAGCGAGCCTGGCCACGCAGCTCTGGCTCGAGGGAACACCGGCAGATGGGAGCAAACAAGGGCTTTCTGTACAACACACCCTCTGGCCGTTGGCTCTGCTCACACCAGAGCCTGAAGAGGCAATTTAGGCTCTTTGCCTCCCCTCTGATTTTATGCTGAACTTAAGTTCCTAATACTAGCTTAATTATTTTCTTTAAGTTTCTACTTAATCCAATTTCTACATACTACTCTTCTAAGAAAGTCATTCAGCTAAAAATACTCTTGGGCCGCAGTGTTTCTAAAGGCTAAGTGCCTGCCCCGGGTCACCTTGCACTGGAGGCCAGTAAGGTGAATGACTGCAGACATCCAGCAAACTAAAAGCTGCCAAGATCTTCCATGAATAAATAGCAAACCTGCTTTCTTGTGCTATTCACCAAAAAGCATTCACATTGTAAATCACCAAAAAACTCTCCATAGCATTCACCCACACCAGAGCAACTGATACCCTTCGTTCATCTAAAGCACATACCCGATTAGAAAACGCAATGCGATGCTCCCCTGAACCCTGCAGGAAACAACCGTTCTCCAAGAGCTAAGTGCACCAGACCCGATGGGACCACACAGCAGCTGGCGTAAAACGGCAATTTATCATTTTTTCTTACGGTAGCTGTAGCGGTTACACTTCACAACTGATACCTAACACGGAAACCGACTTCCGCTCAAATACTTAGTTACTATTTCACTGCCTTTTTATTCCTCAGTCCTGGGGCCTCCCTAACATGTCCACGGCGAGTCAGATTCCCAGAAACACATGCAAGGTTCACTGCTTTCCCTGAGCACAGGAAAGCAAGTGCCGTGACAGACGTTCCCCGGCTTGGTTCTGCTGCACGGGGTGGGGGGGGAGGTCAGCGCTGCCAAGGCTCAGCTGAGGTGTCCTTTGATCCTTAGGATGCCCTACAGAGGGTATCCCAGCCATCACTGCTGCATCTTCTCTCCTGTTCCTGAGCCTCGTGACATGCRTTAATTGGAAATATCCCAAGACGTCGCCCATAGGAACACTCCRGCACGTGCTTAGCTCCCAGCATGTGCACAGCTGCACCAAACCCAGCTAGCGTCAAGGACGTGCTGGCCTGACCGCATCCTGCCATTGCACATGACTTTTCCAAAGAAGTCTGATTCACAACTCCAGCCTATGCACAATCTCAAACCAACAGAAGCTTTCCCATTGAACACGTCGCCTGCATCAGAAGGGCTGCATACGTAAATAGCGCGATCAGCCAGCCACCGGCAGTTGTGGGAAAACTCCCTGCCCGCCCTAACCTTCAACCAATCTATCTTGTACTGTTTAAATCAAAGAGCTCACGCAAATAAAAAAAGAAAAAACATGAAAAAAGATGGTCTCCACCTCTTTCTGCCCCTTTGCCAAAACTTACAGGACAGAAATCATTGAGCATACAAGTGAAGAAACAGAGCASTAGTAACAGTTGTACAGCATCCCTGAACTCAGAAGTCAAGCCCAGACATTATTTAGCCTAAAATCAGATTATCTGAAGGGCCTCTAAACCACCAACAATGCTGCGGGACTCTGCTGAGGAACAGAGCAAGGGCAGAAAGCATCACTAGCAGAAGGCACCGAAAGCCCTTAGACAGCTGCAGGGTCCAGTGAAAGGAGGTGAAACTCAGTATCAATGCTGAAAGCTAAAACTGTCAAGTACAATTAAGTGCAATTAAGACCTATTTCCCCCAAAACAATTTACATTTTCATCACCAAGTACCAYTGTTGCTGAAAGAGAAACCTTATTCTGATCTTTGCCATTTCCCATGAACCTAGCACTAGCAAATCATTCCTAGGCAGCTTCATATGTCCTCACAAACAGGGTATGATAAACAGTGCATCCAAAAAGGTATCTGCTCCAGAAACATCAGATCATCTACTTAATTGGCCAAGTGATTACACACTTTTTTTTTTCCCCCACAGTAATCTAATTAGCTCTACAGGTTTTAAAGCAAGAGAGCTTCAGTATCAGGATACTCATCTTGCTCTTTTGGGACACTTCTAGATACTTCAGGGAGAATCCTAGTGCCTGAAATTCTTGAAGGCGTATATTATTTGTGGTGATGGGAAAGGTTTCTCTTAAATATTAAATGAATGTGTCACTAATGGCACTCAAAACACATCACAACAGGTTGACAAATGATGGTACAATTTTTCTATAATTAGGTAAACCAGAACAGGAAAGGTTTATTTAAACCATGCAAGAGAACACAGAAAGTCAGTGTTGAGGCCAGGGTTGCAACCACATCTCATGCACCCATGATGTTTGGTCCATCTAGTCAAAGATGTAACTGAAAGTTTCAGCCTACATTTTTGGGAGACTGTTACAAGAGGTAGTAACAATCATTAGAAACTGATATTCATTACAAGCACACAAAGATTTCTTCTCTGAATTTCAGCTATTTGGTTTAACAATGTGTACCATTCTCCCATCCTGGCCATCCTGACATAGTCCATTTTATAGATTTTATTGATTCTCATTATGGTCTCTGCTATCACAATAAATTAAAGAGAAGAACTCCCTGTAATCTTTCTTGGCAAGGCTGTAGGGTGCAAGTATCAGATATCCACTCTGACAACTCATAGGTCAACAGAAAAAAAGGCTACAGGCTCAAAATTCATCCATGCTGACAGCTCATGGCACCAGACAGCTACCKCTGCATACAGGCATCACAGCGACACAGCCTCCTCCCGCGGGCAGCCTCGGGGACGCTGCTCGTCCCACCGGGGCTGACTGCACAACTCCACAGATTGCGAGAGCAGATGTTAATGACGACGGACCAAGCCAGGTGGCCTTTTTGAGGGAAAATTTGATTTGCTGTTCAATAATTGCCTTTTTTTCTTTAATATATAAACATTAGCATTACCAAACTTACTCAATTTTACCTTGAAGAAAATTTGCCTTTGCTGTATAAATGAAAAACAAGAGCAAAAGAAAAAAGCAGCAGCGCGTAAAGATTTCACCTGGAAACATTTCCCAAAATGGAAGTCTATGTAATGGAAGAACAGTTTACTTTCTGGTGTAMAATAGTGAAGATACTCTTTCAACTTAGTTTTGTAATTAGGGCCCCAAAACCAAAGTCAAGAAGCTTCAAAGAGCACCCATGCCATGCCAGTAACAGCCCTACCACTCCAGTGCTCCTTCTGCCACCATCGCTCCTGATGTTTCCTCTTTACACTTTGTTATCGAGCCGATCTCCATGACAGCATCCCTTAAGGGATAGATTCTTGTACCTTCATTTAAATATTAAGCAATTCAGCAGCCTACAGAGAGAAATAAATTCCCGTATGATACTCCAGTACCTACTTSCACATGACATCCCTGTATAAGCCTATGGAAGAACCTATTTGATAGAGAAGATTTTTCAAGGATCCTTGTTGTTCCCTCCGTGGAGCAAACACCTGTGACACTCCCAATGCCAGGTCTACTCCTCGCTGTGTATAACTACATGCTTTTAGGTTGGAAGGGGCTCAACACAGCCCACCGGACATAATGTCTCTAGTCATTGCCCCTCCTGACGTTTCTTTAGTTTTTAAGCATTATGGTTGTTCCCAGGCTGTTCCAGCACACCTTGGACATGGTCGAATTTATCCCCACGCTCTACCAGAATATAAATCTGAGAAAGACTAACGGACACTGTCTGTCTGCACAAAGAAGCAGTTACAGCAAGCCCTGGAGAAAGGAGATCTCAGCTGCAGCATTCCCAGCAGATCTCCAYAGCATAAAATCTCTCTCCTTTGCAGATTCTCTTTGGAATGCAATTGGAGGCAAACATTTAAAGTGGTGCCTCCTCAAAGCGGCTAATCCCACAGCAGTCACAGATCTGCCTCACCAAACTCCCTCCAGGCAAAGGAGACAAAGCTCCCAGCAACTCCCCATTCACCTAACAAGTAAGCTACGCCAAAGAGCATGTAGAGACCACTAGATTAATGCTCCTCCAGACCAGTGAGGAGAAATGAGTAACAAAACTGAGGGTCCTTCTTAAGCACCCAGGTCAGGTATTTGAGTTGATCACTACTCTCACTATGTGGCACAGCAAAAGGGAGTCCCTCAAGCTGGAAGGTCCCAAGTTATTCAGACTTAAAAGATCAAATTAGTGCCCTAAATCCAAACTGGAGACAAGCCAGTACCAATAACAACTGATGGAGTTTAGGAAATATGAGCTTCCCCTCTTAAATCTACTTAGATTTCTGCATTAATTTAAGCTTTACRGAAGTGAGAGCAATGATGGAGACTTGTACTGACAAAAGCCTAGGTTGTGGTAGGAGGATCTATATCTGAACAAAACATCCAGACTTTCCACAGAAGGCACAGATAGGAAACCATATTCCTGGCCACTGCTGTCGTAATGTCATTTAACAACACACATTGCAGAGGGAGCCCTGATCTGAGGTGTGTTTGCACAGCTGAGTAAGGGAACGTTCCCTAAAGCACTGCAGGGAGCACAACTTCAATTCATTAATGTACCAAGCCCACCAGTGTAATCTAAATGAGCAACTGGGTTTTCCTTCCTCTGGCATAATAAACAGGGCCTGTTTTGAAACACACAGCCCCTTTATTCAAAAAAGTATATATATGTCTAGTCCTCATATAGACAGGAAGCAGAGGCATTCAAGTGCAAAGGGCATGCAACCAGCCTGAACCTGCAGCAGAAAAAATGAGAAGATCCAAGGTGAGAGCTAGGAAACACAGGAAGACTGATGTCTCAGCACCTGCCTGACAGCACCGAGCACCACAACCAGGAGGACTGCGAGCAAACACTTGGCACATGCACTTAGAGCTAAGTCGGACCCTGACAGAAAGGCTACGCTGCCCCTGGGGAGCAAGTAACGAGCACCGCGGTATATGCATATTTCAGCACAGCACTAATGTTCATCTGTTTTGCTAGCCAGAGATTGAATATTTTCGCAGCGAGTGCAAAGGACATGACCACAACATCCTTCTGAAGCACAGAGACCAGAGCAACTCACTAGCCGAAAAAAAGCAGCTGTTTGGCACATTCACATGGGGGTAGATGAGTCAGAGCTACTGCTGCGAGCTGTGGAGATCTCTGACCCGGCCTCAGAGCCCTCAGCCACGGCAAGCTGGGGAGCCTCAGAGTCAGGCAAGCGCTGCCTTGCAGCAGCTCGCTGGCGCTCAGCTGGGCCGGGGCGACCCTGCTGGCGGCRTCCGAACCGGGGGCAGCTGCACTGCAGCCCCCCACGCGCCTCAGGCGGGAGCCCCTCAGAACGAGCCATGGCAATAACCCCCGTGACTCCCACGACGCGGAGGACTAGCATCAAAACCAGAAAGAACCTGCAGGGCTCGAGTCCTTCAATACTGCCCCACGTAGGAGAACAGCATCGTGCTCCATAACACAAAAACCCAAATGCAAACAGCACACCTCRTGCATGCTTCTTCCCACAGACTTTTACCTGCAACAGTTGTGTTTCTTCCAGGAATTCTAGGAAGCAGAATATGCTTYAAGTATTCTGAGAATACTTAAACAGAGGAACACCAAAACTAAATTGAAGAGACTTTTTCTCTGAGAGAACTGCAAGTATCTGACCTAGCTGAACTTGGAAGATTTTTTTTGTTTTAAAGAGACCTCCACTGCATCTGTGGGAAGGCCTCCTTAAAATCCGACAGAAGAGGATGACTTAAAAAATGTAGCTAAATCATATAAACCTTCTCTGATCTTCAATCCATCCATCAAAAGCAGTACCCAAGCCAGAGAGGGCAGGAAGAAGGTTATGCTGGTTAAGAACAGTCCTTTTCTTAAGTGGAAAAGAAAACCACATATAAGAAAGTAATAYAAACAAACTGAAAATAAGAAAAGTTGTTGGTGCAGGTTATAAAGCGAGGAAGAGGAGGTAATTAGTAAAGGAAGATAAGCAACAAGGAGAAACAGCYACAAGAAGAGCTGGTACGAGCAGGAGACGGGTTTGGTGGCAGCTGGCAGTTAYAACGGAGAGGGCCCGGGGATTCACATCATTTGCTTTTGAACATATTAGAAACAGGCAGAACGGACCAGTGGAACTACTAACGGTGCAAACGAGCATTCATTCCCTATAGGACAGCAGTGACATTCCAGTAGTAAGGCAGGCGAACGCTACGTATCATTAAACCAAAAAGTCAAGCGAGTTTGAAGACAGCTAGCTAATGACCAACTTGTACCACTGCTATTCATCTTCATTGCATCTTTGAGTGCTAGAGCTGCAGCAGATCTGTGATCGGATATATTTCACAGTCAAAACAAGAGAAGATTTGATTGATAAAGAAAAAGAAAGCAATTAGCATTAACTATTTCCAACGCTATAGCAAACAGCTTGTCAGACTAACTTGATATCCCTTCTTTCATAAGATTACAAATCTAGYTGATAAATCCAATACAGTTGTTGTAATAGACTCAGTAACACATTATGGTTTAGGTAGCTCTTTTGACCTGGTACTGAGTGACATTTTGATTAAGAAGATAGAGCAATACAAAATCAGATCAGAAGACATTAAACAGATCAAACACTGGATAAACGCTGTGTCCCAAATGTAAAACCCTCATCAGGTAGATACGCTTCAAACGGGGTCCTGCACGCTCCAGTTCCTAGCTTGATGCTATTTAATATTTTTAGCGTGACCTGGAAGAGAGCATAAAACCAATATATGTTGAGCCTAGACAGGATACAAAACTAAGATCTGGACAGCAATAAATAAAAAAGAACATGGGTAAGAGACAAAAAGTCATCTAGATTGCTTGACAAACACTGCAAAAAAACAAAAAATGTATGTTCTGATATGTGCCAAAATGTGAAGTCACAAATGCAGAAACGTGATGGGCAGGCTGGGCCACATTTACAAGCCTCTGACCTTAGGAACAACAACTTTGAAAAACATGTGGTCAGAGCAGATAATAGCAAAGAATGTAATAAAAAGATTGTGATAGGATACTTGGTTGTATAAAAATAATACCTACTAGGAATAGAGAAGCTATGGTACCTTTGTATTTGTTCAGTAAGTGATTGATACCCTCAGTTTAGGGATTACACTGAAATTTGGAGAGAGTTCAGAGAAGAGCCACGACAATCAGGAATATTTTGGAAAGCACATGTTAGGGAAAGATTCCAGATTTAGTTCAATATATATGTTGTGTAATCAAGGGCAGTTGCAGAAGCCTGAAATAATTTAAGGGATGACTTTAAATGACACCTCTTACATCATCGTGAAGYCGTGTGTGGGAACTTTTATTCAGGATGTCACAGTTATAACTCAGTTTAATTAAACAGTGAATTAATCTATTTTAAGAGGGCCTTCAAACTAAGTTTCCTTATTGATCCCACAGAAACTCAAAAGTTATGGATTATAGGTGATTATATAAAGATCAGTACTGTTGTGTGCTACAGCTTTTCCATCCCTGGAAGTTGACACATTCAGAGTAAAACTAAGACTTAAAARAATAAAAAAATAAATAAAAAAAGACAAACAACAACATAAAAGACATACGTACAAGCCACAGTGAAGACAGTTGGCCACAAGCACAGCTTTTCAAGGACAGCGGTAAAGTCTCCATCACTAAAAGTCATAAAATAAAACCTCTATTGAACATAAATATGCCTTGTGGTTTGGTATTGTGGCACAGTAGATTACTAGACTCTGGGGCCCAAGATAGGACGGCCAATTTAATTTCATTCTGAATCTTACAACAATCCTCCAGGAATAAATGTGTAATCCAATAAGCCATCCAAATCTGCATAGTCTAATCACATTATTTTAAGCCCTTCTTAATCAACTTAAATTATTTTTTCATTAATCACATTTTATGCCAATTCAGATCATCCCCAATCCTTAGATTTAGCAGTGAAGTTCCACAAATCAATAGAACAAGGTAATCAAAATATTATAATGGAAATATTTTCCTAATTCTGATGCTATTCATAAGCAAATTATTAGATAGGGCGAGAGAGCATATATAGAGCCAAACATGAGTGATTTCTGCAGGCCAACAGCRTTGTTTTCATCGGTCTGCCATGTCCCTGAGGTCACACCGTGCCTCAAGCGCAGTGTTCAGGAGACGCACCCCGAGAGCACGCAAAGCTTCGAGCACAGCGACGGGCGCAGCCGCCCCGGTGGCAGCCCCCCACGCTGCTCATCGCGCGTACACACGCACACACACGGGTACTTCCGTAGCATTTGACTTCTGCACGCAGCTTTTTGTCCTTTGCAATCCTGCGTTTACCTCGCCCGTCACCCAGCGGGTTGCGGATACGAACCGCCCCGCTGCTACAGCCGTGGCCCGGGGAGCCGCCGGTGCCGAGCCGGGAAAGGGGCTGTGAGACACGCTGCCTTCCCCGATGGAGAAACCGGGAGCTGACAGGGCTTAAAGCCGACATCCAAGGGCAACAGCGATCACCACGGCTTACTTGGTGACAGTGTACTAAATTACGTCTCCCTTAAAGGCAAAGCAGTGAACTCCCCTATAACACTAAGCAGATGAGCACTCGAGAGATAGCTGTAGTATTCTCATGAAATTGGCAGGTGTGCAAATCTAGGACATAGCCATATACCGAGTTTTTACCAATAAAGACTCTGAATGTTTGCATCACTCATCAAAATCAGGAGCGAGCGATGCAGGGGATGAGCGCTTTCATAAGCTATGACAGAAAACTGCAGCACCATAACCACCCTACTTATTTAAAGAAGAACCAGTCTGCTCAGGTGAGATATTATATTTTATTACATTTCTTCATAATCTTCAACCTTTAAGACCAGAGCTCTACTAGCTCCAGGAACTCAAGTCTTAGGAAGAAAAAGAAAAAAAAGTGTTTTTGTTTGTTTGTTTGTTTTTAATAAAAGCCCGGCTGCAATTATACTGTAATTTCACTGTGGTTATGTATTTTGGTAAGTGATCATCATTTCTTTTTCCTTACAAGTAAATTAGCTGCATGCCTGAATATTATGGTCCCTTGGCTTTCACATAACACATGCATTTYTACAGCCTGGCTACATCAGCTACCTGGTGTAATTGCTTGCACCTGGCTAATACTTAATCGTGATGAATTAGTGACAGTGGGCRTATTAAAAAATGGAACCACTGTACAATTATGCTGTAACTACAACAGCAAGGTATTTTATGAAAAGAAAGTAACGCCTAAAATGACCCCAAGCTATTTTGGACACTGAAGCTGTTTAGGAAAAGTTAACTAAGAGAAAACTGTCGGGTCTGCTACTGGGAAGCGAGGAACGGCTGGCGCGGCGCCTGCCGGCAAGGCCACCGAACACAGGGAGGAGGCTCCCAGCTGACACCTGCTGAGCACCAGCAGCGTTTCACCACACAAGCGGGCACAAACGCTGGCAGGAGCTCGGGGTAAAGGCGCTACGGCTCAAAAGCAGGTATAAAACAAGTGACTGATCCTTATACTGAAGAGAATTAAGCAAAATCCATGTGTGCCAGGCAAATATTATGCTCTGTACATTGCTACACCACCCAAACAAGGATGGAAGCTATTCACAGGAAGCAGAAAGAACTGAAGGCAAGGTATTCTCGGGAAATTGCCATTAAACATTATAAACTATTTTTCCATGGACAAAAGCCAATTCACACATTAAGGTCCATTCAACAGGTTCTTTAAAACAGATTATGATTTGCAGTAACTGTATGATTTTGCAGTTGCTGGCTTTGAGCGTTAGGCCTGCGCGCACTTAGGCGCGTACTTGGTCCCCAGGGCCACGCAGTGCGTGTGCGACTATCCCTGGCAGCGTAAGGCGCGGGCGTCCGTGCAGGTGCTCATCCCACGGCTCCTCCAGCCCCTGCTAAACATCAGTGCTCTGCTCAGAGTTAACACAGCCAGAGGAAATGCTTAGAAACTGAGTTTGTCCATGTAGTTTCATACCAATAGATATGGCAAAAAGATAAATTTTAAGGAAAAGCCTTAAAGAATTAGCTCCCTCTTTTCTTCTTTTTTTGCTATTTTGTGATGGTTCTGCCTGCCTCACGAGTTATGCTATCCCTAAATAATTTAGGCAAAGTAATATTGTGCCCTCAGAAGAGTCTTGTGAACAAGTCAGCAAAGCAGCCTGAACRCAGAACTGCGGGGAGCAGCCACTGCACGTCCCTGCCACAGCCACGTGTGGCCACACGCGTGCACGAACAGAGATGCACACGCAACTGCCTACGCGTCCACAGGCGCGCGGGGGACAGGACAGCCGAGACGGCGCCAGCGGGGCATGCGCCCGCGTTCCCAGCTCCAGGGAAGGCAGCGAACACCCTCAGCACACTTTGGAAAAAAGTCTGCTTTGGAGCTCCATTTTACAGATGATACAATATTTTTTCTAGCTAGTAGCCACAGGGGGAAAAAATAATTAAAAAATAAAAAACCACTCTTCTGTAAATATGCCATTTTGCTACATTTTGTTTATGTCTGTATTTTAAAGGAAGGCTAAAAAAGACAGTAATTAAATAATAGTAATTTTCAGAAAACTATAGCATTCCTTTGCTTCACAGGTCAGCTTTCAGTTTCATGGATTTTCCAGCCTTWATGCTAAAGCAGACCTTTATGCTATTAATGGCAGATGTGGTTTTTGTCTGTTTAATTATAACAAAGATGACTTTGGTAATGCATTTAAAAGAACTACAGTATAATCAGGGCTGTATCATGAAAACTGCTTTGTCGTACCCTAGAGAATTTGTCTGTCTTAATTAAGCCTCCTCTCTCTGAAGCAGAGCATAGCAGCACTTTCACCCAAATTCCCTTACATGAGAGCACAACAGCTCTGCTCATTGCATTCGCTAGTTCTCTCTGCAGTTTCTGAAACTTTCATCGTGCTTAAAGCAAGAACAAAGAAAACACCTGAGCCTGGCAAGCCGAGCTTGGGCAACGTGTTCGCACACACCACGCGGTGCCCAGCTACTACCGTCCTGCAGTTCAGCAAGTGGACTAACAGCGAATGTAAATGCCCTAATGCCACTACTAGTTTAAATCAGAATAAATTCCATGAGTTCAGACAAAATATTTGTTTTTATCCTTACCTGAATGTTATAAAAGCCAAATCTAGCCCACAGGAGCAACGTATGAGGTTCACAAAAGTTATGCTGTGCTGTCTGACTATGCTCTTTTAAAACATGTTAAGACTCAGGAGAATAGTACAAAACACTGTGGTAAAATCAGGTAATTTACAGCTAGAAAAAAAATACTAAAAATACCATAGACAGTAAACTCCATAGCTCACTAATTTGAGTGCATTTTTCTCTGTCGTTTTCCAATTTTGAATCAATATTGACATTCATGGAAAATATTTTCCTTATTACTTCTCGTCCATTCATGAGCAAAATGAATTCAAGCTCTTTTCTAAYGACATATTCACAACTGGGATCACATTGATCAAGAGAAGAAAAATCATCAAATTTTGGTATGCAATTAAGAGGCAAATAGTTTTTAAATACATATTTTGGAAAATAATACATTTCTAATTCATTTTCCAAAGCCAATTAAATTATCAGCCAACGTGTTTTATTAGCTACTAGGTAAATCAAGGCATGTCAGATACTCTGTAATTGCTGAGTATTTTCTATTGATCAAAGGACACCGTTTATCTCAGCAAACTGAAATGGCATTATCACCCTAATGAAAAACAAATACTGCACCCAGTAGCCATTTTCTTTCAATACGTCTGTATCCTAAAATGCAAATGCTGGTGTAAGCGTTCAAAGCCAACAGCGGTCGCTCAGCGAGCGCCATACGCCACCCCACAGACCCTGAGAGATTTCAGCCGAGTTGTTTCTACATTAGAAGGCAGGCACAACACAACCTCAGTCGTCTGTGCTTTCCTAAGCCCYGACAAAACACATTTTTCTCTGATTGGGAATCACACGCCCCAGGATAAACTTGCGTGTCCCATGGAAAACTGTATGCATCTGTGAAAACCACACCGTCCGGATATCAGCCACGCTAGCTACATACGAAGGATAAACGTGRTGCGGTCTAAGTGCACCCTCCGATTTCAGAACCAGTATGGGTACCTGTAAGTGGCAGAAGGGCAGGACCGACCAAGGGAGCCCTTTTTAGGGCATTGCCTTAGCTGGCTATTATTTTCCAGGGTTTATGGTTTTCTTTTGGTGGCATACTCATGCTAGGTACCTTAATGCTACACTCAGAGTTATCTGTGGGAATCCCTTTCTCTGCCTTGAAACATACGGTTTGAAATGTCCTTCTGAAGTCCAAATAGCAACACGCAAGACTGGTAGGAAGCACGTTTTTCTTGCATCCCCCTARTGAAAAGTGCAAGGGCAGACACCATATGTCCCATAATTAAGCAAAGGTTCCTGCATATTATCCTTGAGGCAGCAGATGTGACTCCAGAGTTAATATTCAGTCAAGCAGGCGTTAACTACTTCGCTTTGCACGATAGAGCATACAGTACTTCCCCAGCGCTTGCTGAGTCAACAAAACGTTCGAACACAGATTTACTGTATTCGCGAGACTCAAGCTACTCGAGCATTTCGCCGAATCCTAGGCAACTTATCCAGTCGCACCAGAAGCACAGGCAGAGTAGCCGGAACATTATATTAAACCATAAAAGCACCTTTCTGTTTGCGTAGTTTGCTCCAACTTCCTACCAAGCCTACATGCATGGTAAATAACATCTTAACAGTAGGATTATATCAGCATACAATAAAAAAATAAGTCAAACAGTTGAGTCTTAGTAAAGCAAGGTGTTTCTTTGCAAGTGCAGAAGTGATACTTCTGCACTGGGCAAACCAGGTCGCTTGAGAAATAATCTACCTCTGAACATTACAAAAGTTTTCATTTTAGATAACAAACATGATTTGAGGGCAGGGAAGAGGAACTGACTCAAAACCTCTTAGCTTAAATTATATCTTTTGATCCCRAGCTCCACAAATTAATTAAGCAAGGTATAAAAAAAAGATTCAGCATGGACAGTAATACCATATGCTGGTTTCATCTCTGGACTTCCAGTGTTATTAGCTTCTCATTTGCCTTTTATTCTCCCTGTTCATGCAGTACCAGAAAAGATACCATAAATGCCCAGTTACCTCTGCCATATCCTTTTTATATGCTTCAAGAGGGATGACACGAAAAACGTTTATTTCAGCAGTTTTCCCAGGACTGGCACAATGCAAAATGTAACATCAGCTTCCCAAGCAGTCCGCATGCACCAGCTTGCTAAGAAAATGACACATCGCCTGTAACGTATCCAGAATTTCCACAGACAGAAAACATCTCGTAGTCTACAAGAAGCCTGTGTTTATGCTAAAATGAAGAATGGATCTAAACGGCCTGGAAAATCTGTTCACTTGTTTTCCTGTTTAAACTCATGCACTGTTTCCTAACCAAAGGGACAGACAATGTTTGGCAAATAAATGTATTTTAAATACACATCCTGGATGTGTTTATACTCCTTTTCTGAATAATACAGAGAATAGAGAATAAAGTTAAGTCCTGTGACTTAAACCAGAAGATGTGGGTATCGGCATACAGACGCGAGCATGTGCATGCAGCTGGGCAGACGTGCCGCACACCAACACACACCAAAGACAGAGCCTTTAAGGGACTCTGCCATCTCCTTCCCAAGTGCATTTTGTAAAACCAYACAAGACTTAGCACATTCTCGGCCATTCCAAGAGTAAACATTTTCTTCTACACAGATGTCCTCCTGAAGCCCAGAGGGCAGTCRTGCTTTGCAGGGGCAACAGAGCAGCACCCAGACAGGGAAAGAGAGACAGGAGAAGAGAGGAAGCATTCCAGCAGAGAGAAACAGGGCAGACCAGCACAGAGTATCTCTCCTTGCAGATCTCTCCTTGGTAGGGTAATTCCCGGTKGAACCCTCCAAAAGGAGCAACCAGGAGTCCCCCCTTCCAGCATACGCTGCTATTAGTTGGATTAGTCAGCTAGAGTTCGCCTTGAAGCTGATACATACACTGACATTAATTCAGTTTGCATGTATAATTTCAATTCACTCATTTTTCACACTAAATGATGTCAGATTTTAATTAAAATCTTTTAGTTGCAAATTCAAATGTCAGTGGTAATGCACAGGATGCTGCTGAACAGATACATCTTGTTCCTAATGTAAATAAAAAAAGGGGAGGGATCTAAGAGCAAAAGTTTCAAGAGACACCCTGCTCGGCCAGGATCAGGGACTGGCCACCTCTCAATCAAGTGCTAGCATTACATTTTCTTTCTAAGCATATCTCTGGCTCTCATTTGCATGTTCACAGGATCAGAGACYACCTAGCTAAACTCTATCTTTCGAAGAGTAAGAGAATGTAAAAGAATAGCTACTAGTTAGTACATGCAACAAGTATGACTTAGGATGCTCCAAACAGCTTTTTCACCTGCCAAAAAGCTGGCCTTGCTTCTTAGCAGGACCAAAGCCTTGAGCTCCTTTGTTTTGAAACTTTGATCTAGGTCTCCAGCTAACAACAAGAGGCCTTTGGCAGCAGCACGTACCCGGTCCTCAGTGAGTCTCRTGAGGACCCTGAAATGGATGAAACACTAAGCTAGTCCCCCAGGTTCCTGAAAGCAGAGCTCATGGTGTGAATTATATTTTGCCATCTTTTTGCAGCAGAATGTTTCTCTCTCTTTCTCTCACAGAGAGAGAGAAGGATGGACATGGCTGCCCACAAGCTAGCACCATCATTTGACGTCTCCCTGTGTCTGCATTACTGAGAACGTTCTCAAGGACTGACCCCACGGAGACATTAAGTTTCATTAAACGTCCAGCTATGCCTATTACTAAAATAGGAAAGTTCGTATCTCCTAGAAAGCTTCTCTGTGGGCTTTGGAAACAATACATTCAAAGGGCTGGGTATCTCCATGCCATCATTACGCTGCTACCCACGCGGGCTGCTGCACAGCCGCCCTGGTTCTCCCGCATCCTCAGAGCCCGTCAGTGACGCTGCCCGGCATGTACACAAGCACGCACGTGCTCCTCTCTGCCTCCTTCCCACCAAGGCAGTGCCACCCCCATTTGCGAGGGAATCGCATGATAATTGCATTTAACCTCTCCAAAAACATTTCTCAGCAATTTTTTTTTTTGAAGTGATAAGGGAAGAACTATGTAGCRGGATGCGCATTTCCCAGAGGCTAGCACCTGCTGACAACAAAACCTACCTGTACATCTGCCAGATGCAAAGTGCTTTAAATGGTCTAGGAGTCCTGAAGCACTGGCACCTATTTACTTAGCAACAGCTTTCAAGGGACATTCCCCAGGATCACTTTTGGCCCTGCCACTGTCATCAAACTCAATTATTTTACTTAACAGAGGACAGATCACCTATGTATCCAAGGTCAGCAGGGACCCCGGCATGAGGAGACCAGCAGCTCTTTGCCCTCCAGCCGCTTTTTCTGGTGCTCCCAGGGGCTCTCCTGCTCGGCTTGCAGGAGTCTGAGTTCTAATCTCTGCTCGCCTGCTTCAAGCTACCCACCAGCTTCAGCCTGAATTTTTAAATTCAGRCATAGTTTGGCAGGGTTCATCATCACACACAGTCAGGTCCAATTTATGTTACTGGCAGTTTGAGAAACTTTTTGATTCCACAAATAAAGCCCATYCCATGGCTTAACTTAGTTTTCTAGCTACAAATTAAACATAGAGACAATAAAACGCCRTATTTTGCAATGCACTCTCACTGTGAAGTGGGAGCTCTTGAGCAGAGAGGACTAACAAAAATTAAGCCGTGAATCCCAGAGTATAAGCCAAACAGAAAAGGGAAAAAAACACTGATACTTGCAGGAAGTAAAGGAAATGCAAACATAAAGAAGTCATTAAAATAAGGACCATGTAGAAGTGGTTCTCCACTATGGGTATCACACTTCAGAAGKGGACAAGCTGAAGGTGTTTTGACATCTTGTTCATTCGAACTTTTCCTCATCAGTAAGACAGTACCTGAAGAAGGAAACTTCCAYTCCCCAGGGAGCACATTTATTTCTTGACAAATGGTACTGAGGACTGCACTATTACAGCTGATGAAAGGAGGGCAGTTTAAGCACTGGAGCTAGTTTGGGGTTGCTCACTGACTTGATGAGGGCCTGCTGCTCAAGCTGCTAATGGCTAGAGCCCAATTTCCTGCAATTTGTTTCAGTGTTCTCAGGCAGCACATTTCTCACCCTYTGCTCAGTCCTCAGGTACCTACCATTACTGTACCTCTCAGGTACCTGGAAGAGAAATGTTTTCTTTGCAGTGTTAAAAAAGCTGAGAGAGAGGAGAAAAAAAAGAAAATGAGAAAATGAACATTGCTAAGAGGCAGCTCCGGTGCTGCTCCTGACGCAGGATATAGAGATTCCACAGAGCCAAATATATTTTATATGGCACGCGGCAATTTGCTCTTTACAGGAAACACTCTTCCTCCTTAACTGGGCCTTGCTGTTAGCACGGATCAGCTGGGGGGGGGGGGGGGGGGGGGGGGGGGGGGGGGGGGGGGCGGGAAAACAGACACTAGCAGACACGAGGCTTGAAATTTCACAGGGACCTTTAGACCAAGAGCTCCAACAGTGACAAGCTTCTGGCTTTGACCAGGACTGTTAAAACCCATCTTTGGTCGCGTTCACTTCCTCCCCGCTGGCACGAGACCCGCTATCTGCCTGCTGAACCKGCCAGCCTGCCCGCGGCTGCGGTCCCGCGAGGGACCCCCATGCTCGCTCGCTCGGGGCGGGTTTCACCGGGCAGGCTGCTGTGGGTCCTGCCAGGGTGCGACGCGGCGCGGCGAGACGCGGCCCCGCGCGCTCTGCCCGTCAGCAGCAGCGAGGAGCCGCGCGCACCCCCGTCTGCCGCGCACCGCGCAGCTGCRCCCACCCGCTTCTCCCTCCTCCTGCCGAGACACCGGCCGAGGCCCCCGGGGCCGCTAAAGCTGCCAGCTCTCGTGGGCTCCCTGTCCGGCCCACGGCCCAGTCGGACGAGCCTTCCTCGCGCTGTTCTCGACGTGCGAGACGGGGACTGCGGTGCCTCTCCCCAGCACACCCATCCAGGGGAGTTCAGCGCCACCAAAAAAGGAGGACGTTCAGACAGGCCAGCACGTTCAGAGGTGCTGAGCTCTCTGCAGTGACGCTGTTGGGATCTGGAGCTTTCAGCAGCCCTTAGCACTCAGCTGCTGTGGTTCATGCGCGTTACCCCTGCCCCGAGGGAGCCCGCGTGGGGCCAGGGCCCTGGGGCATACCTTACCATCTTCTGCCCGAGTCCAAATACGTGCTGCGGATCCAGCTCAAAAACTGAGGTAATCTGAAACAAATAGTATCTCAAATGCATTTCGGGCACATCCCTGAAAACAGAACGAAGCATTCATCGAGCTTACTCAAAAGCCCCTGCATGAACGAACGCCCGCTCTGCCGTCCCCCACTGCACGCACCTCACTTCTGTGATTCACTTCCCGCGGAGCAGGACTTCAGCTCATTCCTCCTGCAACACAAAGGCCGTTTCTCCAGTTAAACTGGAGGTTATAGATAGTTTTTTTGTGCACAGATGAGCTTGAAAAAGATGGTAGAGAACCAATCCTGCTCAAGGAAGGGGCCGCTCCCTCTCCCAGGATTTTAAGCTGTTTGCAAAGGCCCGACTGCCATGCAGCTGTGCACCACGGCGACCGCGCTGCCAAGGCTATCCTGATTTACTGCACTAAGACATGGAGACAAGAACTCACCCCAGCGCTGCAGTACTGAAGCACACTCCTCTCCAGAAGTGCTGGGCATCTAAACATGAAAATGTTAAAACCATGGTTTTGATAAGCATGTAAAGTCATTACATTTTTATTAGAGGAAACATCTTCAAATGCACTGATTAAATTAGGAATAACGACTCGGATCCAGAGATACCAGCCTCTAATCGCATCATCACTAATGGCCTGCTGAGACGAAGGGCAGAAGCCAGCATCTTGAGGGACGAGACATGGCACACGTGGCGCATGCGGCACACGGGGCACGTGGCACAGCCCCTTTTACCGGCCAGCTGCAATGGGCAAAACTGATCAGGGAAGCAGGAGGACTGCAGCAAGCCACAGAGTCCACACCGAAAATCACTTTGCCTGTGATTTTAACCACTGCTTAGTGACTGAGTTGTGCTTCAATAAACACTCAGACAATAACTTTTAACAAAAAAGTACCCATTATTAAACCACCAACTGATACACTGTGCACAGTGACTCAGACTGCAAACTGAAGCTGTTCAGCCTGCAGTTGCCTCCCCAACACAAGCTGCCCCCAGCGTGCACCCTCCAATCTATACATTGCCTGCAAGCCTCCCACAAGCCAAACCCCTGACACACAACTGAAGGGCATGCACCGCAGGGCAGGGGTTGTGTTCGTCTCCCCACGCTGCCCTGACAGCAATACTCTTCTCCCTCACCCAGCTCCCCCCCCCCACAGGCGCCACTCTCCCTTCACAGGTCTCCTGAGAGGAGGGAGGTGAAGCAAGGTGCAGACCTTTCAATGCAGGTAGAGCTCAGGGACCTGATCTCTGCTCACCTCCATGATGCTAACTGCCAAAGAGAAAACATCAACACTGGAACAGGCCTAATCTGTAACCTGTATTTTGAGATGCTGTTGTCAAGAATAGGGAGACTTAAGTTTGGTCAAGATGACTGTGCCTCTTCTTGGATGTTCTCCTGGGTCCTGGAGGTGGCCAGGGATCACTCTGGGCCCTGGCACACTTAGGGCACTCAGGGGCACCAGGAACTTAAGCTCTACTCCAAAAGGCTATGCCCGTTCAGCAGAACGGCTGGAAAGCAGAGTACAGGTTTAGCTCAGTTGGTTAGAGCATGGTGCTSCTTATGCCCAGGTCGTGGGTTCAATCTCTGTATGGGGATATGCTGAGGGTTGGACTCGATGATTTCCAGAAGGTCCCCTACAACCTTAACATCGTATGATACGCTCATCATGTCCCACACCCCCACAGGAGCCCAAGCACTGACCCTGTGCTACCTTGCAGGGACAGGCCTGCAAACCTGAGAGGTCTCTTCATATTGCAGGTGCTTCCTGGAAAAAACAGTCACTAAAATTAAATCACCTGTGCAGGAGCACATCCCTAATCAGRGCCTTTTGCATTGCACCCATAGGTGACACCAGCTATAAGGCGCTGAAGGGCCAGTTGTGGGAGAGGCAAAGGTTTTTCCTCAAGCTCGCCCCAGGGCTGAGTGAGGTTCACACCCCCAGAAACTGGCACAGCTGAGATTTGCCCAGTGCTTATTTTGTCACCATCACWCTGTTTCCTGTTATTTGCCAGACAAATTTAGTATTTAACTTAAGAGCACTGCTTTCATAGAAAACCCTGATCCTCCCCAAAAGCAAACATTACAAGGGATGATTTACCATTTTTCTTTTCTCTTTTTTGATATTTATCCCCTCTCTCTTGCTCTGTGAAAATCCCAAACAAGGAGGAAGAGTGAAACGAGTGTATGCTGCATCTGTCAAAATACAGAAACTAAACTGGGGGAAAAATATTTTTTCCCCTAAACACCCCAATTATCATCATATTAGATATCTTATGAAACATCGGTTAACATAAAATACACTAATGGAAGAGGAATTCCTCTTTAAGGGCGGTATCTTTAAATTAAGCATTACTAAGRAAAAATACAAAAACAAATAGCATGTCAGCATGGAGAAACAGCAGAATCCTCTTTCTGAGCGCCTTCCCCCGCCGCCTCCCTTGACGTAGCTTGCAGATTTACGTACTTCTTTCTCGCAAGGACTGCATCACAAGCTAACGGATGAGTCACTCATTCGTTAGACTTTGCCAGCGTTTGGCCAGGTAAATGGGGAACCCGCAGGAACAACGCAGTGCTRCGCGTTAACCCCATTTCCGCCTGCCTTGCAGTGGCAGAGCTGAAACGCAAGCAGCGAGCCCCACCTCACAGCACGCAGCTTAGCCTCCTCGCAAGGCCCAAAACTCACGCAACACGCGTGAGCGCACATCGGAGTACCTGGGCTGCAGAAAGCCCGAGACGGAGAGCTTGGCACCCAAGCCTCTGGGAACGTCTCGCCTTCCTCAGCTGGCCAAGAGCACAGGTGCCCCCAGGACTCCAGGAGCAGCTCCTGGGCACCCAGCGCCCACGAAGACCTCGGCCCCAGAGGCTGCGAGCAAACCCATCTGCCGACTCCTCCTTCCCCACCCCGGCCCTGCCCAGGCCTCGTCAGCAACCTGCCACCTCGCGTCCCTTCCGGGGGATTGCTGATGGTTCCCGCTTTGCTTCGCGCCCACTAACGGTTATTCCCCCTCCCTGGCAACGAATTCCAAGTGCTCACTAGAAGTGCAAATGTGGTCTGTTTTCAAAGGTGGCCTTCAACAGAGGGACCAAAAAAGAGTCTCCAGTGATGAGCACCCAACTCACTGCTCATTGCCGTTACCCTGCATGGAAATCTGCTGTGGGCCAGAGAAAGCAGGAGCTTGCTGAGTGCACGTAGCCAGACAGGGCWACAAGGATGCTTTCCCGTACATCCCTGCAACCTGCAGGGACGCGATACAGGAATCATCTCATGTATGTATCCAGGAGCAAGAGAGAATGATTCATTTTATACATCTTACATAAATTCAGCTGTAATTCCAGACAATTACCTACTTAAAGTAGATCGCTATTATGAGATTTTTTCCTAAACTTGCATTCCAGCTTCAATGTGCAATTTTCTTCCCTTTCCTTTAAGCTAGAAATAAACTTTCTATTATTAGCCTGTATCTGTCATTAAATTTGTAATGTGTGCAAACACTGATGTGTGTTTTCTTGCTGTTTTGTTGTAACAACTACCAATTACATTTTATAAATATATTGCTTTATATACATGAAATACTTGGAACAAACAAAAAGAAATTGCTGGTTACACGTATACATTAAAAATCTCAAGTAAAATGAAAATAGTAGCTGTGGTAGCACAGCTGCAGGGAATTATGATAATCTGGTTTGACCTCCACCTCTCAGGCCACAGAGTTTCAGCCATTTTCAGGATTCTTAAATTGTCTCCCCCCCCCCCATTGTAACTAAAAGGATTTCATTTCCAAGCTCTTCTTATCTTTATYTTTCCCTAGAACTCACCTCTGAGTGACTTAATGAGGGCAGAAAATTGATAAGCAAATACATTTTATGYTTTATTTGAAAGCACATAGTATTTCTCACAAGTCCCACATGCAGGGAAGATGCTTCCAGCAAACCATCTCTTCTGTAAAGATGCTAGAAAGAAACAACATGGAAAAGACAGATGTGGCACCCAGGACTCAGGCAGAGGCTGGTACCGTTCAACCGCGTGACTCTCCTAGGAAGGTTTGTCTGACTCTAGCAGTGAGGGGTTGGGTGAGCTGCCGTAACGCAATGCTGGGTCAGCTGCCGCTGCCCCAAAGCATCCCCAGCTGCGTCTGCGCCAGCAGGCCCAGCCCCCGCGCTGGCACGCGGACCGGGTGTAAGGCCGAGCTGAGCGTTTGCTCGCCAGGGTGCTGACCCTGCAGCGGGTGCCCCATGCCACTAACCATGCAGCAGTACGGCTCCCTTGGGGAAGGGCAAGGCTCCACCTCGGTTTGTTTTTAGTAAATGAGAAAAACAAGCAAAACAACAAAGAAATAGAGCTCTGGCTAGCAAATGCGGACCCTGGTCCTCACTGTGCCTACTCAGCCCTTCCAACCTTAGTGTCACTGCGCAGGG
The DNA here is from genome assembly GCF_003343005.1 of Rhea americana. Classification (NCBI taxonomy): domain Eukaryota; kingdom Metazoa; phylum Chordata; class Aves; order Rheiformes; family Rheidae; genus Rhea; species Rhea americana. The sequence continues at coordinate 6,396,529 of NW_028185594.1, forward strand.
ACATCAGGCCCATTTCCCACTCCGTATCTCCACCTGCTTTTGCAGTTCCTGGTTCTACATCAGCTGGCAGTAGGGGATCCCCAAGAACGGTCAATGCCCAAGCCTGTATTTTCATCTGTCTACGAGCCACTACCCATAGAGCTAGCACTTCAAAGCGAACTCATAGCTGTTTCTTCAGAAACATAGCATAAAGCACAGAGTAGAAGCAACCAGCCTGTGAGCAACATGCAAGCTCTGGCAGAGCCCACCGGGGCACAAGCTAACTTGCCTCCACAGGACAGGCAGGCAACGACAAAAAAGCAGCTTGTCTCTGTTTCCCCCAAAGAATATTTTTAGTATTTTAAAATTCATTTACAGATAGCCTGCCAAATGTAACGTGAGGTAGGCACACACCACCTCAACTGATCAGTGCGGAGCGCAGTTGACGGCAGAATGGGGGGGGGTAAATAAAAGTATATATTAGCTCTCCCATCTAATGTTCCTCACAACCTTTGTCACAAATAYATACGAAATCCCAGAGATAGGTTTGTCAGGGCAATTACCATACAGTTTGCTATAAAGCCTAAGAACAGCAGTGTTTTTCTCATTCCTGTTAYTAAACAGATTGTTGAATGGGAGGTTGGGGTGGGGGACGCTTTGAGACATTTCCCATCCTAGCCAGGAGTCATTTCTAAATTGAACTGTACAAGAGTTTGTGAAAAATGAAGTATATCTAATTGCCAAATGGAGTCAAGASATGCATTAAATCAACTAATCTTATCAGACTCCATTCACCCATAATTCGCACTCAGAACAAAACCAGAAAGCAGCTGGGAAGCCATTTAAAGTGCCTTTAAGCTTCCCACTCATACTCTGCGCAAAAGGTTCAAGGTTTCCATGGGACGAGTAATAAAGCCATTGGGACTTGAGAAAGGGGAGAACAGCCCAAGCTCTCACACGGCCCTCTCTCCATTCCTGCCACCAAGGCGCCGGGCGGGAGATGCCCTGCCTCACCACCACTGCACCTCCGCAGGAAAGTGCCCCCAAGACTGGCTCGCTGCAAGCYGCTAATTCGAGCAGGAGGGTGTTTAACATTGCCATTCGCAGCAGTCTCCCTGTACAGTGCAGTTTGTGCTAAATTTAACATCTGTAGTAGCAGATCCTAGATCTTGTCAACTTATCGCTACATGCAACTTTTTATATTAATTTGCAAGACTGAAAAATGAGAGTTTTTTTTAAAAAAAAAAAGAACTGAAGGAACTTGGCTGTATTCGTTAACCTACAATTGATCTTCCACGGTATCATGTTAATCCTTTCATGCACCAGGTGTWTTGTAGATGGTTTCTTCAGCAAGACTCGTGTGCGCACAGCGCAGCCGGCCCCTCCGAAGGACTGACAGCCTCACATCTCCCCAGCCATGCTCACCATCCGCTCCTCGCAGGATGAATGTGCTCCACACAGCAGCCGTTGCCAGACACAGATGCAGCATATGCTGCAATGCAAATGTAAATTAGCAGTTTCCAAAAAACACGCTCCGTATTTTGTTTTCTACAGCTATGYAGTCATTTCTGTGCAGTTTAGAGAGCCCATCTTGCCTGACTGTAGAGGGCCATCAGAGAGTTTCTCTGCTCTTTGCAGGCATGGCTGTGGCAGAGGAGGGAGCAGGGGATGAGCATTAGTCACAGGCCTCGTTAAATTTTGTCAGTAATGYGGCAAGGAGACCAGAGGAGGCAGCTAAGATATGAGAACAGCAGGTGGAGATGCTACCAAGATAATACTGCTCTGTGGACAGCCATAACTTCCGCAAGCACGCGGGACAGTCATCTATCATGTCAGCATTCCCACCCTCGCATACAAGGGCAAGGCTCAGTATCTGTTAAACTGTTCCATCAGAAGAGCTAAAAAAAGTAGCAACAGACAACAACACAGTTTATCAGCCATGCAATTACTGACCTTACATGAAGTCCATATTGGCTATGTTTTCCACTAAAATTAGCAGAGCATCACCCACAGCTGAAGTCTAGAGCAGCAGAAAGCACTTGGCCACCTCGCAAAGGGAGTACATTGACACTTTCTCAAGTATGCAGCTATGCAAACACTTTGAGCCACATTTTGGAGATGGATGTCTGCTAAGGAACATATGCATCTACTCTCATATCCATGTGCCTAACATCTGTGTTGCCCTTCATACTAGGCAATTACAGCAAGAGAGAGGCACCAACATCCCAGTTACCCAACTACTTCAAGGTTTTGCAGACACTAGGTGTCAGTTCTAGAAACATGCAYAGTTACGAAAGTGTGCTTTAAGCGATTCTTTTCAAAAGCATCCAGTTTGCTTTTCCAAGTTTAATAACTGAGAGGTTGATATCACCAATGTGCAGGAAGCATTTGCTGTTTAGTCCCAACAAAGAGCTACTCAGATTCCCATCAGCACAGCCTGAGGTGTCTGTCACTGCCCCGGCAGTCTCACGAGATCGGCCAGATGGAGCACCTACATTCTCCTATCTAAAGCATCTCTATTATAACTGCTGCTTACTACACCCCTGAAAGGAGTCTCACAATATTTGCACCCATTTTTGCATTTACTGCAAGTTCTTTACAGATCATAACTCTCAACTGTTTCCTGTAGAGAAACTTTCATCTTTTAATCTGATTCTAGCTTCTACCGCATGACAGTTAAATACAACATCTGAGCCCTGAGGTCAGATTATTAAAATTTATTTCAAGCTCCTGCATAACAGAAAAAAACAGCTCACAGCAGGAACCCATGTGAGCAATTAACACAGCACAACAGCGAGTTTTTCTCTGCTGTCAAATGGCCCTGCACATCTTATTTACTCAGGTAAGCATGCTGCTGTTGGTTTCCTACTTGAAATGAAGATAAACACAGTTTGCCAATGAACATATTTTTACAAGGTTTTCATAAAGTAACTGTTACGACACAATAGATTTTGGCTAAGATTTAAATGGTACAAAGGCCCTACAATAATAAAGTGCAGCTTTATACTAAACTCTGCCTAATGCTGTCATCTCCTGCCATGCACTTTACCTTCAACTGCCCTTCCTGGGCAGAGCTATAGTGTTACTAAGGGCTTCTAAAGAAGGTCAGATTCACTGAAAGCACCCAGGTGCTTTCTGAGATTTAGAGCAGCTGTAGCAACTCCTTCACTAGCTGTCTTCCAGCACTCAATTCCTAAGTGAGACAAATGCAAAGACCTTCCCCAAAGCCACCTTTGCCCATGCAGCTGCTGCTGCCACAGGCTGCAGCGTAACCAGGGTGCAAGAGAGGCCACTTTAACCTTTGCTTAGTGGACAACACTGTGCCAGCTTTGGAAATGGAGACGCTTTCCCCTCTTCCCATCTTCTGTTTCAGAGCCTGTCCCCAAGTCTCTAATTACACATATCTGCACCTCCACATGGGATTTGACAAGAGGAAAATCAGACTGCTCATCTGCTGGCAACAGATGGTGCTTCTCTATGTGGAATGTCATTAGGGAAAAGGTCACTAGGAATAGGAATTCCAGGTGATCTAGAGTGTTTTACTTGACCACTGAAATAAAAGGCTCCTTTACACTAGAGAGGTACCTATAATTTTAAAAGAGTTCCCATTAAAAATATATTGACAAATTACACTGACTTTGGTTTTGAGCTAGTGTAAGTATATATAGCTCTGCTGATTTCAATGGAACAACATATAGCAAAATACTCCTAAGCAGGGGGGGGGGGAACATTTAAACATATTTACGAGCCCTTGTTTCAAAGTTTAGGGGGAAGGGGAATAACTCAGCTCACACCTAGCTCTCTCGAATTTCTCATCTTTAAGAAAAGAACCAGGATGCAGAGGGCTGCAGCTCACCCATACCAGCAGAAACTCTGCTGAACTATTCGTTTTGCTTCTAGTAAGATGAAATTCACCCCTTGCACTTTCTAAGAATTAATTCTTGTCAGGTGATTTACTAATACTTTTAAAGCTTTGTAAGAAGATACTTGTTTTTACATGAAAAAATGCAAGAGAAGGGACACTGAATAARTATTGTAACCAACTACAGAGTCATTTCTTGATACTTGATATTTCTTGATTTCCTGCAGGTTATGGCAGCGTGAAGCCCACTCTTTGAATGCTCTCCCAGCCAGCTGTTTCTGGCACTTCCAGACAATGTAGCAGCAATAGGAAAATCTTGAAGACCATCAAGTAGAACAGGAAGAGATTTYCCTACTACAGACTCCTTTCTGACACTCACTGCTCAAAAAAGAAAAGCTACGAACTAGGACTTCCCTGAGGGATTTCATTAAAAGGATTTCACTGAAAGAAGAAGAAAACSAAGAACAGAAAACCCAGGGCATGCAAAACCAAATACCAYCCCACGCTGGAGAGGGGACGAGTGAAGCACTGAAGCTCAGCACAGCCAGAGCCTCAGGACAGCCCGCTTCTCTGGGAGCCAGCTGCAGCGCTCAGCGGCACACAGAGAGGCACCGGTGTCATCACATGTCACCCTGCAGCTGGCTGTCCTTGGACTAGCTCCATCCCTGCAAACAGGTTAACCCCCTTGGTTAACAGTCTCGAGGCTGCCCCACCAGGAGCCCTTCCCAGGGAATGGATGAGAATCGTAGGTCCAGGCCACCTGCACATGGGCTAAGAACAGCGATGCAGAACTGACATCTGCCCCCACCACYTAACGTCTGGACACTCATGTTTGAGGCATAAACCTTGCAAGTAACAGGATTATTTTGTGACAGCAGGTTTTGGAGGTCCATCTTSCCTCAGAAATCCTTCTCAAAACAAAATCCTGAGTACAAGCTGAAAACGACAATTATTGCTACCACTGCTARGCTACTCAAGTGATGACAAATTATAGATGGTGTCATCCTGAAGTGTGCAAGCCAAAATACATCTCAGTGCTTTTAGGTTATTCAGACAAGATAGCCTGCAGTTCTGTAAGTACAGCCTACCTTCAGTGACGGTCCAAAGCCACAAAGTGAACTGCAATACACATGTCCTAATGGCAAATCCCTTAGTAATCTCAAAAACAGGAAATGAAACAAAAGCACACAAATAAATTGTATCTCGGTTACTGGCTGAAACACTGTGCATATCTTCCCAGAACCTCTGACCTTTACTCAAACCTCAAGGGAGGAGGGGAAAAAAACTGAAAGACTTGAGGGATTTCTGTTTAGGATCATGTTTTCCTCTCTTCTCCAATGCATATCTGCAACCTCCACATCAAATAAACCTTCCCATTGACCAAAGGAGAAGWAAACACGCTTCTTTCTAGATCTGGTCAACCCAAGCAGGCGCGTTCCTCCATTCATCCTGTGGGCCAGTCTTCTGTCAAGTCCATGCCCAGCTACTCAAAAGCTTATGGTGGACAACAAGCACATCAAGGGAACTGGTGCTTTTTTTCTCCTTTTTTACGCTCCTGAGTACTGAAGTGTTCAGAATTATCTTGCAGATATCTACACTGCAAGGTAGTAAACGTCATCACACTACTGTTAGTCTAAAATAGCTATGTATAGAATCATTTTCCAGATGTTCAGTGATTAAAACAAACTTGTTCCTCTAGCTTCTTCCTCCAAGACAGGAGGACATACCATCTGAAGTATGACTGATCTAAAATCTTAGGAAATAAAAAGTTGATTTTCTTCTTTTTTTTTGGGGGGGGGGGGGGGGGGGGGGGGGGAAGGAACATTTCAATTAAAAGCAGTGTGGGCTTTTTCCTCCCTGCTCCTGTTGCAGATTCTCCCTCCGCTTTTATTTTTTCAGAAAATGACAACTATCTARTGTCATCTCTATGCCAGAACAGCCTCCTTATGTGCTGTCAATGCTGCAGGTTCCTTCTGTTCACTGCAAGCACCCTCCAGGACACATCTGTAGGAGTGAGAAAAAAAATCTCTGCTAATGAGGCTACTATCCATTCATCAGTTGCTCTGAATCACRCTACAGAATCATCTGCCTAGCTCTTTTATTCCTTTTTACCATTGCTGATTGTGACACATTTGTCTACTTAAGTTGTGTTTCAGTACAAATAATGAAGCATTAAAATAATTTTAATTTCTACAGAAAAGATTTACCAAAGATTGTTCTCACTTTCCTGAAGCACACATACATGTACACATGAACACACACAGCTTCCCTTAGCTAGTACATCATTAGGATTTCTTTCAAAGAATTTCATCACTTGCAAATAGACTCTTTTCAGCAAAATGTGTTCTGTGTAAAATCCTGCACAGAGGTGTTGATTAGCTAAATGCCACTCATTTTACATGGCCTTTTTTTTTTCCAGCTTCGATCTGTAGGAGCTTTCTGTGAGGTTAACAGATGCAYAGGGGAAGATTGTTTAAAATGAGCCAAGTGTTTGATACAAAAGATGGGCAAATTATCATAAGTACAAGCCACCATGAAGAGCTTAGAGACACGCAGCCATAGAAATGGCAGTGCACAGAACAAACACAAAGCAAGAGCAGCTYTGGGGCATGGGCAACAGGCGTCTTCAAGGACACTGCTTCCAGTCAACCACTATGTTTCAGATGTGCTGCAGATAGCACAAGGCTCCATCCAGTCCTGGGATGGGACCTCCTGCACAGCTGCAGGTCTTTAAGTAGATGCAGAGGAAAACAGCCCATTATTTGACTTCTTTTAAAACAGATTAAATACCCTCCCCATTCACCATCTCCTCCACAAAAAAAAAAGGAGGAGGAAAGAAAAGGCATGTTTCTCCATACTTGCTCATGTGAACTTCTGACAGGAAAGGAMTCTCTTGACCCCATCCATTGAGAGGTAGGAAGGAATCAGAAACATGTTCAGTTAAAAAAAAAACAAAAAAAACACAGCACAGTATAAACCGCAAATACTTTGTTTCTGGAGAATTTACATGTAGATACACCAGGTAAGTCATTGCCTATCATATTAAAGAAAGAATTTGGTGGCTTTGGGGGAGAAAAAATCTCAGAAATTAGTATTAGTTAGTTGTTGGGCTTTGATTGTGTTTTTTCCTCCCTAAACAAATGGAAAAAGAGCAACAATGGACATTTTCACATTGGGAATGCCAGAGCTACCGACCTTCATCCATATTAAATGTCGGGATTCAATCAAAGTCTACAGTTGGAGCGGCAAATACTCAAGAGCCTTGGGAAATCAGATCACTTATTCACACAGGMAAACTCAGCACTTCAGTTTGAAAACACCTTTTAAATAGAGTTTAATAAATAATAATWAAAAMAAACATGTTTTCAGTCAAGATTAGAATTTGACTTCAGACTCCATTCACACACTTGGACCCCACAGTCATTCACAATGTGTCTTTGGTGTACCCAACAGGTCCAGGTCCACATGAAATAAACGAGTAAGAACTCACGATTGCATTCTAGCATAAAAACTCCCTTCTAATTTATAAGCTTTCTCAGAGGTAGCATGCTGATTGATGCTTGAGTAAAGAATTTCCTCCACATTTCATGTTAGTTTAAGTATCATTTGATTTTCAACATATGGAAAAGAAAAAAAAAATAGTATTATAGTCGCAACATGAAACTGACATTTCTGAAATGCCAAAGGACTAGTTTCGAATTTTTGTCTGTAGAAAGATTGCCAATATTTCTTTGCTTCTTTCAGCATCCCTCAATTCTCCCTGTCACCATTCTGAAATAGTGGGAATCATCCTTCACAGCAGAGCAACCCCAAAGCCTCCAGGATATCACAACTGATTGCTACATTGCAGAAAACACAAGAACTGCTCCAGTCTGTCAGGTCAAAAGCAGAGCATGGATATCTTAAAATATCTAAATATCAAAATCTAGAGAGATTTAGAAGTGTTTTGAAGCTCTAGGAAAACATATGAACCAAAGCTTAGACAGCACCCAGGAACCATTTACTCTGCTTCAGATATGTTAAGCATATAAATGACTTAAAAAAAAAAAAAAAGATTTTTGAACTAAACCTAGAAATTATATAAAAATGAATGGCCACTTTGGGACTGCATCACTCAYGGCCGCATTCATGCAGAGAGCCGTGGCTGTGTGCCATGACACGAACGCCCTCRCCGGGACATGCCGCGCCAACCCCTCCGGCTGCACACACGCTCTTCTCCCAGTGCACTGCGAGGGCTGACCTCAGTGTGTGGCAACACCTCCATTCCTTCGCGGAGCCAGCCCCCCAAAAATTCACTATTCCCACCTGACAGAGGCTTCCTCTGCAGGAGTTCCAACACCTTTAGCTAAAAAAAGTGAAAAGGAAATCAGGGAAAAGGGAGAGGCTGAGTTTGGAGCTTTGTTTTTGTTTTGTCTCCTGCAGTTCCCCCCTCCCCCCCAAATATCCTTTACCAATTACACACCATGTTTCCACACTCACGGTCTGGCTTTCATGTCTTCTCTCCTTCTGCCTCTGCAGAAGGCTTTCAAMCCACTCCTCACTGCCCAAGCACATCTGCCTACAGCCCAGAGTACCACCTCACCATTAATACACTATAACGAGGCTTTGCTGGTATCACTCGCACAGCAGTAACCTCCAAAGCTGCTTCTTACTTGCGTGTCATGAAGACAGCTGAAATYTGTGGTTCTAACCAGCCATCTAGGCTGAGCATCCTGCCTCCTGCTAGGGCAGCGTCAACAGAGGGGAGTGATTAAAAATGTTTGCTTTTCATAGCAACGCTCTCTACAGCACCACCRGGTAAACAGAAACATGCCTGTTTGAAGGAAGTTTCACAGTGGATTTCAGTGTGTCCAGGATGCGACTCTTCACCAAGAACTGCAAGGCAGAAGCAGTAACACTAATTTAATTTCTATTGTGGCCTTCTGAACAGCCAAAACGTCTGTTGCTCTTCTAAAAGCCTGTTTTCACTTACTGAGTATCACTGACCCTTTATTACCAGGGTATAATTAGGCTCTTATCTGCTGATCCCCTCTAAGAAACACAAAAATGCAGAACGAACAACGAGCGAAGGGGGCTGCATGGCCCGTTAGGCTGCCAAAAGCCAGAGCCATCATGGCTAAACGAGCCTCCGGCTGCAGTGGGCGAGGGACAAGAGGACRGACAGCCACGCTTCGGCACGCTGCTCAGTTCCCTATGCTTCAAAATATTGGTGCGGACTTTTTAAAAAAGTATCCAGTTAAAACCAACATGCTGTAAATATACATTACTAATTCTGTATGTCCTGTACCTCCTTGAATTTGCTATATGAGCATGCTTATGTGAGCGTGCCAAGGTTGTACAAGAGGTGGGAGCTCTGTGTCTAGCAGCCAGCGCTGGCAGCGCCCTGCAAAGCTGCAGCAGGACCAGGGCGATGGTGCAGCCTCCCCATCCCTCTCTCCACCGCCCCACACGCRAGGTGGAAAACGGCAGTACAGCCACTGTGCTCCTCATTGCTGGTCCATCTCCCTTYGCTGCCAGCAACGTTAATTTTCACTGAAGCACAGCTATATACAAACATCAGAGATGTCGAGCACAAAGAGGCCAAAACTGCGCTGCTCAACCTGCAACCACAAAATTGGCACCTGTGCAGAGGCAACACAGCTTGCAGTCATGTCCTCTGCGATGCAGGAGGCCCCTTCCTGAGGGTGGAGGGGAACGGAGACAGCCCTGACACCAACGGAGGGCAGGACCGCAGGACAGCCACATCAAGGCGCCGCAGATGAGCCAGGCACCGCGGATGCGGACAGAATAAACTCACACACAACCCTGCAAACCAGGGCAACTCCAACGCAGCACCGACGGGCAAGGGCAGCCCTTGGAGGAGCTCGGCTGTCCTGGTGCTCTGCTCTTTTCAGCCTGTCCAGCCGGAAAACAAGGAGGGGAATATGCTCATCTCCTCTGGAAATTAAGTGAAATTGCAGCGTTCAAAAGCATTTGGGTCAGATTAGGAGTTACAAAATGAAGCTTGSTGATTAAGAGAGTTGCATTAGGCACTGAGGTGTTTAAAAGAAGATTAGGAAAGATCACGTGCTTTCTTAGTCAGGAGAACCAAAACGATTAAACATTACTAGTCTCCTGGTGTGGTGCAGTAGAACACCGTAACGCTAATGTCAGGCCACAAACAGAGAATTCTCTGATCAACACAACGTAGCTTAGCTTCTCCTAGAAAAAAACAGCACACCTCCACCCTCCCACATCCATCTGAGCAGCACACAGGCTTCAGAGAAGGGCAGGAAGCAGTGGGCAAAGCAGCAGGAGGGAAGGCGGAAGAGAGGCAGAAAGGGAAGAGCAGGAAGAGGGTGGGGGGAGCAACCTGGCACCAGAGGAGAAAGCTGTTGCTGAAGTGCTAGAGAGGACAGTGAGGACAATGCTGGGGGAAAAGGTGACCTACCACCAGCTGGGTTAAACCACACAAGAACCTCCCTCTCACCCCAAACCACCTCAGAGCTGACTGGACAATGCTGCAGAGGTCCTCCCAGAGCTCCCTCCGGCCTTGTCCCCCATGGAGTCCCACACCTCCTTGGAACAGGGAATTTATTCTTCAGAAAAAAACCCTGGAATTTCGTGGAATTTCTGTAATGTGCACCATGAATTTCTCCTTTGGCTGCAACTTTAATATGTAAGATAGGGAAAGACAGGGTATGGAAGAGAAGATTTAAAAAGACAGAAATACCAGTGAAAAGCATTGTTTAATTTAATATGGAAAGTAGTTTAATTTGGGAAGATAAAAGAAAAGGAGCTTTCCCTGAGACCCCAAGCACTCCCCCCCACACACACACACACACACAGAGGTTTGGTGAAGCAGCAGCATTTTTGCAGCAGAGCAGCTGCCAAGTCCTCTCCCATGCTGTAATCACAAACCCCATGACACCTCTTAGCTACCTATTTCTAAAGCTTTCCCAAAAAGCTTTTGCCATTTTGTCTACATGGTATTTTAGTTCAACCAATGAGTCTAATACTATGATTCCTACACTCATTAATGCAGCCCAAATTCAAAACCAAAACCTGTTTTGGAAGCTGCTTCCTGAATATTTAGGAGCTGCATTCACCAAGAGAATGCTGGGGATAAGAATAAATTTAAACCTTTTTGTGTTCATTAAAACATCTAATGAGAAAATTGCTGCCTAGAGCTGTAAATGGTAACTTGTTACTGCTGATGAAGATAGCAGAGCTCATTTGTAAATACAATAACTGCTATTTCAGCAACTCTGGCCCTGATTCAAAGAACCAGTACGCTGTTCATTCACAAGGAAAAGCGATGGGATTTACAGGGTCTGCAAATGCCTAAATATTGTGTTCATCCCCCTTGCAGAAGTGTGGTAGAGAACAGAGTCCTCTTCTCACTGAGGTCAGGGCAGCTTCTGAGTGAAAKGGAAGCAAATTAGGCCGGGCTACCTTGAAGCTGGTGGTCCAGCCAATGGGATCTGTTGTGCTTAGACCTTTAGGGGCACAAACAAAGCAACCTGGATTGAAAAAATGCAAGTGAACCACCACATCATATAATAGCTGCATGTCTCTTCAGAAAGGAGATATGGGCAACTGTGTTTGGAAAATGCAGATATTCGTATTCAGTCAGGCTTACACCTGGGCACCAGCTCATTGCTCTCAACTAYTGTAGCCAATCAAGCTTCAGAGACACCCTGGAAGTCATGCAGACTGCAACCAGGGTTATTTCTGCGATCACCAAAACCAGAAGAAAATATCCTCTCCCTCATGCTTTTAAATGAGTTTAGAAAGAAAGACTGGGAGCGTTTTCTCACTCTGTAGCATCACTGGACACACAGTAACATTTTCATGCTGCAATAAATGACATTCCAGGAAACTATTTAGTCACCACTGCAACGGATGGAAATCATCACCAAGACACTCTTTAGACCATTAACAGATGCTATACCTTCACGTTTGGCTACCACCACACCAGTGTCCCAGGCACAGACAGAGTGGACACCACACCAGTGCCCATTACAAGACAAACTATTCTCTATTACACGCTGTCTTCTGTAATTTCTGCATGCTGATGTATCTGTTGCCATCATTGCCATTCAGAGCAAGGGCACTCCAGGCGGCAGCTAGAAGCAGCGAACCCTAACCAGGACTTTGATCTGCCATTTTTCTTCTGCAGAAGCACCTCTGCAGCAAAATTCATTATCACTACTCCGGTACAAACTGACAAATGGCAGCAGAGAGACCTCTGAGGTACATTAATATGAACCTGAACCAGAACTGAGGCAAACTCTTTTACTTCACCATGCTGAGTTTAATGTTTTCCCTTTCACCTATTAAATTAAGCAAGGGCAAGGCACTTTCCCCTACTCATAGAAATGGTATTAAATTATGCATTCTGAACTAATTATCTGACGTGCTGCCTAAACCCTATCATTATACATGTCAAATAAGGAGAATGCAAAATGTAGCTCCCAGGCAAACAAGATAGACACAGGATGAGCATGAAAGTGAGAAACTGCTCTTAAAGGGCTGCAGTGCTGGAGACACCAGCCATTGCCCCCACAACATCTGGGCAAACTCCATGGGGAGCCAAGACAGCATGACTGGGAGCATTTGGGACCCTGCTGGGGTCCCAGCCGGGGGTCAGCTGCGGATGTGGGCTGTCCTCTCTCACACAAGGCTGTCTCTCAGCATGAGCACGACTGATGAAGCACCGTGCGCAGCTATTTTCCCTCCTCTGGTTTTTCTCATGATGCACAGTGCGCATTCTCTGTAGCAGGGAGGAACTAGGATGCTTCCAAAGCCACTAAAACCAGAGAGCACCTCCCAAACTTGCTAAGGGCTCACCTAGGCAGGTCCCAGGAACATACTGCAGTGCCCAACCCCAGACTCCAGGTTTGCTCATAAATTCAAAAAAATGAAAATATCTACTTTGCCACAATGAATAGGTGCTGGATTAATAAAGTGACCAAACAGCAAGTTGGCACCAGCATGTTTGTCCTGCGCCTGCTTCCGCTGTGGATCTAAACAGCTACAGACAGCACCATTACAGCTGGCCTACACAGTAAGAAGCACAGCGCGAAGGTAAAACTGCCAAGCAGCTCAAGGAGCCAAGTCCCATTAATCACTGACAAAGCATCCCAATGCTAAATGCTTCACATTCATCTTTTTCTGGGCCTTTCACTTTGCAGTTTATTATAAACAGAGCTTGGCTCCAGAATCTCAACAAACTCCCCAGACACAGCCACATTTTTCAAGCTGCCGTCTTCACTAGTCCCGAGCTCCCCTCGTCACCCACAAACATTCCTCCATAGTTACATTACGTACACAAGAAACATTTTGAAATATTCCTCCAGCCCAACAAGCGAGCTCACAAGGATTCAGGCACTGTCCTTGTGCATCTGCATAGCAGGCAGATGCTACCGTGGCTTTTATGTGCTAAGTAGAAGAGGGAGCTATTTCTATTTTCAGCACCGCAAGTGGAAAACCTTTCCAGAACAAGCAGTGACTCCACAACTTTTTGCTCCTCTCTTTTTGCTGCTGCCTGCTCTGCAAGGGATGGTGCTGCCTCCCGCTGCGGTCAGGAGCCCACCTGAGCAGGCAGCACGAAAGGCCAGGCCCCTTCCAACAGGCTGCACACGCTCACAGATGCAGCCTCTGCTCCTCAGCACACCTGGTGAGCCAGCAAGATCTCTGTATTGGAGAAGCAGGATCTCTAAAGGATGGCAGGATATTTTGCTTACCATAAAATGTAAACTATCCTGTGGATCAACTGCAATTATCTGATGACTCACCTTCCAGCAGCAGTACGAATTTTGAACAATTACGTATTTTAACTAGGTAAGAAGATAAGAAACCTTTGGCTTACTACAAAGCACTCATCTCAACAATAGCTTGAGAGTTTTGTTTTGTTTTGTTTTAAATCTTCCTTTGCTTCCCCGTGATATTGTTTGCACCACCCTTTTCCGTAGGCTTTACACACATCAGGAACTATTCTCCAGCAAGCTCCTAATTCTCTTTGTTCCTCCATCCAACTCACTTGATAGTCATCTGCCTTTCCCAGGTCTGCTGGCCCACAGTTACACTGCTACACTCTCCCAGGKTTCCAGGGAAGCAACTGCAACTTCATATAGAAAAATCTCATGTGGGCCTTTTCCACTCCCAACTCGTAAATGCTCAGCCCATTCCCCTTCCCTATTTGGGTTTTTCACTTCTGCAGAGAAATGTCAGCAATGGCCTACATGCAAAAGCAAGGCACAGGAAAGCATTTCAGAGTTTTAGCAGCCTGGACTGTCAGGGAGCAGCTRGGAAGACCAGGAGGGTGCGAGAGAAACCCCCCCAGACACCCAGATCCCCGAAGCAGGATTCGGCAGCCGTTCCTCATGATGGAGGCAACCCAAGTGCTTTACACAACAAGCCAGTGTTACTACAGCACTGATCGACCAGCTGAATCAAGCAATGAGCAGAGATAATTCCTCAGAAGCCCCTTTCAGGCTCCACACTACCATCCCATCCATCAGCTCCACATACAGGTTTTTATATATTATTGTTATCAATTAAATGTGAATACAGAGGTGGTGGAGCCCAACAACAGCTCAAGACGGAAGATATCTGAGTCCTGAGGTAAATGTGAAACTGTAGCTCAGATCTGCTTCTATTTGCTGGAGGTGCTTGCACCATTCATGACAAATATCCAAGGCAGAAACAGTCCCTAACAGGAAAAGCTCCTTACTGATATTAAATATGTTAGGCCAAATTCTTCCTTAGGATAAATCAGATCTGCAAAATAGAATCAAACTAGAGATTGATTTACTACTATCATCATTTTTAGCTACACTTCTGCTCATCCTCTTCCTCCTAGGACTTAGGCTTGCTGACAGAGGTGAAAGCCATGGGAGTGAGGAACATAACATGCTTTGTGGCATATCTGTTTAAGTTTTCCTCGTGAAAAAGGTTTACATGGTGGTGCTAACATTATAGAAAGTAATAGAGACTTAGCATGATGCAGTTCAAAAGAAAAGACATATTTCTGTGCTGGTGTTCAAAGGCTGATAAACTGTTGACAGCTCTCACAATTTTCTTACCATTCAAATGGAAGGCCCTACTGCACAAATTCAAAATCACCAGACTGCAAAAACCATGGATAAGAGAATTAATGTAACTCCATTTCCAAGTCAAGCCTATTTAAGTCTTAACCCAATAAAGAACTTGTGCACTCAAGTCTYTTGATCAATCAAGTGTCTCTTGATTCAACATGCTGCTTGCTCTCTAGAGTTACTGCTTCCCCAGAAAGAGCCTCCAACTTCAAGAGCAAAGCAGGAGAGCAAATCTTCTCTCCATTCAGAGATCTAAAACATCCTGGTTTTGCCAGGGGAAGATGACACACAGACAGTGAAGAACTCCCTTGTTGAGGGCTTCTCATCCCCTAGTGCAGAAGATGCAATGCTGGCAGAACAGCTCACTGCATCACATGCGTATGTCCATAGGCACTGAGGCTGCTCTAGTTCAGGGTTGTTTCCACCTTCAGCTCAGAATCAGCAAAGCACAGAAGCCTCTTAAAATAACCACTATATCTATATCAGTCTTCTCCCAGGCTAAAATCTAACACAAGACCTTTTAACTCTTCTCTGAACCGTGGAGTATAGTCTAACAGGCCCCTGCTAAGACTCCAGCTGTAGACCATAGGCTTCCTGCATCAGTGACAACCGAATCATTCTGTCGGGCTCTAAAGAGACACTTCATGCACTGAACGTCTACAAAGATCAATCTGTGCATTCAAGATGCTAAATATTTATCCAGGCTGAAACTTCAATGTGTGTAGTAACAAGCTGTAAAAACACGTCATCAGAATTTGAGCTGAAGTTGCCAAATGTCAAAATAGGATAGCATTTAAATATTTGCAAATTTTGCTTGTGATACAGCAGCACAATGCAAATATACTGTCATTAGCATTTCAAAAATAGGTTCTGAATGAAAGGGAGCTTTAAAAATAACATTTTTTTCCTGGCATCCCTATGCTAATAATTCTGCTTTTAATAAATAATTATAATAATAAAAAAAAAAGTCTTCCATGAAGGCACAAGGTGTCACTCTCTCTTTATACAATTTAAGTTCTTCCTGCAAAGTAAATCAGACCAAGGACCATCCCTCACTTCTTCCYGTAACAAAGCTAAAAGGTTTTGTGCACAGGTAGGCATCTCATGCCACTCCAGATGTCCAGAGTCAGAACTGGAGTTACTCATAGGTGCCACTAAGCTCCTTGCGATCCCTCCGAGAGAGCTCTTTTGAGTAAATTGCATCACATCACTGAGAAATATGATTTAACTACTCCTAGAGACAAATCAACTGAACTGGAAAGAAATGAAGCTGTGTATCCAAAGTCACCAGGAATTTCACTAGTACCATCAAATTACTGCCTGTCCCATCATTAATACTAGAACAGACACTAAGGTGACAGACATCAACATAAAACCATAAGGCAAAAAAAGCAAGATTCCCACTGAATAAGACTGCAGTTATGTAATAGGCAATAGCACCATAATGTGTAACTGCAAAGATGGTAAACTCTAATTACATAGGCCCTTCTTTTCCACAGAATACTTAGTTGTGCAACCTCAACATTTTTATATATCACTTTATATATTTTTTGCAAAAATACACTGAACTATTCAACCTATCTTTCATCATATGATTTTTTCTTTTCCTCTCATTATCTTTTCAGGTATCCAGCCCAGTCCTGTGGTTTGTAAACACTGTTAACTAATTCCAGATCTGCCAGAAAATCTCATTAGCTAAGACAGAAAGCACTGCTAAAACAGATAAAGATGATTCATTTTATTTCTGTTAGCCAGAGGAATGTAACAAATAGCTGTGGAGATCTAAAATTATGTGCTTAATATGAAGTAACACTAAAACAAAACACTTGGACAAGCAAGAATTTGACAAGTAAAGCCCTTTGGAAAGCAAGTTCCTGACTTTTAATCTGTTCAGCCCACTACAGCTTCAGTGGTATATGCACTGCATCACTGTTTTTATTTAGGACTTCAACAGACCTCATTATTCAAATTCCCTACTGTCTACTTAATATCGTTAAAAGAGTCATTCTTATTTACATGGCCTTTCATGTCTGGGAAAAGGAGGGAGAAAGAGATATCTTTAAGTACTAAGCATTACTAGGAAAGAGACTGCAAAGGTTCAGAGTATTTTGAGGCTAGTGTTTTTACAGGATTTTCTACGCAAGAGGCTGTTTAGCGTSGTGCTGCTAAAAACAGCACCATGGGGAATCAGTTAAAAAATCTTCACTACTTCTACCCTTGTTTACTCTGTAAGAGGCCAAGTGCTCTAATGGCACTTAGCACCTCCACGGCACTCTGTAAGCTCTGAGCAGCTCCATGGCCTAACTCAAAGCCAAAGGAGCCATATCTTGGCTTGATCTCAAAACTGTCAGACTACAGCATCAGATGGCAGAAAGGATTTTCCCCTTCTGTCTAAGGCCAGTAAGACGACCAGTGGAAAATCTCACTATAAAGCCAGAATTAAGAAGTGCCCAGATGACAAGTCACATCCCTTCCATGTTAACATTCACTCATGAGCACTATAAAACATTGTACCTGGTTTTAGCTTTAAGGCTTCAAATGACAATATATCTGTGCACGTTTATACATTTTCAGAAGCATTTTCATAAACTGATTAAGTTGCCTAACTTCAGAAGTGATAGGCAAGTTTAGGCTTTTTATTTTAAGATACCTACGCTGACACACTTGGAGGGAYCTGATTTTCACACAGTACCACTCACCCTCTCCCTAGAGGCTGCCTTCCTGCACCGCACCTCCAACTAGCCAGCCAGAATTATAAGTCAGGCTGGAGAGTGCTGGCTACACAATCAATGCCAGAAGTCACACATCCAGCGCTCATTTTCAAATCCCGGTCGATTCATTTCCTTCTCCATTGGGTGCATCCAACCACAGAAGTTGGCTCACTGTACAAAACAAGGATGCTTTGTGCTCTGTAGTGAGATAGCCCTCTTCGCTGGGGCACAYGTTAGATCCCCAGTGCTCAGAGGAGAGTCAGTCTCCAGGCTGCAGTCGTCCATAATAGGAACTGGGTAAGAAAACTGTGCTTCAACATTTACAGCTTCTCCAGGCATCAGAGCTTGGAGGGACTCACCATGCCAAGAGTTGAGCTGTAATTCTTGCCAGTGCTGAAGGAATTAGCTTTCAAATGTGGATTTGAAATCCAGAGGAAAAAAAAAACAGAAATACATGGAGGAAGACATGAACTTTAGCCAAATCACTTTGGCAGAAATGCACAAACACAGAGAAATCAAGAAAACTTATGCTTTGTCTACACTAGGAAAAATACTGCCCTGTAGGGCTATCACGAAAGCAATGCCTGCTGGAGATACAGTATACATTTGCAGACAAATGCACTGGTTAGTGTAGCTTACTTACATCAGTTCAGGTAATGAAATAATCTCTGTCAGGAACAAGACAACTCTTTTTTCTTTGAAAGTTTAACTCTGTTCACTCTAGGCTTTTTACCAGTCCAGAATTGTCAAAAGTGAAAAGCTAATAATCGTATATCCAAGCAACAGTAGAAGAGTTCAGTGCAGCAAGGGTTTGTACATCTTCATCTGATATAACTGGATTTATACAGTCAAAATCTTGTAAGAAATCCAGCGACACATACTACCAGTTTTCTCTTTAACTCATAACCAAATAGACTTGGCAATTATTTTCAGAGGCCAACAATGCTCTCAACCCGATCAGCTTTCCTACATTTCCAAGGTTCCAAAACGTTTCATGAAAGAACTGAAAAGTTTTATTCTCCTTCAGCTCTGAAAACCTGGTGATAGGCTAGATGGGGTCACCCTGCAAAGGCAAAGGTGCAATTCTCTATGTAGTTTAAATTGGATCCAAGTCCAAATTCCTCCTGAACAGGCCATTTCCTTGCTTTTGTCTCCCAAACCTCAAATTAACCATTTCCACACATTCTTGTGCCAGCAACTGCACCTGACAGCCATACAGTAAATCAGGGAACTGATTCAGGTGAACATGGATCTATGTTAGTGTGCATCAACATATATGTAATTATTAACGGTGYAAACTGGCATGGAAGTGTTAGTGATGCCACTGAAGTCCATGAAGAAATATGAGGGGATGCCTACCCAATAGATCTAGCTTCAGAATTTCAGAAATCGTTTGTCTGTATTTACCTTATCTTCACATTTATTTAATACTCACAAAATTATTTAATACTCACAAAACACCACAGATATCTATCAGGAGGGGACAGGGCCTTCCCCCATYACATCATCCCAGCCTCTGCCCTGCACAGCTGCCTTGCATCACTCTGTGCGCCAAGGGTCCCTCTRACAGCGGCCACCTAAGCCTCGCCATGCAGCACCGGAGATCCATCTCGAGCATGACCTGCCCTTTCGTGTCTGGCCTTTCCAGGCTGCCAGGCAGCACCCGCACCAGCTCTAAACCGAGCCTCAAAAATGCTACCGCGGCATGCCTTTACGGGCATACCTCCCAGGGTCTTTGCAAAGAATGCCTTCTGTCAAAACGGCATCCGAGCGAAACAGCCTCTTTAACTGCCCCGCAAAGCTCTGTTTGAGGTGCCACATTCCAGGAAGCACAGCTCAGTACGGTTTTATCTGTGCGTTGTTGGGCCCCTTATGCCTTTTGTTACAAAAATAATACAGCTCCACAACAGGGGAGAACATATTCCTCCCTAATAAAGTACGCAGCCAAAAAAAGAGCCAGTACTCAAAAAAGAACCATCATACCAAGTTTCTCTGGTGTCAGGCTTTCTACTTTTTTCCCTTCACCGATCTATGTAAAACAAGGTTTCTCCTCACCGCCTCAAATTACAGTCCTTTCTCAGGCCACCTGTAGCTACCAAAACATTTGTGCTAATTCAACTGGGAAGGCAAAAAACAGAACATGTTTTGTTCTGATGTGTCCCCTTCAACTTCTACTGTCTGTGCGCTGCCTAGTTTGCTTTTAAGCTGTTAGTCATGAAGATTATCTCACTGAAGTCAGTGGGGTGCCTCACAAGGGAGAAGGATGCTTCCTTTCTCCTGCAGGCAGGATGCTTAAGCCTAAGGTTAAGTTTCATTTTTCATGTCTGTGTAGGCTTACAAAAACAAACAGAAGAGAACATTCTTCTCTAATATCAGTACACATTCAGAAAGGAAAATGAATATTCAAGAGAAGTTGTACCAAGTCTCTCGGGTGCTCAGAAATCTCTATGCAATCAAAACTAACAGACAAATTAGGTTGAACAAAGGTCCACCTACCTGCTATTCTCTCCTTGACAGTGTCCAACACCGGAGATTTAAGGGAGAGCACGAGGTAGTAGCCAGTGACAATCCCCCAGCAGGGTGTCTCTGGGCAGCCTCTAGATTCTACAACTGAGGGACTTCCTGGGCCAGCAACGGTATTATGTCTAATAGCTCTGGATTGATTTTTTTTTTTTTTTTTTTTTTTTGGCATAATTTCATTTGTTTGGAACCAGCTCTGCTTTGGACATCTTTATCGAAAGATATTTGACAATCTATTTTGTAGGTTAATTACTTCTTGTATGAAAAAATGCATATCCTTTGGTTCTGAACCTACCACTTGATACTTTCATTTGATGTACCTTAGCTTTATGATGAGTCAAAATGGACAGCTGGTTCCCATTCACTTTGTTCATGATTTTGTAGAGCTCTGCATCTCACTTCTGTCACCTCTTTTTCCAGGTTGAAGAGTCTTCACTTTGGAAATCTGTACTTGTTCAGAAGTCATCCCATACCTGAAAGCATTCCAGTAACACGATGCCATGCCTTCTCAGTACTGCTAAGACTAGTCCACCCTCTCTGACACAGATGGCCTGTTATGGTCACAAAAGTAGGCCACTGCTTAAGGGAGATATTAAAGGACAGGCTTTTCTTCTTTCTGGCCAAAAATAACCACCACAAGGCAATCAAGGCTTGCAAATACTAAATAATACAAGTAAATAAAAGTCTTCTGTTTCGCAAATCAAGCTATTTTACTTGAACTCAGAATTATTCACATTTGCTATTTAAAGATAAATTTCCAACCAGGCTGTCCATCTCCACCTTTGGTCTCAGATCTTTGCAAAGTCGCATGCAATTTCCTGAGGCAACAGCAAGAAAAGTCTTTGGATCTTACTAGGAAAGCTTTTAGATACTTCAGTAATTTGTTTCTCTAAGATACTAACAGATTTATGATTGAGGAGGCCTTGTGTTTCAAGATCTGTAGTTGGCCTTGGGAAAAAATGAGTCAAGGCTTATATCCATTGTTAATACCATGACTGCATCATTCCTTTTGAGATTTCTTGACAACCAGCAGTTTCTAAATTTAACCCATCACCTAATTCAAAGAATGCCACTAGAATTCTTTATTAGTTTCTTAATCTCACAGGACAGCAAGAGCCAACAATTCACTTCACATCCTGCAAAGCAACATTTATCAAATGCCTCGTGGCCACTGCTAGTAGCTGGCGGCAATCTGCTTTCACCAACACCTGCAGRCTACATTCGTCCTCAACGTAAAGTTTCAGCTCAATTAATGAAGTGACACCAGGGACAGTTGGGCTTGTCCTGTTTAATGATTTCATAGGAGAGTACTGACTAAACCTTTATTCCTGCAGAGAGAGTAGAGAATCACAGCATTTGCATTTCTCTGATCAGTACTTTGGTGCCCAACACAGTTGTCATAACTAGGTAGAATTGCCACGTTTTTCTTCTCATTTTCTTTCTTTTGATGTCAACACTGAATCCAGGGATGAAAGATCTCATTTGTCAGCCCAGCACCTGCTGAGCTGTGACTGCACTCAGGGCTCCCTCACCAGCGCGTTCAGCTCTCCASTCCATTACCCTGGTTTCATGCTCCTGAAACCCAGTTGCTGTCAACAGTGTTACACATCTGTACAACCACGCACACAGGACAGGAAAACAGGGCCCAGCATCTCTCCGCTTCCTTATCAACAGCACACATAGCAGTACTGGAACTGATGATGCAAGACACTCTTCACATCTGTCTCCAGTCAGCAAGGGCAGCAGATTTMCAAAAATAACAAGAAAATTGTGACCATTTTGCTCCAGGGCAGCAGGATGGCAATCCCTAACATGAGAAGTGAGAGAAGCAGCATTCAATTAAAGCCAGCACAAAGGATGTTGCCTTTCAAAAAAAGGCAAGTATTGCAGGAGCTCAGGCACAGTCATTTCAACGGAAAATTATTTTCTAAACACCTTCCTCAGAGTTTGGGTACAGCGAGGTGTCTCAACCCATGGAAGTTGAGTCTGCTTAGCTATATAAAAATGTTTTTTGTCTTCCCTTGCAGATACTTCATTCACAAAGCACTCAAGTKTCCATCAGCATGCCTCTGGAGCTGCAGCAGGGAGATGAAGCAACATTTACCTAGTCAGCCACTCTTGCATCGCCAACTGCCATTAGCTTTTACACATCAGGAGCTTCTGCCATCTGCACTATTGTGACTTTTGCAATTCAGTTACTAATCTAAGAGGGAGTACAATTCAATCACCTTGCACATTAGGAAGGGACCTTTCCCTCTCAGAGCACAGTTTGCACAGCTCTCTGTACTGCTGCATTTCCATCTGTTATGTATGTGATCCTTCTATCCTTCTTCCAGCTCAGCATCTCTCTCTGCAATTCAGCTTGCACTTCTGGCTTCTCTCACCAAATTGCTTGGACCAGACTTTCTTTTTTCTTTTTTTTTTTAATAGTAGTTCAAGCTAAAACTAAAACCTATTTTAGTGAATATTAACATAATAATTACAGGGATTTTTTTTTTCCTTATGACGTAAATAATGTTCTTAGTTCCTTGCTGCATTACCTTACTTTTGGCTGGATGAAAGCTGAAGTGATTCAGATCATTCTGTAACTCGACTTCCTCACTACTTACTGCACTGCAGTATGCAACTGCTATCAACAAAGCCTTGTGCTAAGGCAAAAACAGATATGGAAAGGTAGAAGTAGATCCCATTGTTCATATGTGCATATTAAAGAATACATTTAATCTGCTTTTAATCCACTTTAAGGCTTAATTAATGCAAGTTTTTCAGATTTTGTTTTTAATCAAATCAATGCACATTACTAGTTTAAATAATTTACAGAAATCCAAGTGTATAAAATAATCACCATTGCTTTAATCATGAAGGYATGTAGCCCTAACAATAAGAAAAACAAATTGACAAATCTACCAGCAGTTAAACCACACTAAGTAGCAATGTCTTTTTAGYCCTTAATATTTTGTTGATAGAGTCCAAAATAAACTGTTCTTTCTTTTTTAACCTACAGCTGACATCAAATCAACCTGACCTGAACTACTGTCACTCTTCTTGGCCCTTTTTAAATGCTGGACTAACCTAGGAGTTCCCTAGAACTTTGGGATTTCCCTAGTTTTCCAAGATTTGTTGAAAACTAACATTATTGTTTCAAGGAGCCCTGCAGCTCCCGCTGGAGGTCTCCTGGGTACTTGCTCCGAGCACCTTTGGATTTCAAAGTATTTTACCAGATGCTGCCCCATAACCTCTTCTGTTACAGACAGTATTCTCTCTCTTCTACACATCTCTTCATAAGGAAGGGATACATCCTGCCATTTGGCCTGAGTATGGAAAAGAACATCATTAGCTTTTTCTACATCATTATTCATCATCATACCACACACCTAACTGAAAAACATGTAGCAGGCCTAGAGTTTCAGGTGAGTCTTAGGCTTTTAAATTACTTCACTGCTTTTAACCCCACTGACTGCTGATATTTAAGCAATTTCTAAAAATTCTTTTTTACTTCCTATTTTAACTGAAGAAGTTTTGTCAGTAACCACACGAGAAGCCCAGCAAAATGCCTGCCCAGTCAAATATTTCTCCCCTCCATGTTAAATAGCTCTTGGTAAAGAGCCATGCAGCCTGTCCTCTCCTGAGGCTGAGTGGCCTGTAACAAATGCCCACCTCCATCTTGTGTTTATTTAAATACACACAATAGGCTAAATTATTTTTACTATAAAATATTTACAAATAACACTTCAYGTATACAGCTATTTGTACATAGGTACATAATCTTCTTGTATTGGCACCTAACTATATAAGTATATATACACATTCCTGTGCCTACATGAACAGGCAATTGTGGCTTCTCACATATGGATATGAAAGACAGGCTGACTGCTTGTTAAACAAGCAGCTGCTCTGAAGTACTTCCTGAACATACTTAGCATAAAGCAGTTTGCATCCTGACTAGGATTTCCAGAAGCTACCAGAAGATAAACAAAGTGTTCCTAGAAACAAATGTAAGACTCCTACTTTCTATTTTACACAGCACCAGTATTTTAATTCCATGATATGTCATTTAATTTTTCTAAAATGTGACATTTAATTGCCATCATTTCCATGCATCACCTCCTCACGCCATCACATCAGAAAGCTGCTTGCTGTACAGAATTGCTTTAATCTGCAAGGGGAGGGAGGGAGCATGTGAGTGTTTGAGTGCAGGCATCCTACAGAATAATTTGCACACATTACCAGGTAACTTTAAAAGAGATCTTGAGTCACTGTATTGCACCATCTTCACTGCACTGATTACACCTTTGCCAGGCCTATTCTTTCAGACCAAATATTGCGTTTGCCGCTTAATAGCAACAGATTCCTAGCTGAGTTATCCAAACAGGAAAAAGCTCCTTAAACAGCACAGAGAAACAATAGGTTGCCAGCCTCACAACTGCCAGAGGATTTATAAAACAGAGAGAAATAATCTCCCTAAGGGATCTGACACCTTGCTATCACAGCTTCCAGCGTATACCTTGGGTTATGCTCTTAGAAAGCAGTGCCCAATTCAGTGCACCACACTGAACTTAAAAGAGCTCTGAAGTTCACTGAAGGCAAAATTCATTCTGCACATCCAGATCAAACTGGACTAGAAAAACCGAGCTTTCCCCTCAAGGGGGGCTGAGCCAGGCCGGGTCAGGGTGGACACGGGCCAACCCCAGCGCTGAGCATCTGCGGGGCCAGGCAGTGTGAGTCCTTGGCACCGCATGTGCCCCAGGATGTGGAGACCTCTTGGCCTTGCTGAGCTCCTCTGAGCACAGCCAGACTCATGGGCAGGAGGCAGCCTTCCCCGGGGCGTAGGCCAGGCTTTGCCCATGCTCCCTTGGTCTCAAACACAGGAATAAAAGGAAAGAAATGGTGAAACCCAGCCCAGATCGAGCCACCTGGCTGGCAGGGCTCGGCTCTTGCAGCCGCCCCTCAGGGAAGCTAGGCTGCCTTGCAGGTGCCATTTGACTCGGCTGCATCTCCCCCCAGGCTAAGGCTGCACCAGCAACTGCTATATATGGTCACAGATGTAGCTGCCTAATTCCTCTACAGTCATTTGCAGTTTTAATAATTTTTAAAGACAGCTAGAAGGGGCAACAGACTCCTTTGTATTAGTTTTACAGAAACCCAGAAATTAATATAATAAATAATGCATCATATTTCAGACCCATCTTTCACATTACCTAAGCGACTAGACTCTTTTCTTGCTCCAGAAAGCTTCAAATCTTTCTCCCACACTCCAAAATAGCAAAGGGGATACAATTAAACTTAAACTCTCTAAATCTTTGGGCTCACCCACAAAGCTGAGGTGTATTGTAGCTGTCATTTCCAAAGCAGCAAGCAGCCTGCAGTTACTGGTATCACCAGCTATATACGGGTTTTCTAATGCTTCTCACTTTCCATTCTTATCTATTTGTTTTTCTTCCCCTTTCTTGAAGGAGCACACAAATTCAGTGATGTGCTGGAATAAAGATGAAAAAAACTATTACATAAGTCAAAAATCTTTGTATTCATTTAGGCAATCTCTCTGAACTCTCTAATCAGATTTGTATTAGTGCTCTTTGTCTGTACTAGCTGGATGCTACAGAAAAAGCCCTTATAAATAATTGATATTTCAGGAAAAACATACGCTTTGGGAGCTATTCTGTTCCTAGAGATCTTTCCCCCATTGCTCTTCTCTCTCCTTGATTGCTAAGGACGTTTGTAGACAACAGGATCATTGCTTCTTCAGTGAACATCTGCTATTAAAAGCAATCTCCCAAGTGAGCCAAATCTTGCTTGCCTTAGTCACACAAATAGTTTTATTGACTGCAATAGAACTACTTGTGCGAAGCAAACAGGACTCGACTTCTGCTGATCATTTTGAGTGCTACGTCCCCGCAGGCTGCTTTTGATACTCCTGTGATCCCACACGCTGATGATTAAAAGTAGGTGTCATTTAAACAGACGAACACTAAAGAAATCGGGTTCCTGCTTTTATACGTGACTCCAGAGAAACCAGGAATAGGGGACAACACAGAAGACAAAGGATAAGACCTTTTCCTTGCCATAATGTTTGTATCAGACTTCAGTCCTGTTTTACATTAAGTTCCTGCCAATTTTGTTTTCTTCCAAAAGCACAAAATAGGCATAACTGTAACTCAACAGGAGAACGCCAGAAACTCAGCTCTCTTGCTTGGTGTTCCCGACTCCGGCTCGGGGTGAGCCGGCAGCAGCGGCTGCTCTGCACGGTGCCGAGTCGGCCCGCTGGAGGGATGCGCGGCAGCAAGGTTCTGCACAGGCGACCAGTCACACCAGGTGGCAAATCTGCAGTCTCTTAAGGGACAGTACAAAGAACAGGATYTACACTGCAGCCTAATGCAACTATGTTAGAACTGTTTCATAGATGCATGTCTTCATATGTAAAACCTGACAGATTTTCAAATGGCTTGGTTCAAAAGACTGCCTATAGGAAACATTGACTTTCTACTGCTAGCTCATGCTGCAGTAATGGACACATTTGGTAGGATCTGTAACTGTTCCCTTTGCATGTGTACAACTTGTATGTGGTAAACCTAGTGCTTGCCACAAAGAAATTAGGCACACAATACTCAACATGGGACTCCTCTCTCAAGCCATAAGCCATTGCAGTTTCACACATACAACTCAGTTGTAACACAACATCCTGCCTGATCTGGACTCTCTACCTATGCAAAACTTCAGTCCAGGCCTGCTTTTTCTTTCAAGCAAACATTGGAAACCAGCCTGCTGCTGCACAGATGCGAACATACAATACAGTACACTGCAGCTCCTACAGCGCTACCCTTGCACAGCTGATTCATTCAGAAATGGCTGAAAGAGCCCAATGTTTTTTCCTGTTGCAGCTACAACAGGCTAATTCCTCCAAAAATGACAGCAAATCCACTAAGTAGTGCAGCCTGCCTGCTCAGTCTTTCTGGGAAGAAGTGAATTTGCTGCAAATCCTTTTAATGCTGTCCACCACATGTTGGCTCAGTAAGCACCAGACCCATTGTAATGCAGAAAATTGTCACTGTCAAAATAGTCGCTGCTTTCCTTCTGATGATAATAGTTGTTTTCATGCACATGACACACAAAATACTTTAATCTCGCTAGGCTTTAAAACAGTTTGAGGTTTTATTTTGACTATAGAATTCAACATTTATGCTAGAGGCTTTTTATGGTAGTCAAAACACTTGACATTTTAATCTTCTTAATTCATGAATGGTGCCAAATACAGCTTCTTAGGACACATGCTTTATCTTAGGACCTTCATTCTGCTGTGCACTTTCTGAGGACCACTGCGCAGGCACCACCCTTGACGAAACCCCAGCTTGGATGTTACCCGCTCTCAGGGGTTTACAGCAATTCGCCTGCGATGGCTACTAGAGCGCCAGTGTTTCCTGCATCCCAAGGACTCGCGTTCTGGGGTCAGGGCTTCAGCGGGCTGCCGGGAGCAGCCGCCACTGCTGCCAGGCTCAGCAGGGCAGGAGCAGCTCTTGACMCAGAGGGGCCCCGCTGCTGGAGCGGCGGCCGAGGCCTCTACTAAGGGATGGGTGATGAGGCTGGGAACAAGGGGCTGGCTCAGGGACAGAGACAGTGGTCTATCTGCTGCAGTCCCAGTTATCTTKTACGGAGCTCACTGTTCCTTCCAGTTCCTTTTATGGTATTCTACAGGCTAACTGGTACCAAAGCCAGAAAATGAGGTGGAAAGCCGTGGAAACCGAGGTAGGACATCACCAGAGGGAAGTTACCCGCTCCCAGACCTGAATTCCCCACACATCTTTAAGGAGATTGCCGGTACTCTTCTCAAGCCTGAAAGGACAGACGGGCATTCTGCTTAAGCACACGCGCTTGCTTRGAAAAGCATAGCCATCCACCTTCTCCTCTCCGCATTCATGGCCCAGCTGCCCGAGAAGCCATTTGCTGGTGTTCATTGATTTCCCAGACAAGCCCATGTTCCCCAGACCGTGATGCCATCCGTTTCCATAGCAATGGCACCACATCAGAGCCCCAGAGCCGACCCTGCTGCCCCATGTTCCCGCACGCCTCCCTGCTCTGCCGCGGCAGGAGCCGCCACACAGCGTCCAAAGGGTGCCTCTGAGCAGGCCCAGGGAGGACCGCGCCGCGCCGTTGCTTCGGGCAGCGGCCAGATCAGGAGTTCAGCTGTACTCTCGACGGGCGCGCTCCGCAAAGCCCTCCCCGTGCGCCCCGCTCTTGTGCTGCCTGCTTTTCTCCCACGAATCGGCCGCAGGGCGAGCGCCTTCCACGAGGTTCACCTCACGAACCTCTCGTGCAACAGGGGCACAGGACGATACAGGGCTTCCTGTTTAGCAGGTTGCTAAATCTCCATTTCTGGCAATGCTCTAGCTCTAGTCTGTATTAGCAAGGTGTACACTTTGCCTCGCAAAGCTTCAAATGGCTACAGGAAGCTGGATAAGCCTTTTCCTATTAGCAGAGTATATAAACTGAGGAGGGACACTTTGAGTAAATTAAGGACTTCAATTATTCACTAGGTTGACTAATAAATCTGCTGTTCAGTATAAGTAGTATTATTTTCTACTTAAAATAGCCTCAGAATTTATGCAGATATACACCAAGAATTGATAGTGCAAATATTTTTTCCTATTACTACTGCATTAGGCTGCGCATAAAATTTTTTTTGACACCTAAGTACTTTCCCATTGAGGGAACACAGTATGAGTTCAGATCATCTCTGCCAACAAACAATACCTCCCATTTGTATGATCTCTATATCTCTCAGAGATTTCCCTCTGCTTCATAATTCCACTGTCTAACCCTTCACAGTTCGCACCAGCATCTGCAACCTGTTGTCAACCATGATTTGATTTACTTTGCTACTCGTGCCACTTCTTATGCCCTTCAGTCTGTGTTTAAATATAAACTATATTGACAGCTACAGAGACTTGACTGACAGCTCCCCTTCTCTTCTTTGCTGAGTTTAGCCCACGAAGGTTGAGTACAGTCTCAGGAAGACGCAGAGCTGACGTGACTAACGACGTCTCAGTGACAGGCAGCCTTCCTGAAATATTTTAGACTCCCAAACACCCAGATGCTCCCCACAGACAACATGAGTATCATTTGGCCAGTGGTCCCTATACAAAGCACTAGAGAACATGCAACAAATTTAAATGACAGCATGTAACTAGACATACCACAAACCCTTGTTCTTCCTGAAGGAGGACACACAACTCTCCAGTTAAGCCCCTAGATCTGTTCAGTGGTTATACTAATTTCTACAGTACTCAGCCTGTGCTGTGCTGCCTTATTGCTGCTACAGTTTGGAGTGCACCCGCAGGAAGCCAACAGGCTGCCTGCACAGGAGCGCGGCAGCTGGGCCAGGAGGCCCCGCGTGCCGGCCAGGGGCAGACACGAGGGGCGGGCGCTTGGGGCAGCGACAGAGAGCCCAGGCCTGTGGCAGGGCCACTCTCGCAGGAGGCCTTGGGCTCACGGGGTAGGAAACCCTCCGCAACAGGACAYCTCTGCAGGGGCTCGCTGGCAATTTCACCAGTGACCACGTTCTGATGCACTGGCAGACCATGATTTTGCAAAACAGAAACCCAGAGCTAGCCAAGGAGTTATTTATCTTGCCAGATTTTCAGATTCAGTTTCCATTAGCCCTTATTGACTTGAAGCTTAATCCTGTAAATCCTTGCTACTCTAGCTACCACTCAGCATAGATCTAACCTATGGGCTTAAATACTTAAGTTACTCCCTGACTGCCGCAGAACTATGCTTGCGCCTGCCTAACACATGCCTAAGCCTCCTGCTGAACTGGTGTTTACTGAGACCCTAAGGGAAGGGGGTGGAGGGGAATCTTATTCCACATTACTTGACAAACTATTCCATATGAAACATGAGAAATTAACTCCAACTAATCATTACGTCTATTTTAAATTTAATTACATTTGGAATTTAAGAACGTACTACTTTTTCCTAGTTATTTGCCCTTTCTTATAATCATATATACATTAAAAAAAAAAAAAAAAAAGCCTCATCTGAGCCCAAAGTGGCATTGGTAAGTACCTCTATTACCTCTACCACTGTAAAACAGTTTGTCCAGATGTTCCAAGAACACAGTGAAATTTGCAGTCTGTAAGATATTGCAGGTATTATCCAGAATAGGAAAGTGGAGAGTTCCAAAAGTAGGTTCAATTCTCCATTTACATTTATTTTCGTTTGTGCAATTAGCTACAGCTCTAGGAATATTTTCCTACTGTGTTCACCGGGCAACAGCGAGATCTCAGCCAATACAGCAGCCCATACAAAGCAAGTTGAAACAAATCCATTTATGTCCAGTTCTGCTCCTTCGTCTTTAGTGAGCAGGAAGAATTGCATATGATGGACAGCTACCAGCCTCTCAAAATCAAACCAGTTTCTTTCAAAGAACACTTGTATTTTGTAAACCAATTAAACTGCATGAATAGTACAAGCATGAATAGGCTTTTGTTTTATTCAAATTAAAATATTTTGGATTTGGGAAGATGCAAATAGATATARCAAAAAAGGTAACAAGAATACAATGGAAAATTGTGGAGCCAGCAGGAATTTAATTGCACGTCTGTTTGATTTAAAGTTCTGGTCTTTTTTATATTACTTCTAATAATAAAAAAAAATCACATATCCCATGTTTCCCAAATACATTCAAAAAACTAAATTGGTTGAATTCATCCTCACACGGCTTCTAATTGCAATTGCATGCTATTTAGATTCTTTTATTTTYATGGAAATGCAAAAATATTTACACATAACCATTCATGAACTAACACGTCTTAACCAAGACTGGATCAAAATCTGCAACAGAAAAGTCCTGCAGAATTTAACAGTGCACCACAACCTTTCTGAAAAAAGTTTAAAGAAAGTCTAAGTTGACCAGTGGAGTTCTACAGCACTGTGCTCAATGGCTTAAAAAGCAAAGCTCTCCATCATATTCTTTAAGTTTTTAAAGCAGATTTTTAGTACTCTATTTCATTCCCATAAGCCAAATCCTTCCATGAGTTTTAAAACAGAGCCTGCTACTGGCCRCAAGCAAGGGATACTGCTCATATCACTGCCACAGGCTGGTGCTGGGGAGCCTCTTGTCCTCACCGTTATCTTTCATCTTCCCCAAGGCCGTGCACAGGCCTCATTCCCCATCACCCACTAATTCTCATCCTCTTCAACTTCCTTGAGGCCATTGGGATTTTTGCCAAAATCAAGAAAAAGGTACTAAGAAGGCAACTTGCATGCATGTCAACAGCCTTTCATTTCAGAAATCAAATTAATGAATCTGTTCACATGAGTCAAGCGCTCCAGATACGTAGAGTTCTGCTGTATGAGCCAGGAACGGGGCCCTCAGGCTCCTGCCCCTCTTCTGATTCCCATGGAAATCAATAAGAGTTTGCTGGTATTACTGGGGCTGCCAGATGTGCTTGATCTGCTGTGGGGAGAAGACATCTGCTAATAAGGCATCTTTAATTAATCACCTTCCAGGTGGGAACTCACTAAAATGAAACAAATACCATCAGAGCAGAGCCTTACAGACTAATGAGAATAAAGAACACACATCAAAGTAATACCCTAGTTTGACCATCAACAGAAAATCTCCCCTTTCTCTCAGCAAAGAAAACAAGAAAGGACCTCAGATACCACRGATGCCTAACAGTTTTCACTCTGCCATCCTTTTTAACGCAACCCACAGGCCCTGGGGTCTCTGCTGGTACATAACCTGTCTGCTCAGCTATACGGATTCTCTAGCCCCGCACACCAAGAGCCAGAAGAGGCAGTGCTCATGCTGTCTGTGCTGCGCAGCAGGTAAAGGAGTGCGGGGTCCCCCAGCTCCCAGGGCTCCCCCACTCCCGCCACCTTTGAGACAGCAGCCAAAGGCGCTGGGGCCCTCGGAGCATTAGTGTCCAGCGCTGGCAATCAGCGGCTCTCAGTAATGGGGACACAGCAGTGCAGGCTGCTGTCTCCAGAAGGATGAAAGCACAGGATAACCACATAGGTCTCTGCACACTTTTTTTCCTCCTCCATAGGGCATAGAAAGAAATTGCCTGTGCAAACAGAGGCTTATGGCAAAAACAGAGGGGGCTTCATAAGCTTCACCATTCCCTCCACAGCAGGGTGGAACCATTCAAAATGTAAATTTTGCTAGGCTTTTTTCATTAATTTTTGCTTTTAAAGAAAAATATGCACAGGAAGACACGTCTCTGCTTAACAGGTTCATACACTGTGAATACARCTTTGTCACCTGCCTATTTCCTTTTTTCTATCAAGACTATGCAAGTCTGTTACCCATCTCCCACAATAATGCTTTCCAGTTCCAATTACAAATATTTAGGGTGGGATAAAAAGCATCGCTATACATGGCAGTGACTGGTGGCATGCCAACACTGCAGAGCCGTGGAGGAACAGGTACGTCCAGTTCAGGGGATTACTGAAACAGCTTCTCTTCCTGCTTGCACAGATGAAGGCAAAACTGAATTTAAGAATAGCAAAGGGATAACTTGAATTGTGTCTTAGAAGGCGTACTCCTAACGCATTGTTTGTCCTTTCTTTATTCGACTCCAGTGTTGGTAGGCTTCAAACCGTAACAAGTCTGACAACCAATTTCAGGGGCGCGTGGGGCCCACGAGGGAGGAGCTATGCAAACTCTGCAGCCCTTTGCACACACGCTCTGCAAACCTCGTGGGACAACCATGTAACTAAGAAAAGCAAACCTACGATAGGAAGCTTACAGCCACTATCCACATCTGCCTGACCACTGGAAAACTGTTGCAGGTCTGCAAACTGAAAAGCACTCGTAACCCCTTTCATTTTTTACTGTGTCTGCATGAAGTCATCCAGAGCCAAAGCAGCATGATATTGTCAAACACAGAAGTACTGACAGTACTTGGGAACAAGTAGGTGCTGCAGCTTTGGAGAAGAAATAGCAGTAAGAAAACCCCTTCACTACAATTACATCTATCAGTAATACAGGCTTTCTGCACACAGATAGTAATCTTCCATACAGGTCAACTCCCCATCTCCAAGCACAGCTACTTCCTTCCTTCCCTCCTACGCTTCCCATAGCAGCTTCCAAATCCTGCTCCAAAAACTCCAGGGCTGATATCAGTGACCACCAACTCTGCTGGAATCAGTATTCCTTCCTGCTTGGGGAGGGAGCTTTGYCTGAGTGCTGCATGACTTAGTCCAAAAAGAGCTGGCTTCTTTTGTCAAGAGCAGAACTCTTCTTTTTGCTCACTTGCCATAATCATTTGGAGATAGTGAGATTTACTTTCCACTAACTTTAGCCACAGCAGATGTTCTGTGGAAGCTGACCATTATATCTGAAAAATGGTCTCTGGAAGAATTTCAGAATTCAATGGCGCTATGCTCTCTAAACAGCCTGCGTGTACATGTGGCACTGCCTGCCCAGAATTGGGCAATGTTTCCTAGAAGCTGCTAGTATTGCGCCTCTATGGATATGAATTTTAGCTCTCCTAAAACCTGCTCTTTGGATAAGGGAGTAGATTACCACAAAGAGCAGCTCTAGTCAACAGTCGTATTAATAATGATAACACTAATATCACAGTCGCATCAGGTTGTCATCTCCCTGACTGCACACACATTCACTCACTAAATTGTCTTATACTTAGTGAGTCAGCTAAACATGGATCATGCACTCTACTACTACTTTTGTGTTTTATAAGCTAGGAAGCATCAGTGAAATTAAGGGACTTGCTTGTAACAAAGCAGAGTCCAGAACTCAAATCTTCCAAATTTCAGACCAGTGTTGTACCTTCCAAATTCCCAATTCTTCCTCATCCTCCTCTTTTTTTGGATGGGGGAGAAGGGGGGGCACTCAAGCCCTATTCCAATGGCAATCACGTATGCAGCTGCTTTCCTTGTTAAGGTAGGTTTTTGACTTTTTTTTTTTTTTTTTTTTTTTTTTTTTAAAGACTAGATCATAAAATAATTTTATGAACATCTGCAATAAGACTTTTCATGGGTACTGACATTAGCTGAATAGATTTTTATGAAGGACCCTCAGACTACTTTGTGCACCAGTATTTGCAACACTAAGGGAACTCGAGTCCTTGAAATGGTTTACTTGCTCACACTGTCTGCTAAATTTATTAGGAAAACGTTAATCATTGTTGGTTGTCAAATTCAAACGGACAATTGATGCCAGATCTTCTACAGCAGCTCCCACAGATGGCCCAAACTTATCATTTGCACAGAAGGATGGAAACTTAAATTATTACAACAAAGACCTTTCCAAGCTGAACATGGCATAAGTCATTCTGATACCCCCGGCATTTTATAGCCATTCCCATTTTTAAATAGGTGCCACTGTCTTTTTACAGCCTCCAATATGCTTCTCTTGTAAGCAGCTAGATGTAACAGCCAGACATGCCAATATCCTTATGATGTCAGAGTCATTTCTGTTTAGCAGAGGTAAATTTCAAAATACCCAAGCCTCATTAAAAATGAAAACCAAATACGCAAACACCTCCAAGAGGAYATCACGCTCTACAAGCTTCAGATGATGTTCATCATGAGTGTAACATTTTAGCTACTCCACAGAGGACTCACGATAGCTAATACACACAGAGAAACATCAACTTATACCCCTAGATTTCAAAACGACCCCAAAATCCCAAGCCAGTTTAGTAGAAGAAAAGCTATTGCACGCTTCCTAGAACAAAAGGACCTTCCAGAGCCTCCTTTTCAAAAGCGCTATCTGCCAATTACTGCTTTGGAGACTTTAAAAAGATGTTTCAGAAGCTGCGAGTAGCACGTGTAGGGATGAATACCTAACACCTCCTGGCGGAGATAGCTGAAGCCTCTCTGAGAAAGCCTCTGCTCATAACCAGCCCCCCTCTTACTCGCTCACGCCAACGGGCTGACCCTGCTGAGCGAACGGCATTTACAACAGCTATGGATATGTCTGTACACTGCAGAGACACGCAATTGGTCCTGGCACCGCTCATCCTGTCAGGCAGAGTTTTAAGCTGTGAAATCCAGCATCACTTCAGATGAGAACAGCCCATCTTCTGCCTCACACATGATCATAGCAAACRTTCCCTGCATACCTTCATTCATCTCCCATGAGACAAAACTTCAGAGCTATTGACCAAAATACCATGAAGGAGGACTTGCACTTAAGAGAATAAATTCAATTGCTTCCCTAGT